>NC_058081.1:511315685-511630167 GCF_014858855.1 Bufo gargarizans | reverse complement strand
AAGAAAGACAATCGGTGAACTGGTGACAGGGTCAAAGGCTCATTGATGCGTCTCCAATCCATGGAGGTTCCACTTCATAACGGGATCTGCTGCTGGCGCCACACGGATCTGAGATGTTTTAGGAGCACAAGACGGACCTACACGATATTAGGCAGACGGTTTTAAAGCTATAGCTCATGTGTAGCTATTACATTAAGAGCACAAGTCCAATTTAATTTTCATCTGTCGGAATGACAAGCGAGACTGCTGTAAACTGAAGCTCAACGACGTTCAGTTACTAAAGCTTTAACAGACATATGCAGCATGCCACGCTAACTGAAGCATAGGAGGGACTAGAGAAAGAAAACTGCATCAAACTGCAGGACTAAACTGGATGATGCCATATTTGCCAGATATCATCCAGTCTGTCTCCGTTGCTGAGAGTCGTTCTCCGACCCCTGCTTGCAACCCCACCTGCACATCGGCCTTCAGGGTTCTAACACTGCACAATGGAGCAGGGTGAAAGGATCGGAGTGCCTGAGAGAAGGGCACAGTGAAGTCCCACTTCCGATCTCCAGTAAGTTTTCTGTAGTTCAAGTCTCCTTTAAAGAAGACTAAGTCAGATTTTTGCAGCTCGGTGTATAAATCGGGAGCCACTTCAGCCATGGTGCAGAACTCATGGGGCAGGGTCCAGAAAAGATGTTCATGGTAGACCCAGCGTCCCTTCTTTAGGTTTTCCTTCCAGGTCTGTCCGCACTTTGACATCCACTTGTTGTTGATGGCTAGACACTGCTGAATTGTCCAGTCAAAATCGCGCTTTGTGGTATCTGAGACATACCATGGCATGACCTTCCCGTGAAAATGAACTTCCGTGGCCAGGTTCAAAGACAGTATGGCATCCGCCAAGACAAAATCAGTGACTAACTCAAACCCAGCATTATCTAGGACTATGTCAACCCTTGTTCTTGACTCGGTGTTCCCATCTCTGTTCCTTGAGAGGATGTTCCAGAGAGAATCCATATCATCCACCAGTATAAATGCTTTGAAGTCCTCAAGCGAAGACAGTACGCTGGTCTTCTGGGAGTTGTCTTGACCCCCGGATATTGAAAGGTCACACTTGTTTCCCCATAGAGACACCTTTAAGTGAAAAACACAGAAACATATATGTGTTAATATCTAAATCAGAACCAGTGTGTCAATCTGGTATCTGTATAACCATAACCCCTTCATGACCAAGCCAATTTTCTTTTTTTGTTTTCCTCCTCACCTTTAAAGGCCAATAACATTTTTGTTAATTTCCTGTAGTCGTATGATGACTTATATTTTGCTGAATATTTTCTAATGGCAACTTTTGATTAAAATGTTTTTCCCAATTTTTTTTTTTTACTTTGATGACCTATCCTCAGCATAGGTCATCAATTTATGATCGATGGGGTCCAACACCTGTTTTGTGAAGGCAGCGCCGCTGCCTTCTCACCGTTTACCAAGCACAGTGCCGTCTAGTATATAGCGGCTGTGCTTGGTATTGCGCTTAGCCCCATTCACTTCAATGGGGCTGAGCTGCTTCTAAGTCATGTGACACGTGTTGTCTCATAGAAGCGCCGATGCCTTCTCAAACAGCTGATTGGCAGGAGTCCCGGGTGTCTGACCCACACTGATCAGATACTGATTACCTATCCTGGCGCATAGGCCATCAGTATAAAAATGTCGGAAAATCTTTTTAACCATATCTTGTCTTGCATTAAAAAAAAAAAAAATAATAGGTTTTACTTGGGTGAAATTGTGAACAAATGCAATTCTGACATTGTTTTGGGGTTCTGATTTGCATATTAGGAAAAAGTATAACTCGGGAACGAAGCCTCGGATCAACAAAAGAAAAACGACAACTATGGGGGTAATTTAAGACTGGCATTTCAGACACCGGTCTTAATAAAGCCCCTACGCTGGCAGTCGATCTCTGAAATAATGTAGAGGTGCCGGCCTCTACATAACTTCGGCGCATCCAGTTCTGCTTCTAAATGTAAGCCAGCTTCCTAGCTTGTTAACATTTTGATTATTTTCTGCACCTAAACTAGGCATAGGAAAATATGAATGAGACGGGTCTGCCAGCCCATCTCCTTCCCCGCCACACCCACTTCTTTAAACCTGGCGTGAGCAGTGAAAAGTCGCAGATTGCGGCACAATTAACTGCTGCAATCTGTTGTGCTAATATAGGTGTATTCCAGCTTAATAAATGACCCCTTATGGTGTCTACGCAAACCACTGGATAATGATTCCCTTTAATGCAAGGATCAGCAACCTCTGGAGCTCCAGGTATTCGTGAACTACAACTCCCAGAATGCTCCATTCACTTCTATGAAAGTAACAAGAACAGCCGAGCATGCTTGCATGCTGGGAGTTGTAGTGTCGAAGGTTACTGATCCCTGCTTTAAGGGACCAAGTTATGCTATTAAAAAGTACAATTTGTTCAACAAAAAAGCTAGCCTTCCTACGGCAACGTGAGTGGACAACCACTTCCATATGCCATATGGAAAGAGTCACCCCAATGGGACGCAATCTCTTTTAAATCAAGGCATCATTTCTGCCACTCGTGTGATTGGCAGTACCCACCTGCAGCAGCTTGTTGATCTCATCCCGGACCTCATCATTACTAAGACTATTAATCTTCCCTTTAAGCTCCTGAAGATGAATGCAAAGAGCCAACATCGCCTGCTGGGACTGAAAGAAACTTTCATTCTTCACATCCCTAAAGACGTCAAATTCAGATATTGGAGGGCTGTGTGAAAACATAAGACAGTGTCACAAAGGCAACCATTGACTCGAACTCAGCTGCATTCTCAATCACAGTTTGAGCAAGTCTGAATCGCATCTCTTGCCTTCTCACAAACTAAAGAATGTTGCTTAGATCCTCCCCCATGCTTTACACTGCTGCTTAGCAGGTTTCAATTGGCTGCTGTGTACAACCAAAATTGCACAAGCTCCTACATTTATAGGAAAAAGGAGACTAAACACATTTACTAACACACAGAAGCCTTAAAAAGGTTTTCCGATGACCTATCCTCAGCAGTATTCTCTCAGTTTACCAAGCACAGCGCTGTACATTGTATAGCGGCTGTGCTTGGTATCTCGTTCAGCCCCACTCACTTGAATGGGGCTCAGCTTCTCCTAGGACACGTCACACATGAACGTGTCGTCACTGGCCTAGGGAACAGAGAGATAGCTGCGGCGCTCACAGAGCGTTTCCAAAGAGCTGATCGGCGGGGGTCCCGGGATAGGTCATCAGTATAAAAATCTCAGAAAACCCTTTTAAGAAGGCTTAATAAGCCGTTCTATAAACATTATACTGAGATTCTGAATGCTAGCAACTACTAGAGGGAGCTAATTGCATACTGTTTTATGAATTCAGCAGTAAGCTCCCTCTAGTGGTGGCTGCAGGCAGCTAGTTTCTTATTTAAAGCTATGACAACAAATTGAATTTTCCTAACTAGGCCATGTCAAGGTTTTTATTTTCGGGGTAAATGAGCTTTCAGTGTTCACTAAACTAAAGTCAGTGCTGTGCAATCATTATCATTAAACCAAACCATTCACAGACATCATCAGTTCTCACCTCAGCAACATCCCTTCTTGAATTCTGCGATACATGTAACATTCCACGTATAGCCAAGGGGACCGGAACCAGCTGGGCTCTTCACCATTGCTCAGTAGCGTTTTCTGGTAGTCCAGGTACTGATTCCAGATCTGTGTGTCCGGCTTCTCGTCGTTCAGCGGCAGGATGGGCTTGTCGGTTTGCAATTCGTTCCGCAGTTTGGAAAAGAAAGACAAAGCCTTTTTCTCTGCCTCCATTCCTTCCTGAAACAAACCCGACCTATTAAGTCTGAAGGGGTTTCCCAGTTTTCATACACGCTATTAGGGAGTGAGGTTCTCTCACTTCAGTAAGTGGCATTTATCATGTAGATAATACAAGCCACTTACTAATGTAGTTGTGATTATCCCATATTGCTTCTGGTGCTGGCTGGATTCATTTTCCCATCACATTATACACTGCTTTTTCCCTTGGTGTACAGACCACCCTGTAATCCATCAGTGGTGGCGGTGCTTACACAACATAGGAAAAAGCACCAGCCTATGTGCAGTCCCATGGTCCTGACCACCAGAGAGGCTGACACATTCTCCTAAAGTGTGCAAGCACGACCACCACTGATGGATTCCAGGGTGGTCTGTAACCATGGAAACGAGCAGGGTATAATGTGATGGAAAAATGAATCCAGCCAGCAAACAAAGCAATATGGATAATCACAATCCATTCAGAATGCATTATGGCAAAGCTGATCCGTTTTGGACCGCTTACGAGAGCCCTGAACGGATCTCACAGATGGAAACCAAAATGTTAGTGTAAAAGTAGCCTTACCATCAGTATTGTCATCAGGATTTACATGCGTATTTCTTCCTTCCTTTCATTATTTATGCACTGCACAGACTGTAATGTGTGTATTTGGAGACAACAAATCCGCACAAAACTTAAACATGCTGCGGATTTCAAATACTGATGGGAATTATACGCCCATGTGAATAGCTCTATTCGTTAACATTAGTAGCGGATTCCAGAACATAAAACCGGACTACATACTCATTTCAAATACGGCTCGTCTGAACGCGGCCATAAGCTAAGGTGGGTGAGCTGGGATCTTGGGCCACAGTGTTATTTTCCGTTAATGCTTAGGCAAAGGGAAATTAGGAAACTCCTGCGAGTTGGACCCCTCAATCTAACAGTGATGATCTATCAGAGGGCGAGCTTCACACTAGCACTATACATGTGGCAGGCTGTTTTGGCAGGGAATGCATGCATGCAGCGGTTTTCTTCTGGTTGACTCCCTGCAGATTTTCCTGCCAGATGTATTTGCTCTAGGTCATCAGTATTACAGTCTCTGATTTATAGTAAATTCACTTACGTCCCCATGAGCTTCAAAGAACGTATTTTTATTCCGATGTACAGTGTCTATCACTTTTGTTAGAATCTGCGTTAGTCTGTCTTTCACTGTGTAGTATGCAAACGTCCTGAAAAATAATAAAAAAAAAAAATATATATATATATATATATATAGACACACACACACATACATATATATACACACATACATACACACACACACACACAAAATATGAAACATGCAATGAACATATATGGTTTATCTGCACAGAATTCTCCAACTGTGGGGGGAAGGGGGGTAGTGCGGTAGAGGGTAACGCATGCGGTGGTTGCAAATGCAACCACCTGTTTGGGCTGTGATTATTTCTTTTTTTAATGAATGGGGGCAGAACTCCACAGGAGAATGCATGGGTGTGAAGATTTCACACCGGAAAGATGGTTCCCTTCCCTAAATCGGCCAGGAAGGTGCAGTCAAAAAGCCAGGACCTTGAGCAGGAGCGGGGCCGACTGGAAGGACTTCCAGCCGGAACAGAGTGCGGATGTCCAAGCGGGTGACAGAGGAAGGCCTGAGACAGCATACTGATGAGCGAAAGAGAAAATCAACAGCCGCCCCAGGAGGCATGCGACTGCTGGGAACTCTCCCCCACAGGCCCAGGAGGAACGTGATGGGGGACGATTAACCCAGGACCAGGAAACAAGGAGAAGGTAATATACTTACCTATCCAATGGTTTCTGCCCAGCCGTGTCAGCTTCATCAGTGTGCTGCCCCTTGGGGAAGGCAGCTATATCGGTAACAGAGGGGACTCCCTGAAGGAGTGGCTAAGGTGACCCGATCGGGTAACAGCGGATTTGAGATCTGCCATTCCTCCTTGCCTTCTAGAGGTGGGGAATGAGCAGCAGGCTTGTGGACCTACTGGTGGGGAAAACAGCCAGTTCAAGACCACCTAGAGCCCAATCATCAAAATTAGAACTTTATAGGGGTACAGCTGGGAAGAGGAGCTAACACTTTTCAGCTTAGTGCCACCTCCTAGTGGCAGCAGCTATACCCATGGTCTTATGTGTCCCCCAATGATACGAGCGACATATATACCCTATTAGTGATAATAAACCAGGGTCCCACAATCAAGCCCTCGTCTATCAAAGGGGTTGTACCACCAGTAAATATATTTAACATACAGTTCACAAAAAACGAACTGTTTTCCATTTACAACCAATCCAGTGACATTTACTTACATAGTTCAAAGTGTATAGCACTGAGCTGAGGGCTGGTGGACACGCATGCTCACTCCCTCTCATAGCCAGCAGGGTTGCCAAATTTAAGGTGGGCTAATGCCCACTGGGCCACCCAAGCCCTCCTCAAGGTACATGACGATCTGATGCTCTTAGCATTAATTATGGTACTAATGCACCTGCCCAGCAGCCACAGATGCCCTCCTGAATTCAACTGTATCACCGTCCTCAGTATGGTGATATGGCAGTATGCTATGCTGCACTGTGGTATTTGATTTTGCTGGGGCAGTATTTTGTGCTGTACTGCGGTATTGCTGGCCCTGCCTACTTGTTTTGCCCCATCGTCTGTCAATTTGGACTCTCCTATAATTGGGGCAACTTTTAGGTTTTTTTTCTAAATGGATTATATTGTCAGCTACCAGAGGGGGAAGAAGGCTGATTCTGTTCAGAGCTGACCTCCAGCAGCACAGATTATCAGAACCCAGGTGAGCATATGGAAGGAAAAAATTATGCTAGAAACACTGGAAAATTACTTTAAATGAATAAACTTTCAGGAGTTTTGAGGGGCGCTGCATGGAAAATGAACACCTGCTGTTGGAGTCCTGGTCATCAGCTTATACTAGTTCTGCAAAGAAGAGAGGGCTGAAGTCCCCTGATCACAAGCATATGCTAAAGGTGGTGCCACCAGTTCCTGAGTTTTAGGCTCGGTTCAGACCTGAGCGTTTTACAGCGTGTTCCTACGCGCTGTAAAACACTCAACAGGCAAGAACCAATGATTCCCTATGGGAATGGTTCTCACCTGAGCGTTTTACAGCACGCACGATCGCGCTGTAAAACACCTGACGCCCCAAGAAGTACATGAGCTTCTTTGGGGCGTCTTGTCGCGCGTTCCCGCACATAGACTTTAGCGGGAACGCGCGACAATGGGAGTTCGCTTGTCTCTGTATGCGCGATTGCAAACGCCAGTACAATCGCGCATACAGAGCGCTCCATCGCGAACGCTCAGGTCTGAACCCAGCGTTAGGGGGGGCAGTTACGTTTGCCCGTGAATGATATGGATGTTGGTTACTTTACAAACTGTGGTGACTCAGGATCAGGCAGATGAGTTCCTGAGTTTGGCAATTTCCTGAGACCTCAAGCAGGGGAACACATGCTCTGATGTAACAGGACTGCTCAAACAGACACACACCCTTCAAATTTGGCAGACAGCGGGCAGGGAGCCTCCATCTTGTTGATTTACTGGGCGTATCGTCTGTGCAAGAAGAAACATGAAGTTAAGGCATTTAGTACCTTCAGCAGAGGGGGGCCTGCAACAGAAATCGGGAAATTTGAATTATTGGACAAATCTGAATACATTCCAAAAACGAACACCTCGGAAAAAAATAATAATAATTTTATCTATTTTTGGGTAACAATATGACCACCATTACAGATTTATAGGGGTATTCTGGTAGTGACAAGTTATCTAACTATTAGATTGAAGGGGGTCCTACTGCTGGACCCACAGCGATGAATGGAGCAGCAGCGTGGGTGCTCGATCTGCTGCTCTGTTCAGTCCCAGCAGTAGCACCCCTACTAATCTAATAGTTATCCCTTATCCTGTGGACAGGTGATAACTTACCACAACTAAAAGACCCCTTTAACAGGGGGTTGTCAACAGAGTATAAACCATTGATACATGACAGAATAGTGTATCGCTACACTGACGTTGTGCCCCGTACCACAACTAGAAGACCCCTTTAACAGGGGGTTGTCAACCAAGTATAAACCATTGATACATGACAGAATAGTGTATCGCTACACTGACGTTGTGCCCCCCGTATATAATCCCAGTTGGAGAACGCGCCTATACTTAATAGTGAGAGTGACGCTTACAGTCAGAGTGCCAAACTATATGCCCCTATACACAACGCCTACCAGATTAAGCCAGAAAGTGCTCCCATAGTATCACAGTGTGCCAGTGGGGTCAGAAAGCGTGCACCAATATATAGTCATTGGCAGAGTGCCCCCATACATTATGCAGACATAGTGCCATTAGCCGTCCAAGACAAAGTACCCCCATAAAAAAAAAAAAAAAAAACTAATGTCTCCCAGATTCAACAAGAGAGTGCTCCTCTAGGCTGTGCCTCCAAATAGTTCCAAAGTGTGCCAGAGTGCCCTCATGGGGGCTCCTGATGAGGGTACTCTGGCACCATATGGAGGCACAGCATACAGGAGCACTCTCTTGTTAGACATTTGTTTTTTATGGGGGTACTTTGTCTTGGACGGCTTATGATAGCACTCTAGCTGCATAATGTATGGGGGCACTCTGCCAAGGACTATATATTGGTGCACGCTTTCTGGCCTCTGGCACACTATGAAACTATATGGGGGCACATACTGGCAGCATATGGGAGCACTGAGACTGGCACAGTGTAAAAGAGAGCACTCGGGTAGGCGCTGTGTATAGCATTCTGGCTGCATAATGTATGGGGGCACTCTGCTAGGGACTGTATATTGTTGCCAACAATATATAGTCCCTGCCAATATATAGTCCCTGCATACATTATGCAGCCAGAAAGTGCCTATGCATAGCACCTACCAGATTTCTCTGTGCCAGCTTGGGTCCTCCCATACCCTGCTTGAAAGTGCCCCCATACAGTGTGAGAAAGAGTGTATAGTCCCTGGCAGAGAGTGCAGCCACAGGACAGTGTCTGTCAATGTCCGCAGTAAAGCAGTGCTCTTCCTATACAGTATATAATTACATGCACAGAACACTGAAGTAAAGCGCCAGTCATACGTATGCCTCCGCAGTCACAGCCCGGTCTCTCCTCCCGGCGCCTCAGCAGTCATTACAGGGACAGCCGGAGCTCACAGCTATCCCCCTCCCTTTACCCGCACATTCGTCATTTCCACTGTCTGGTTTTTCACCTGAGTCTATTTCCCTCCAAAAAAGATGAACGTAAAAATGGTATGAATTTTATACAATTTTTCATAATTTTCTTTTTAAGTAAAAATTCAGCAGCTGCCAACGTCGAATCTGCTCCTGCTAATAACAAGCGGGCGGCGGCTAGAGGGAAGCGCCTGTAGCCAAAAAGAACGGTAAGGGGTGGAGCTGAGAGAGGCGGAGTGGGCGGGGTTTCCCTCATACAGGTAAGTGTTGCGTCTTGTCGCGTGAAAGTCGCAAGTTCGCTTCCTCCCTGTGCTGTGTGGCGTGATGGAGAATCTAGTGCACGAGATAGTAAAAAATTGCATGGAGTCTCATTGGGCATTGCACATGACAGCACAAGGTCATCTAACATTATCAGCCATGATGACATAACCTGCATTGGCTGCAAATCAAAAAATCAGGACGCTGCCCAACTAACCCCCACCTCCCTTGTGGCAGGATACAAATATGCTGACTAATCTCTAATGACTGTGTAGTTGGCCGTTGTCACAGGGGGTAAGTATATCTGTCTATACATTTCACCTATGAGGCTCCATTCATTCTCTATAGGGACGGAATGGATGCGGACAACAGACAGTGG
Organism: Bufo gargarizans; assembly: GCF_014858855.1. Taxonomy (NCBI): domain Eukaryota; kingdom Metazoa; phylum Chordata; class Amphibia; order Anura; family Bufonidae; genus Bufo; species Bufo gargarizans. The sequence continues at coordinate 511,620,522 of NC_058081.1, read as the reverse complement.
TCCGCGGGTCCGGAAAAAATTAGAACATGTCCAATTCTTGTCCGCAATTGCATTTCTATTATGGGGGTGCCGTAATTCACTACGGACATGTGAATGGACCCTGAGGGAAATAAAGTATTACATGGCGACCATTCTGAAGGAAGTAGTGGGCTTACCACCTCTCCTTTCCATAGGGTAGGGGTCTCATCATAGATCACCCTTTCTGGTGTCCATAGATCTGAATAGGGCGTCTGGACAGGGGTTGTTTTTAGATGGATAATAAAAATGCAGCTTTCTATAAGTTTTGTATACATTATGTCTTACTGTTGTCAAGATCTCTGCTTGCTGTCAGGTCACTGTGATACTCTGGTTAACAGATCTTCTACCGTGTCGCGTTTTTTAAATTTTTATTAAACAGTACTATATCCCACATACCATTTCTATAGCATGTTTTCTCACAGCTCTGTTATGTTACTCTGTTATTCCTACCAGAAATGTATAAATAAACTGACAATTCACACGTCAGTGATTTCCATCAGTGATTGTGAGCCAAAACCAGGATTGGATCCTCCACAGAGATAAGGTAGAGATCTGCTCCTGTTCTGTGTTTAGTCTCGCATCTGGTTTTGGCTCAAAATGACTGATGGAAATCACTGACCGAACACTGACGTGTGAACGAGGCTTTACCAGTTGAAAAGGAGGCCACCCAGTCAGTGCTGACAGTGAGTAGGGATACACTCCTTGGATAATGAGAATGTATTCATAAATTTCTAGGAGGAGTAAGAGCGGAACAGTACAAGGCAAAGGTCGGGGGAAAAAACAGGATCCAGAGTTATCATAGGGCAGTGATGGCTAACCTCCGGCACTCCAGCTGTGGTAAAACTACAACTCCCAAGATGCCCCCCTTGCTTGGCTGCTGGGAGTCGTAATTTCACCACAGCTGGAGTGCCAAGGTTAGCCATCACTGTATAGGGGCTTTAGTTAAACATGTCAGTAGGTCCAAGATAGAAAAGTATACCTGTCCACAAGTATCTGTTTGGTGGGGTCCCCCCACTCATCACGAGAATAGGGGTCCTGTGACCATCACGTGACTGGATCGGCAGGTTGAGCAAGCATTCATTCTCTATGGGAGATAGCCAAGTGCAGTGCTGAGCCCCATAGAGAATGAAGGGAGGGCCCCATGTATCTTCTGTCCTATGAGTGGAGGACATAGTCAGGTAGAGTTCCATAGGCTATATGGTAATTTGGGTAGAATACCTGTATTTTGTCTTCAGGCTCGATGAGATATACCATGAGCGGACTACTACGAAAGACTCCAAATCTTATAGCACAAATGTGTCGGACTAGAAATCCACAAAACGTGGAGGTTCAGCACAGACTCTTTACTGGAAGGACAAGGACCAGTGTTATACCTGAGGTACCTCCTGCACTCCCACATCCAGGCATCACGCATATGGCTGCATTCCAGAAGACCTTCTCATGCCCTAAATGCTGGAGCCACCGTCATGTCCCCCAGAAGACACTGTCCACAAGTAGATTATATTCAGAGTCCTCATCCAAACAGACCGTCCCCATCACCAAGAGACCTATGAAGTCATCCAGAACCAAGCAGCCATCAAGAACGAATCTGCCTTTGCTGTCAAAGACTGAGGTAATACAGCACATAAGAGGCGCCTGTCAATGAGGGGGGGGGTTGAGCATCCTTTGGGGATACTTACCTGCTTCCTGGCGCAGCCTCCTTCACTCCGCGGCCTCAGCGGCTCCGCTGAGAAATTAGGATGTAAAGTTCCTGTCTGACGCCGCTGCTGCCAGTCGGTGGCTGCAGTGGTGACCTGCTTCCCTTCCATGATTCTTTCTAAATTTGGGGCATTTTTGTTAGTCTGTGTGCTATCTATGCTAACTAGGAGTTGAAGTAGATTTTTACTATAATTTATGCCGTTTTCTGGCGTCATTTAGTGTAAATTTGCCAAACCGTCGGTGACCGCAACCCTTGCGCTAAACACCACCTACTTTTTGAAAAGAGCCAAAAAGTTTGAAAATGTGGTATGCACAAGAATTGTCACTTTTAAAAACGGAAACATTTTTCGTGAGACTTTGTGTAATAACTTTGGGAATTAATTATTACTGTAAAAAAAACCTTGATATTGAACTCTGGTTCGGTTCCGTACAGTATTAAAACAAAGTTTTATGCGAATCAACTTCGGATGAAGCAGCCGAAGTCAATTTGCTCATCCCTAGTTATGTCTGGCCCTGTCAATCAAAGTGCAGAGGTTGCGTCAGTGCAGAGAGAGCTGAGCCTCTAGGAGTAATGGCAACGCCCCCATTGCTCCTAGAGGCTCATTTGCATATATTAAAACATTTTCTGAAGTAACGCAGACACATATGAACTTGTGACCAACACAGATGTCTTCAGCTGCCAAGTGCACATGTAACAGGTCAGTCAGTCTCATAGGTACAAATCTGCTGACAGATGTTCTTTAAAGGGCTTCTGTCACACCTTCCCCCCCCCCCCCCCCCTTCCATTTAGCAATTTTCAGTATCGGACAGTAGCTATTTGCTAATGTCAGTTTAGTCCATATATATCACTCTTACCTCTCTGTGCTGTAATTTCTTTAAAAATTGTACTTTTATAATATGCTAATTACTTTACTACCAGCAGGTTGAGCGGTTACTTGCTGGTAGCCGCCGCATCCTCGGACTATAAACATGCCCCCTCCTCCACTTGATAGACAGGGCCAGCAAGCTCTCTCCTCCTCCCGCTGGCCCTCTCTGCCCATGAAATCCCGTGCCTGCGCCGTACCGGTCCTCATTCGGCGCAGGCACTCTGAGAGAAGGACGCTCGCTTGCCAGCTCCTTCCTCAGTGCACCTGCGCCGATTACGCCACACTACAGCCGGAAGAGAAGACTGCCGGCATTAGCGATAATCGGCAGTCTTCTCTTCCGGGTGTAGTGTGACGTAATCGGCGCAGGCGCACTGAGGAAGGAGCTGGCAAGCATGCGTCCTTCACTCAGTACGCCTGTGCCAATCGAGGAACGTTACGGCGCAGGCACGGGAATTCAGCAGCAGATGGGGCCAAGGGGAGGAGGAGAGCGCTCGCTGGCCCTGTCTATCAAGAGGAGATGGGGCGTGTCTAGAAGCGGCAGATGCAGCGGCTACCGGCAGCAAGTACACGCCCAATTTGCTGGTAGTGAAGAAATTTGCATATGATAAAAGTATGATTTTTACAAGAAATAAGCCACAGACAAAAGGTAGGACATGTATGATTGCACTCAGCTGACATTAGCTATTTGCTAATGTCGGCTAATGAAAATTGCACAATGGGGAGGTGACAGAAGCCATTTAACCCTTTCATTGGAGCGATGTTTAAACATGGCGCCCACTCGCACATGCAGCCGGTAGGTCTCTGCCGTTTCAAAAAGCAGAGACCTGCAGCTAATTACCGCGACCGGCAATAATGCCGATAGTGGTAAATAAAGGCTTTAGATGGCGTGATCAAGTGAGATCACGGCATCTAATGTGTAGAAAACCTAGAAGCTCGCGCTTCTGGACATCCTACCGACATTGGGGCCAATGGGGATGTTGGTAATTGCTTTGAATGCTCCGAGTCTCGCTGACGAGACCCACAGCAGTTATGCCAACAAAATAAATGAGCAATAGACAATAATAAATTCATTTTTAAAATACATGATTGTTCAAAATTAAAAAACAAATTTTTTATAGGCTCATATATGAACTTCAAAATCACAAAAAAAAAGTTTAAAATATATAAAAAAAATATAAAAGTTTAACTCACCGCCCTTTCTGTATAATAAATACCTAAACAAAAAATACAAACATCATGGGTATCACCATGACTGAAAATGCCCATACTATTGAAATATAAAAATATTTTTTTCCCAATATGGCGAATGGTGTAACTGAAAAAAAAAAAAGATAAAAAATGGCCAATTTGGCTTCTTTTTATTGCTTCTTTTACCCCCAAATTTTTTATAAACTGTGATCAAAAAGTCCCACATCCTCCAAAATGGTATCAATAAAAACTAGATATTGTCCTGGAAAATTGAGCCCCCAAACATCTCAGTAGATATAACTATTAAAAAGTTACGGGGGTCAGAATATGGTGATGTGAAAAAAGTTTACATTTTTCTTTTTCACTATTTAGACATAAAAAAAATATATACATATGGGGTATCATTCTAATCGTACTGACCCAGAGAATTAAGAGTCGCAAACTATGGCCCCTTTCACACAAGCGAGTTTTCCGCGCAGGTGCAATGCGTGACATAGCACCCGCACTGAATCCTGACCCATTCATTTCAATGGGTCTGTGTACATGAGCGGTTTTTTTCACGCATTAGTTCTGCGTTGCGTGAAAAACGCATGTTCTATAATCTGCATTTTTCACGCAGCCCTGGCCCCATAGAAGTGAATAGGGCTTCAGTGATAAACGCATTGCATCCGGAAGCAAGTGCGGATGCAATGAGTTTTTCACTGATGGTTGCTAGAAGGTGTTGTTTGTAAACCTTTAGTTTTTTATCACGCACGTGAAAAACGGATCAAAACGCACTGCACTTGTGCAAAAAAAAACGATTGCAATTGCAGACAAAACTGACTGAACTTGCTTGCAAAATGGTGCGAGTTTCACTGAACACACCCTGAACGCATCCGGACCTAATCAGTTTTTAAATGGGAATGTTTTTTTGGGGAAATGGGTATTGGGTCCCCCGTTTTCTTTTCATCGTCCAGCCTGAGCCCTGTGATAAATCCGCTGCAGGTGTAGACAGCTTATCTGAGTTTACGTCATCTACAGGTTTAGTAAATTTGCCCCTTTATGTCTTGTACATGGTACTGGAGCTGTGACTTACTCCTTTCTTCCTCTGCTGTCTACAGGATGTGCTGCAGTGCACCGCCTTTGCAACGGCTGATGAGTTTCACCTGGGCACCCTGTGTCACGATCTGGCATCACACGGGTACTGTGAACTGCCAAGCTTGCCTCGGGGTAAGTCATTGCTGACAGACACAAGTGGCTATATCAAGGTACCGTATATACAGGGGTGGACTTTATCATCACACAAACCAGGAAATGCTTGGTGCCCCCTGCTGGCCACAGGTAGTTGGCTGAAGTAAAAAAACAACAAAAGGGGTGGACATAGCGCCTGTGCAGATGATTCAGCAGCACAGGGTCATGGTGGGGAGCCCCTCCTAGCTGTAGAGCAGTGGCAGAAGTGCCCAAGCTGCAGTGCTATGTTGAGAGTGGGGCCTAGAGGACCATTGGTGGCTACCTGACAACTTTGCCCCAGAAATGCCAAATCTGACAGTGTATACTCTAGGGCTGCAGTAAATGATTATTTTAGAAATAGAGTATTCTATTAAGAAAAAAAATGAATTCATAGACTGTTTTCCTCCCCCTGTGATCAGCCCAAGTGCTTCAGTTCCCCCCAGTGCCATCGGCTCCACTATCCCCCAGTGCCATCGGCTCCACTATCCCCCAGTGCCTTCAGCTCTCCCCCCACCCCAGTGACATCAGCTCCCCCTTGTGCCAGCAGCTCTCTCCCCCCCCCCCCCCCCCCTTGTGCCAGCAGCTCTTCCCCCTGCTCCTCCTGACACCCCAAGTGCACAGTGTCATTGGTTGCTATGACGCTGTGCACTCCAGGCGCCCAGCCTTAGTCACACCAACTTACCTTTCCAGCAGGAGCGCCACCGACACTCCATCGGCCGCTCGCTCATGCATTTAGTAAGCTTTTATTTGGTTTATGTCACGGTCACAGCGTGCGTACGTCAGTGCAGCGCGGGACCATGGGTGTGCTGTGGAGTGTCTGGAGGCCCCCTGCTGTAAAGGTGAGTATTGCAGGCCAGCGGAAGACCACGGAGCGGGAGTAATAGCAAGCGCTTAACTCCCAATCCGTGGTCACGTGACGCAAACAAATCTTTTCATCGAGGATTTGTTTGTGTCGAATTACTCAATTCAATCGAGTAATCGTTTCAGCCCTAGTATACTCAGACCAACAGGGCTTTCCTACTCCTCAAATGCATCCTTTTCATAGGAGCTGCAGAAATTACGTGCAACCCCTTAACTTTGATGCGTGCAGGGGGGATTATGGCCAGGGGGGGTCTCTACTATTTCAAACAGCAGAGACCGGTGGCTAATGACCGTGACAGGCAATGATCGTGGTCATTAAAGCCTTTAGATGCCGTGATTAAGTGTGATCACGGCATCTAAAGGGTGAAAAACCCGGAAGCACGCAGAAGTCTTCTTACCAGCATCCACTGCAGCCAATGAGGAGGCCGGTAATTGGTTTTAATACACTGGGTCTCTCTGAAGAGGCCCAGGGTATTGAAGCTGCAATTCTTATTTTGGCCAGCAGGTAGCAGGCCAACACAAGAAATGAAAGATTCACCGAAAAAAATAACTGTTAAGAAAAATATGAAAGAAAAAACAAAAAAACAAAAAAAAAAAACAATATATAAGATTTGATCATCCTTCTTTCCGTAGAATAAAAAAATTAATTTATAAAAAACTAAAAATGTAGACAAAAATGCTATTGTGTCCAAAATGCCTGTACTATTAAAATATAAAAATATTTTTTCAATACGGCGAATGGCGTCATTTTTTCATTGCTTCTCTTACCCAAAAAAAAGTGATCAAAAAGTCATACACACACCAAAATGGTATCAATAAAAACTACAGATTGTCCCCCACACAGCTCAGTAGAACTTTTTAAAAGTTTAAATTGATTTTTACACTATTTAGACATATGTGGTATCGCTGTAATCGTACTGACCCAGAGAATGAAGGGCACATGTGAGTTTTGCTGCAAAGGGAATGCCGTGGGAACAAAACCCTAGGAGCAGCTTAGCTCCATTCAAGTGAAAGGGGCTGAGTGCAATATCAAGCATGGCCGCGGCTATACAATGTACGGCGCTGTGCTTGGTGAGCTGTGAGAAAGCAGCTCACATGAGTGACGCTACCTTCTCAAAAGAGCTGATCGGCGGGTGTCACAGGTGTCAGACCCCCACTGATCAGATACTGATGACCTATCCTAAGGTTAGGTCATCAGTATTAAAATGTCAGAAAACCCTTTTAAACAAAAAGGTGTGAGCGTGATGGTCTGGGGCTCTTTTGCTGGATCCAGAGTTGGCAACTTGCAGAGGGTGACTGACACACTGGACAAAAGGGGCTGCCACAGCATTTTGAAGCCCAATGCAATACCCTCTGGTCTACACCTAGTTGGTCAGGGATTCATAATACAGCAAGACAATGACCCAAAACATAATTCTAGATGATATCAGAGGCTTCCTTAGAAGACAGGAACAAGGCAGTAGGCTTCAAAAGAATGGAACGGCCTGCACAGTCTCCAGACTGAAACCCCATTGAGTTTGCTAGGGATAAACTGGACAAAAGGGTGAAAACAAAGCAACTTACAAGTGTAACACTATTGTGAGAACTTCTGCAACAACGTTGGGCAGAAGAACTTTCTGGACAATATTTGAATTCCATTGTAGAAACAATGCCTCTATGATGCTCAGCTGTTATATCTGCAAGAGGGGTCTACTTTGAGAAGTCAAAAGTCTAGATTCAATTTTGTCAAGCAAAGTTATCCCACGATTTATTTCCATCTTAAGTTGTTCATTTGTTATATGCTTTAATTTCAAAGTACATTTGAGACATTAAAGGGGATATCCAAAGCCTATAATGCCCCCTCTAATGCCAGAGCCCCTCATATTGCTCCCTGGCACCTTGTCTATAGACTAGCCCCCCCCCCCCCCCCCCCCCAGGTCCATCTCCGGCCGAAGATGTAGCAGATCAGCAGAAGATTAAACCCTTTCTTCTTCCAGGATTTCTACAAGACTGTCAGGATCATGCAGAAAGTGCTTACAATAGTAGGGCCAGCCATGTTTCTTCTTTAGTATTCCTCTCCAGGTTTAGTGTTCCTTTAAAAAGAACTGCCTGCATTATTTTCTTCTTCCCCCCCCCTTCTTCAGAATTGAAGAAAACAACGTCCATGGGGGGTGCTTGATTATGCACCTCAGCTGTTCCCCACAGCTACTTTCCCGAATCTCTACCTCTGCTTGCTGTATTATAACATACATTTCAGGGGGTTTTGGGAGACCCTTCAATGTAGTAGCTACCTACACTGTAGTAATTGTATTATTCTTCACACCTCTTCCAGATGCCTCTAATGTGCTGCTAGTAGGAGTGGAGAATGTCTCTAAGGAACAGGATTCTGGATTGATATTTTTCTTCAGGTAATAGAAGTCATTTGTTAGTACCCCTGGACAGTTGTCTTCTGGTCGTTGGCAAAGTTTATAAAATTGTTAAACTTAGAGGGATTTATTGATTTAAAACTACTATACAATTTGTATAATATACTTACTATTGCAGTTTCAATTAATTCTCATGTCTGGCTCTCAAGATCCCTACTGGTCCTTAGTTTAGAATGGAATGTGTCAGTGCTGACGAAATGTCACCTGAGCCCAGAAGCCAATCGGGGCCTCTGTGGTGACGTAACCATATTTAGGTATCCACCAACTTTCTATAATCCAAGCTTATAGACCAGGGATAGGCAACCTCCAGCACTCCAGCTGTTGTGAAACTACAACTCCCAGCATGTATACTTCCTCTCAGAAGTCTCATAGAAATTAACGGAGCATGCTGGGAATTGTAGTTTCACAACAGCTGGAGTGCCGAAGGTTGCTAACCCTGTTATAGACGAACCATGGCTTAAAGAGGTTGTCTCACTTCAGCAAATGGCATATATCATGTAGACAGGGTTAACACAAGGCACTTACTGATGTATTGTGATTGTCCTGATTAATTTTTCCATCACATTATACACATAACACCTTGAAATCCAGAAGCGGTGGCCGTGCTTGTACAGTATGGAAAAAAGTGCCTTTCTGGTGACGTGGACCATAGGCACACATGCGCAGCATCTACTGTCCTGACCACCCAGTACCTGTCCTGCAGCAGTGGCCGTGACCCCTGGACACAAGCAGTGTATAATGAACCCAAACAGCAAAAGAGGCAATATGGACAATCACAATACATTAGTGAGTGCCTTCTATTAACTTTCTCTACATGATAAATGGCACTTGCTGAAGTGAGACAACCCCTTTAAGACTTAGTCTAGATTCACACCAACACTAGTAATGTCTCTTGTTCTGCTCCATTAGAAGAGCAGAACAAAATAATGAAAATAAATGCTGGATACAGCACATAACTAAACTGAACGGAGCAGTTTGATTGTCATAGGGTCTGTTTACGTCCCCTTTGGGACAGCGCTTTTCCAGTGAACAAAAAGAGTCCTACCAGCAGGACTTTTTTGCAGCTCTTTTTGACGGAAGCTGCAAAGGAGACCCTGAACAGAGCTTCCGATGCAGATGTGAACATAGCCTTACATTCAATGTAGCAGCTGATTAGAAGTCCACTTACCTCCTGCTTGAAAGCCAGTAGGTAGTTTTGGCAGCACAGGGCTGGACATGGTGTAAAAAAATAAAATCTTGTCGGAGCATCTCGATTCCAGCATCATAGCTCCCGTTCCCGCTGCCTCTGGTCCCTGCCAGACCAAAAATGTCATGAGCCTTCTTCATTGGCAAATCGATGTCCTCAGCAGTGATGTGTTAAGGAGGCTCAGTGGTCATGTGCCATTCAATTAAGGCCACTGGTTGGCCAGCACGGGGATGCAGATGGCACGTCACACCTCCATTCCAGTGGGGATCGGAAGCAACAGCGCTGCAATTGGGATGCTCTGACAAGGTGACAGTGTTTTCTTTTCTTACACTAGGTCTGCTCCCGTCAATGTTTTTATCAGACTCAGAAAATTCCTTTAAAAAGATAGCGTTAATTTAACACTTGAAAATATGTAAAAAAATTAATAAAATCCCTGTAACTTTTTTTGGGGGAGATAAGGGATTTCTTCTTTTTATAGTATCCAAACCACCATACACTAAAGTAGATTTTACTTGTAAACGAAGGAATCCTTTATGCCCCTTAAAGGGGTTCTACAGTTTGTTTAAACTTATGATCTATCCTCTGGATAGATCCAGTGGCGTTGCTAGGGCTGGTGTCACCCGGTGCGGTAGAAAATGGTGTCACCCCCCCCTGGGTGACACCTGACAGTGTAGGCTATATGTATATAACAAACATATTTCATATGAAAACTTACAATTACTTGGCTTGGCCCTTGGGGATCTCGGACGCCACTTCCACACTTTGGCCGGGGGCTCGGTGGAGCTGATGATGTGTTTTATCCTAATGAGAAAGATTTCATAATAAGGATTTGGAGAAGGGTCAGAGGGATAGCAGAGCAGGGAGAGGCTGGTGCTGCTACTAGGGGGCTCATACCATGGGGGAGTAATAAAGCCCACCATAATGCCTTCCCCCAGTAGAAATAATTCTCCTTATAATGTGTCAGTGCAAAAAATACCCCCCTGTAATGTCCCCAGTTGAGCTAATGTCCCCATAGTGCCTCCATAATGTGCCAGTATAAAATACCCCTATATAGTGACCCCAGTAAATGCCCCCATAGTGCTCCTCTCCCCCCTAGTGCCCCCATAATGTACCAGTATAAAATGCCCGATATATAGTGCGCCAGTAGATGCCCTCAGTGTCCCCCATAATTTGTAAGCATAAAATACCCCTTCTCAGTGCCCCGTAGTAGTCCTCTCCCCCCTTCCCCATAGTACCCAACACAATGTGTCCCAGTATAAAATGCCCCTATACAGAGCCCCCATATAAAATAACTGTTCTTTGTGGCCTCAGTAGATGCCCCTATAGTGCCACCAAAAATGTGCCAGTAAGAAGTGCCCCAATAGATGTCCCCCAATAATGTGCCAGTGAAATGTGCCCTCATAGATGCCCCTTAATCATGTGCCAGTAGCCTAATCCCCCCATCAACATGTGCCAGTAGCCATAGGCGCCCCCCCTATCATGTGCCAGTAGCCATAGGGCCTCTCCTATCATGTGCCACTAGCCATCAGTATTGTACAAAAGAAAAAAAAAAGGAAAAAAACACTTACCTCTTTGGCAGCGATGCGATGCAGGCCTCTTCTGGCCTGTGTCCCGCTCTGTGTACGGCTCAGGGCTTAGGCGGCGCGTTGACGTCATCGCGCCGCCTGCGCCGGCCTCTGATAGCAGGGCTCCAGACTAAAAAAAATACCTAGTAGCCATTGGCTCCTGAACTGAAAAATTTAGGAGCCAAATTACATTTTTAGTCGCCAAATCAAAACCGAATGAAAATTTTGGTATCGTGAGAACGCTACACCGATCAGATCAGCGTAGGGTTGTTTCAATACCAAAATTTTGATTCGCTTTCATCACCATAAAAAAGTATTGCGATACTCAATACCAAGCAAAAAAGCCACGTGCATTTTGCATTTTATGAAACGTTCGGCCCATAATTGAACAGTCCTATCCTATTTTTTGGGGTGACAAGGTGACTAAAAAATGGCGAATGCTCACCGCATAGGAGATATTTTTTAATAATTTAATAGTTTGGACTTTTCGGACGCAGCGCTATGTAATATGTTTATTCTATATATTTTTTATATGTAAAATTGGGAAAGGGGGGATTTAAACTTAATATTTTAGAGTACTTTCACACTAGCGTTTTTCTTTTTCGGCACAGGGGCTCAATACCGGAAAAGAACTGATCCGTCATATCCCCATGCATTCTGAATGGAGTAATCCGTCCAGGATGCATCAGGATGTCTTCAGTTCAGTTATTTTGACTGATCAGGCAAAAGATAAAACCGCAGCGTGCTACGGTTTTATCTCCGGCGAAAAAAACTGAAGACTTGCCTGAACGCCGGATCTGGCATTTTTTCCCATAGGAACGTATTAGTGCCAGATCCGGCATTCAAAATACCGGAATGCCGGATCCGTCCTTTCGGTCTGCGCATGCCGGTAAAAATGTGTAAAAAGATACAAGACGGATCCGTCTGTCCGCATGACAAGCGGAGACATGGATTCATTCTTGCAATGCATTTGTGAGATGGATCCGCATCCGGATGCATCTCATAAATGCTTTCAGTCACATCAAGATCGGCGGATCTGGCGGGCAGTTCTGACAACGGAACTGCTTGCCGCATCACACTACCGCAAGTGTGAAAGTAGCCTTAGTGTTTGTGTTTTATTTTCACTTACTATTAGCCCCCTTAGGGGCTGGAACCCTTGTCCTATTCACCCTTAGGCCCCTTTCACATGGGTGAGATTTCTGCGCGGGTGCAATGCGTGAGGTGAACGCATTGCACCCGCACTGAATCCGGACCCATTCACTTCTATGGGGCTGTGCAGATGAGCGGTGATTTTCACGCATCACTTGTGCGCTGCGTGAAAATCGCAACATGCTTTATGTTGTGCGTTTTCATGCAACGCAGACCCCATAGAAGTTAATGGGGCTGCGTGAAAATCTCATTGTATCCGCAAGCAAGTGTGGATGCGGTGCGATTTTCACGCTTGGTTGCTAAGATGAAAGTCTATTCACTGTGTTATTTTCCCTTATAACTTGGTTACAAGGGAAAATAATAGCATTCTGAATACAGACTGCATAGTAGAAGGTCAATATAATAAACATTGAGTGCGCCCCCCCAGTATAATAAACATTAAGTGCGCCCCCCCAGTATAATAAACATTGAGTGCGCCCCCCCAGTATAATAAACATTGAGAGCACCCCCCCAGTATAATAAACATTGAGTGCGGCCCCCCAGTATAATAAACATTGAGAGCACCCCCCCAGTATAATAAACATTGAGAGCACCCCCCCCAGTATAATAAACATTGAGTGCGCCCCCCAGTATAATAAACATTGAGAGCGCCCCCCCCCCCAGTATAATAAACATTGAGAGCGCCCCCCAGTATAATAAACATTGAGTGCGGCCACCCCCCCAGTATAATATACATTGAGAGCGCCCCCCCCCCAGTATATCAAACATTGAGAGCGCCCCCCCCCCCCCAGTATAATATACATTGAGAGCGCCCCCCCCAGTATAATAAACATTGAGTGCGGCCGCCCCCCCAGTATATCAAACATTGAGAGCGCCCCCCCCCCAGTATATCAAACATTGAGAACGCCCCCCCCCCCAGTATAATATACATTGAGAGCGCCCCCCCCAGTATAATAAACATTGAGTGCGCCCCCCAGTATAATAAACATTGAGAGCGCCCCCCCCCCCCAGTATAATAAACATTGAGAGCGCCCCCCAGTATAATAAACATTGAGTGCGGCCACCCCCCCAGTATAATATACATTGAGAGCGCCCCCCCCAGTATATCAAACATTGAGAGCGCCCCCCCCCCCCAGTATAATATACATTGAGAGCGCCCCCCCCAGTATAATAAACATTGAGTGCGGCCACCCCCCCAGTATAATATACATTGAGAGCGCCCCCCCAGTATATCAAACATTGAGAGCGCCCCCCCCCAGTATATCAAACATTGAGAACGCCCCCCCCCCCAGTATAATATACATTGAGAGCGCCCCCCCCAGTATAATAAACATTGAGTGCGGCCACCCCCCCAGTATAATATACATTGAGAGCGCCCCCCCTATAATAAACATTGAGTGCGGCCACCCCCCCAGTATAATATACATTGAGAGCGCCCCCCCCCCCCCCAGTATAATAAACATTGAGTACGGCCACCCCCCCCAGTATAATATACATTGAGTGCGGCCGCCTCCCAGTATAATAAACATTGGTGGCGCAGTGGGAAGTGCCAATGAGGGTTAAAAAAATAAATAAAAATTAACTCACCTCCTCCAATTGATCGCGCAGCTGCCGGTCTCCTGTTCTTGCTTCAGGACCTGTGGTGACATCACTGTGGTCATCACATGGTACATCATATGATCCATCACCATGGTAATGGACCATGTGATTAGCTCAGTGATGTCACCACAGGTCCTGAAGATAGAATAGGAGACCGGCAGCTATGCGATCAACTGGAGGAGGTGAGTTCATTTTTTATTTATTTTTTTAACCCTCATTGGCACTTCCCACTGCGCCACCAATGTTTATTATACTGGGGGGGGGGGGGGTGCACAAAATGTTTATTATACTGGGGGGGGGGGGGGCGCCCTCAATGTTAATACAAATACAGGAGGCGGGTGCCGGAATGAAATAGCCGGCACCCGACCTCTATGATAGGGGGCTGCGATCAGTGGCAGTTAACCCCTCAGGTGCCGCTCCCTGTCATAGAGGTCGGGTGGCGGCTATTTGATTCCGGCACCCGCCTCCTGTATTTGTATTACAGGTCAGTTTTCTTCATTGGTGGCGCAGTGGCCACAGCCCCTCCCCTCCTCCTCCCATCCCTCTTCTCATTGGCGGAGGCAGCGGCAGCAGGCAGCAGTACAGGGGGAGGGAGAGAGCCCCCCCCCCCCCCGCCTCTATGGAAGCGCCGGCCCTGCCTAAAGTTAGTTAGTTAAGGAGAACTCCGGCGGGTGACACCCCATCAGACTGGTGTCACCCGGTGCGGCCCGCACCCCCCTCGCAACGCCACTGGATAGATCATCAGCTTCTGATCCGCTGCCTTCTCAAACAACTGATCGGCGGGGATCCTGGGTGTCGGACCCCCGCCGATCAAAAGCTGATGATCTCTCTAGAGCATGGATGTCAAACTCATGGCCCTCCAGATGTTGCAAAACTACAACTCCCATCATTCCCTGATAGCTGTAGTATGCCCAGGCATGATGGGAGTTGTAGTTTTGCAACAGCTGGAGGGCCACGAGTTTGACATCCCTGCTCTAGAGGATAGATCATCAGTTTAAACAAAGTGCAGAACCCCTTTAAAGCAGTGCCAGGAATAGTTCAGATCAGTGTGAATCTTCCAGCATCACTGGATGATTACTGAACAGGAAGAACCAATAGCTGAAAGTAATCTCCACATGAGTGTAGTGGTTGATATCTGAAATACTGGACATCCCTCACACATCGGAGGGCTGCTAAATTCTGCTGTTGTATCCGTTTTTCTAATATATTAGTTCTTGTTCTGTGGCGTCTGTCATAGTGATGTCGCTGTGGTGGATTGGTAACAGAGGTCAGATAACAATATATAATCACACTCCAGTATACTCATGTCACGGGGGGGGGGGACCGTCCACCGTACAATGTAGAGTGATTACTGATAGCTGCTAGGCCAAGAAGCCAGGAAAAGGGAAGCTGGTCACCTCCTAAAGAGTCCCTAATCCTCTCCTTAACTCCTAGCTGTATGAGCGGACCCTGATGGTAGGACGGCTCATACCTGGGACCCTGAGTCACCCTGATAATCCCTCAGATAGGAGCAGCAAGAGGATCGGTAGGTATGAACACTAGACACACACTTACGTGCCGAGGTCTCCACAACTGGAACCCGTGCATACGTACAGGAGCCCTAACACCAAACAGGATGCCGTACCAACAACTCACACAGGTATCCAGCACACCAGACTCCGCCAGGACCCCCATGCCGCAAGGTGCATGGCAGCCCCAGGCAGCGCTGCATACAGGCTAGTGGTTCACCCCTCCAGGAAACCAACCCCCTTCCGGAGGACACAATACACAGGGAAAAACATCATACATACATGCAGGGACAAACACCAACAACAGCCCAGACATGTAACAACAATCGAGACGTACAAGACATCCTGAACATAAACCCACCCCTAACATACAACAATTGAGGTAAGGTATTAGGAGCATACAAAAGGAAGACAATTTATGTCCAGCAAGGTGGCCCTCAAGGACTGGGCAGAATCACCCAGGAAAGGAGCAGAGCTCCAACACCAAACAAGGCTGGAGTACAACTGACTCCAGCCAGGAAGCCACAGGTAATATCTACATAGTGGCCACACCCAGGACACACCTAAATCCCCACCAGCTAGAAGATTAACCCCTCACTCACCAAACAGCAGGGAGACACACCTTAAAGGGAAAATGCACATGCAAACCGACAACAACACGTTGCCACCGGCAACCGCGTTACGGTCAAACAACAATATGACTATGACAATTCAAAGGACCAGTAGGGGATGGGGCTGCGGCACAAAAACCAGTGGGGTTTTCAAGACTATATTAATAGACAACTATTATAAAAAAAAATCTCTGGAGAATGCAATTTTTACCTTGTAAAATCTATTCAACCAAAACAATGGGTGCAAATCCTCCTGTGCTTCCTACATCCATAAACTTAGGGCTCATGCGGATCCTCAAAACACGGATACTGGCCGTCTGTGTTCCACATTTTGGGGAATGGAACGTCCTGCCTTCTATAGAATTGTCCTATTCTTGTCCGTTTTGCGGAACGGACATATGGATGCAAACAGCACACGTATGTGCTGTCCTCCTCTTTTGCAGCCCCATTGAAGTGAATGGGCCCACATCCGACCCGCAAAAAATGTGGATCAGCTGCTGACCAAAAATACGCTTGTACGCTTGTGTGCCTGAACCCTTAAAGGGAAACTGTCACTAGTTTTTTTTCTGCCCTACTCAAAGTGGAGAGGGCGCAGCAGTTGCAAATAGAGCTGAGCCTCTAGGTGTAACTGCAACGCCCCCGTTGCTCCTAGAGGCTCATTTGCAGATATTAAAACATCATTTTTCTCCACTATGCGGCCACATATGAACATGGGACCAACACAGATGTCTTCAGCTGCCAAGCGCACATGTAACAGGTCAGACAGTTTCATAGGTACACATCTGCTGACAGATGCCCTTTAAGTATTAAAACACAAGAAAATCTATACAAATGTGGTATCTCTGTAATCGTACTGACCTGGAGAATGAAGCTATCTGGCCAGTTTTACCGCAAAGAGAACGCCATAAAAAAACGAAACCCATAAAACTAGCAGAATTGTGTGTTTTTTTCCCCCCAATTCCACCTCATTTGGCATTTTTTCCAGTTTCCCACTACAGTGTATGCAATATTAAATGGTGCCATTATAGAATACAACTTTCCCTGCAAAAAACAAGCCCTCATATGGATATGTGAAAATTAAAAAAAGTTATGGCTCTGGGAAGGCAGAGAGTTAAAAAGGAAAATGCAAAAATGAAAAATTGCTTGGTCAGGAAGGGTTTAAAATGGCTTAACTAAAGGATGCAGCCCCTTTAAAATGTTCCATACTCAGGATCACATTAGAACGGAAGGACTTGTGATTTATTTCAAAACTGTGTGATTATTTGATTTTCACCAGACGGTTACAACATCATCTAAGTAGCAATCGATCAAAGTCCTATTTTTGAATGTTGTCCTGAGCGTAATTCTAGATGTCAGAGCAGTATCTGACCAGAATAGTGGACCTAGGTCAGTGTCCATGGTGGTCTGTGTATGATAACTTAGAGGTGGCTGTCCAGGTTCTAGAAACTGATGCCTTATCAATACTATAAGGCTGCTTTCACACTAGCGGCAGGACAGATCCGACAGGCTGTTCACCCTGTCGGATCCCTCCTGCCGCTATTTCGGCGTGCCGCCAGACCGCCGCTCTGTCCCCATTGACTATAATGTGGACGGGGGTGGAGCTCCGCCACAGCACGGCAGTTCGTGGTGAGAGGCCGCCGGACTAAAATGTCAGACATTCAGTACTTTTAGTCTGGCGGCCTTTCCCCCGTGCTGCGCCGGAGCTCTGCCCCCGTCCCCATTATAGTCAATGGGGACTGAGCGGCGGCACGGCGAAATAGCGTCAGGACGGATCCGACAGGGTGAACAGCCTGTCGGATCCGTCCTGCCGCTAGTGTGAAAGTAGCCTAAGTCATCATTATCTGATCGGTAGGGTCCGACATCTGACAACCATTTTCGGCAGGTGCTGGAAGGACATCTTTGTGCCAGGTTACTGCAGATCAACTACCGAACTTCAGTAACTCAGCATGGCCACTACACAGCACATGGAGCTGTCTGTTTGTGGCTTCATCCACTGCGTTTATTTCCCGTGCCAGTGGCTGCTGAGAACAGCTGATCATGGGGGTGCCAAGGGTCGGACCCCACTGATCTGATATTGAAGGCCTAGCCTAAGAAAAAGTCACTAATATCTGGAACACTTCATTCACAACATTTTTTTATTGTTCTTGGGCATCTAAAAGTCAAAATGATTTAAAATGTTATTTTATTGTTTTGTGTCTACAGCTACTATGCAGACCCATGTGTCTCCATGGTAACAGACTACACACAAAGCATGTGTATTCGGATCTTGTGGTCATATTGTCATCTGTCTGTCTCTAACGGGAGTATGATAGAACTACACAGGGTTTGTTTGTAATCTGTTACCGTGGAGACACATAAGACTATGTAAAAGGAATGAGAAAAAAATGGTGTTTAAAGGGGTTGTCTCCTCAGAGACATTGGTGGCATATCGCTAGGATACCAATGTCAGATAGGTGTGGATCCCGCCTCTGGAATCCGCACCTATCTCCAGAATGGGAGCCCCGAACTGAGTGGAGAGCAGCCGTGTATGCGCAACAGCCCTCCATTTATTTCTATAAGACTGCAAAAATATAGCCAAGTGCTCCATAGAATTGAATGGAGCGGTGTCCGCGCTTGCGCAGTGTGTTCTCCATTCATTTCTGTGGGACTTTCTGAAAAAACTGAGCACCCTCATTTGGCCATTTTTGGAACTCCCATAGAAAGCAGTGTGCTGTCTTTCAGTTTCGAGGCCCGTTCTGGAGATAGGTGCAGGTCCCACCTCCGGGACACACACCTGTCTGACATTGGTGGCATATCCTAGCAATATGCTACCAGTGTCTCAGATGACACAACCCCTTTAATGCTTTATTCTAAATCTTGTAAAGAAAGACTCCAACATCCACTCAATGGACATGGGTAACCTTTAGTTGTACTTTACAAAGGTCCAAAAGTATATACGTATATCCTGGATTATCAAATGCTGAAGTAAATGAATTTCACTGTGTATACAATAAATTCATGTACCGGATATTTAACAGCATCAGATTTTTATAAAAATGATGTGCAGTGTCTTGAACACATCGACATTCCTAATTCTAAGCTTCTTCTTAACACAGGGAAGGCGCAGTTGTGTTTTGGAACATAGAAGAAAAAACCGTAAGTGAATGAATGTGTTTTTCTTACATGGGTTGTCCCATTAGGACAACCTCTATCCATAGACTGAATGCAATTGTAGCAAATTCTCAGCTGTGAGACATATTAGGGCTGATTTCCTGATCATATTCAACAGATACAGATGCTTGGCTGTTAGGCTCCATTCACACGTCCGCAATTTCGTTCTGCATTTTGCGGAATGGAATTGCGGACCCATTCATTCCTATGGGGCAGCACTTCCGGGTCCGCACTTCCGTTCCGCAAAAAATAGAACATGTCCTATTTTTGTCCGCAATTGCGGACAAGAATAGGACATATTCTATTAGAGCTGGCATATTCTAGGCATATTCTATTAGTGACGGCAATGTGCGGTCGGCAAAATGCGGAACGCACATTGCCGCTTTCCGTGTTTTGCGGATCCGCGGCTCCGTGTATCCACAACGGACGTGTGAATGGAGCCTTATTTTACACTGCACAATTGTCAGACCAATTATCGGGAATGGACATTACTACAAACGCTCGTTTGCGATAATCTGCCCGTGTAAATGTGCCACCAATCACTGACGAATAAGCAAAACGCGTGTTTGGTGAAATGATCTGGGCAGCAGATTGTGCTACATAAACAGCAATCTGCTGCCCGGAAACAATTGATCTCTATGAGGACAAGCAGCAGCAGTAGCCATTGCCCGTCATGAAGGTGATCACTGCATGTAAATATAGCTCCTTCCTCCACTGATGAGTAGGAGGTTATTGGGAAGGAACGGTCCCTTCCCGATAATTGCCTGCTCGTTCCGAGCGTGTAAATGCTTCTTTACAGCTCTTGTGTAAAGGGCCCTTCACACGGGCCAAGGATTTGGGCAATTATCAGGAAGGACCATTCCTAGGAACGATCCTTCTTCATAATTTAATCTTATTAGGTAAGCACTCAAACCACCATGGAGCAGGCACACTATTTCATGTTGATAATACAGGGTAAATTGCGGGAAAAAAAACACAATAAAATACAACTCTCAAATGTATGACGGATAAAACACTAAAATGCAATATAAAACTTGCTAGGAATAAGGTGCAAGATAAGTTCCTGTCGAAATAAATAAACCAGTTGATGTCCTTATTGATACATCTGGTATTGACGCTGGATTGCTGGCAACCTGCACACTTTGCTATAGCGTTACGTCCAAAAGTCACAAGTAGCAGTTTTTTGTAACCGCAATATATTGGTATTGTGCGGATAAATGGTTGCTCACTTGAGCACTCACCCCACCTGATGGTATGTGATCTTCACACTGGCTGGATACCGATGCTCTGAAAGATTCCATAAGTAATTGAAGCATGGCCATGCGATTTTAACTCTACAATTGAATTTAGTAAGACGATCCTTCAGCAATTCGAAAAGTGAAGGCAAGAAGCGCCCTGAATGCGTGAACCCGCACTCAAACTCTCGCGAGAACTGCGTACGGAGCGGGACATAGAGGCAGTTCAGGCAACTGCAAGAAAGTCTTACCGGAACACAGGTACTAATCCGCCTGGAATACATACACCTGAGCGCACACCAGCCAGTGCCATCAGGTGGGGTGAGTGCTCAGTGAGCAACCATTTATCCGCACAATATCATTATATTGCAGTTACAAAAAACTGCTACTAGTGACTTTTGGACGTAACGCTATATCAAAGCGTGCAGGTTGCCAGCAATCCAGCGTCAATACCAGATGTATCAATAAGGACATCAACTGGTTTTTTTTCGACAGGAACTTATCTTGCACCTTATTCCTAGCAAGTTTTATATAGCATTTTAGTGTTTTATCCGTCATACATTTTAGTGTTTTATCCGTCATACATTTTAGTGTTTTATCCGTCATACATTTTAGAGTTGTATTTTATTATGTTTTTATCACCATTAAATAGTGTGCCTGCTCCATGGTGGTTTGAGTGCTTACCTAAAGAGATTAATTTATCTAGTGTGTATGTATAGAACAGGGTGATTCAATTTCAGGTTGAGGCACCTATTCATAGTCATAGGGGGTGAGCCCCCCTATCATTTACTTTCCTTCTTGATAATTGCCCTGTCCAAAGGTGCTGCCAAACACGTGATGAATGAACACATGACTCCTACAGTGACAGTGTCCCTGATGCAGTCACCTAAATAATTTCTGGGCAGCAGATCATTCTCTCTAAACAGGGGTCTGCTGCCTAGAAGCAATGATTTTCTAAGGGAACAAGTGATCACAGCAGCAATCCCTTGTCCCCTTACAGAGGAGATGATTGCTGCATAAAAAAGGAAGCTCTCACCTCCTCTGACGATCAGGCAATTATCGGGAACAAATAGATCATTCTCGGGAATTGACTGCTCGAACTGTGTAAAGGGGCCTTAACAGTCTTGTTCTGCTTACACAGCTGATGGGGTTGATCCAATGTACCAGTCTTGATAATCCTCTGGAATCCAAACCTATCAACAGTGAAAATATCTCCAAACTAACTATTAAAGGTGTTGTTTAAGAATGGGGTGGGGGGTTGACAAAACTCCCCACTTTACCGGACCTGTAAAGGGAAGATTATTTACCTGGCTCCCGCTCGTTCTCTGTGCTGCTCCGCTTGGCTCCCTCGATGTCCTGTAAACATCTGGTTTTACATCACCGCAGCCAATCAATGGCAACGGTGGTGACCGCCTCCACTTACATCATGACAAATGGTCCAATGACGCATGGGGAAACAGTTGCGGTGTAAGAAAACCAAATGTTTTCAGCGAGAAGGCCCTGTGGAGCATTGGAGACCTGGAGGAGAAGGAGAGGGGAGCCAGAATCGAGAAGCAGGTAAGTAATCTTTTTAAGGTCCGGTAAAGTGGGGAGGTTTGCCACCCCTCCTTCGTTCTTGCACAACCCCTTTAAGGCCCCTTTCCACAGGCTGACTGACAAGGCAATTATTGGGAACAAACTGTTTGTTCCTGATAATTGCCTGGTCATCAGCAATCATGTTCTTTGTTTGTGGATGAGCAATTGCTTCTAACGTTTGTCTCCATACAAATGAATTAATTCGGGGCAGCAGATACCAAGATACGATCTGCTGCCACGAAAGATGATTTTAGCTACTGCATCAATAATGCCTTCTCCCAATGAAGGAGTTGCTCATTCATCAGATGATCAGCGGCACATTTGCACAAGCCGATTATCGGGAATGAGCACTTGTGCGAACGTTCGATCCTGATAACCTGCTCAATAATCTGTTCCTGTAAATGGGCTTTTAGGGAATTAGTAATGTAACTGTAACGGCTTTCTGAACAGGACATAAACAATAAGGTTCAAGACGAGATCATGAAAGTGAAACATAAAGAATATTAGAAAGTTGTACAACTTTTCATTATACAGTGTCCTATAAGTGATGGCGTATTGCCCTTGCTAAGATATGCCACCGCTTTACGATCAATTGGAATTCCAACCTCTGGGACCCCTAAAAATCATGAAAGTGAAAGGGCAGCAGCTCTGGTTTGGATGTGGGTCACCTTCTGATCCGTCCTTTAACCCCTTCATTGGTTTCCCCTGACATAGAGGTGCCGGGCCACCTGGCTGTCAAGGCACTGCAGTCTCTTCATTCTTAGGATCGGTGCGGTCTCAGAGGTCGGAGCTTTCCAATGTGTCATGCCATCACTCTATAAGATGCAAACGCCCCTTTATAGGACCCCCTTGAAGGTTTGTCTAACCTCTTAATATCTTGTGTGTATTTTGGGATTTCAGATGAAACATGTGATGCAAATTCTGGAGCGTCATGAAATCCAGCCGTATGAGGTGGCCCTGGTTCACTGGGAGAATGAAGAGATAAACTATACTTTTGGAGAGTAAGCTAATTCTTGTAAGACTCTACTGAGCCGACTCGTACTGTTCAGAGTATGCACACAAACCTGTGATATAACAGGTGATGGAATGGATTGTCTGTTGTTTCCTCAGGGGTCACACAAGACTTGTGAAAGGAGAAATCGTGCTGGATTCCCAGCTGGAGGCAGATGATCTCATTCTAGAGAAGTTTGCCTTCTCCAATGCACTTTGCCTGTCTGGTAAGTTCCATCTTATTAGATTAACTCTTAAAGGGGTCCTCCAGGAATAAGGACATTTTAGTAAGTGCCCACAGCCTGCCTCCCTTAGATAAAGATTTATACTTGCCTGCATTGGTCTTCTGCTCTGCCTCTGCTGTGTCCATGTTCTGGTCATCGCACTGTTGACATGCAGCTTAGCAAGGGCATAGTCACATGCTTCACTGCAACCAGTGACTGGCTTCAGCAGTAACGTACTGCTTGTGGGCACGTCACCGCTTAAGCCAGTCATTGGCTGCAGCAAAGCATGTGACCATGCCCACATTAAGCTGGATGTAAAAAATGTCTTTAAATGTGTCATAGAGGCTTGTCTAGCAGTCAGTGATCTCTCACCAAGAGGTAGTCTACCCAAAAGTAACCCCTGATAGCCTTTTTATAGAACGGCTGGAGAGCACTTGTACGCCCTCGTGTGGCAAGACCCAGTGTCTAATCAGATCACACCTGTAATCATTTACAGCCTGAGACATAACTGCATGCAGGGTTTTTGCAGCAATCTGTCATTTTTTTGTCAGTGAGTGTATATCTGTCTATATTTATTTATTTATATATAGCATTTGTACCATTGAACCCTTCATATATAGTGAATGGTACAATAAATTAGATATGTCAGATCCGTGGTATAAAATACATACAAAATAATAGCACGAACTAAGAATGTAAACAAAACAACAGTTACAAGCTTGATGAGTAAGTCGATTTATTTCAACTGTATAGTTTACCAAAACTGAGAATTATTATTTCGGAGATAAAGTTGGGTTAGGGGAGGGGGGAGAGGGGAAGTGTTTTTCTTGAAACAAAATATAAAACCAAAACTATGATCATATATGTTTTGCTATATGGAAAATGCTGTTATACATTCTTTTGTAACATGTACATTTTCTTATTGTTTCTGATCTGGAAAATTTTCGTACATGACAAAAAACAAATAAAAATCTATGGTTTAAAAAAAAAAATGGTGGTACTGTATATTATTGTCATATCATGTTTTTTGCAGTGAAGCTGGCAATGTGGGAGTCGACTCTGGATACTTTTGTTGAGACTATCCAATCGATTCCAGAGGTAAGTCTTTCATGCACAGTGCTCAAGATTCCTGTGTTAAAGGGGTATCACGACTAGTATCACTGGCCTGGGCGGGGCTAATCTCTGTTCACTTGAATTGAGTTTAGCCCCTCCCACACTAGTTGATACTAGTCGTGACGTCACTAGGCCTGCGGTAAACAGTGAGAAGGCCGCGGCGCTGCTGGAGCGCCGCTGCCTTCTCAAACAGCTGATCGGCGGGGGTCCTGGGTGTTGGACCCACGCCGATCAGATGCTGATGATCTATCCAGAGTGGGCCGACTCCAGGTCACGACACAGAGATACATACAAGATGTGTTCCTCGTAATGCCCATGTTTATTATAATGAGCGGTGCACAAATTTATACACGCACAAACGCAGTAAAGGTGTCATAGTGTAGACAAGGTTTGAGCTACTATGTTCAGTTTGAGATAAGAAAATGAATGATCAGTATGGGGGGGAGTAGGGGCCCACTGTGGAATTTATACTCCTTCCTTCCAAGGATAAATCCCCCTCCTATCTAAGTGCAGGTTATACATAATAATGAATACATATACAAAATGGACGCCTTTATGCTTTCCCTCACACCATCTGATTACATTACAGTCAATGGGGATCCTGCGGTGCGTGGCATTGTCTGGCTGTGCCACATATGGTAAACTTGGTAGTTTGGTCTCTGTCGGAACAGATTACTGGAATAGTTTACCACATATGTGACCCTACCCTAAGCCAGACATACACACAGTATATAACTGTTGGCCAAACGCTCATTCAGCCGAAGCTTTCTCTTCCAATCCCTCCATACACACATGCAGGTAGCATATCTCGCTGAGAACTAAAGGATCGGGCAGGTTATAATCCAACATGCCCGACCTTTATATCTTTCAACATCTGCTGTTGGGGCAAGCATAAGGAGACTTCTATGCACATTAGATGGTTGGTTGATCCTGCCGAAATCACACAATATACCTGTAGTCTGGATGGCTAGCTTGAGCCCTGGGGATACAGGTGACCCCTGAACAATGCATTATGCAACCTGAACAGCCATCCTGCATTATATTTATACCATGCTGGACCTTCGACATTTCCAGACCACAGGATAAATAGAATTTTTATTGTGCTACCTCCTGTGAAATGTTGAGTGTGTACTTCATTGTATCTCTGCACATAAGATCTATGAACTGCATATTTCAGATGCTGAAAGCCAGAAAAAAACTGAAGCTGTCTCACGATGACGTCATGCAGCATATAGGGGAGCTGTTTGCACTAAGGTAAAGGTATGGTGCACCCTGATGGCTATTCTATGGACTGAACAAATACAATATCACCCCCATCATCCAGCAGCAGCTAAAGAGAACAACTGAGATTAGTTAACAGTATGACAGCATTATTTATGTGTACCGCGTGGCTTTTTTAGTTTTGTGTACAGTATGGCAACATATGCTACATGGTAACATTATTTATTCCCTTTAGGCCTCATGCACACGACCGTTGTTGTGTTCCGTTCCACAAAATGGGGTTCTGTTGTTCCGTGATCTGTTTCTGTTTTTGTTTCCGTGTGTCTTCCTTTATTTTTGGAGGACCACCAGACATAAAGGAATGGAAAAAAAAGTCTAAGACAGGATTGCCATGCAAATGATAGGAATAAAACGGACGCGCGGACGCGGATAACAATCTTGTGTGCCTCCGCGTCCCATTGACTTAAAGTGGTCCGCAAACAGTTTTCCGTGGAAGTAATAGGACAGGTTATATTTTTTTGACGGACTGGAATCACGGACCACGGATGCGGATGGCAAGCGGTGCACTATCTGCATTTTCAACGGCTCCATAGAAATGAATGGGTCCGCACCTGAAACACTAAAATCGTCGGAACGGACGCGGAAGCAAACAACGGTTGTGTGCATGAGGCCTTATAATGAGGGCATTTTTTTATCAAGTTTGTAGGAATGTAGATTTTGCCTGCTGCATATGCATAACCCTCTTCCTGATAAACTCCTGCATACACCCCTGGTGCGGTTGGTGATGGTAATGTCGTTGTAATCCTTTTTTTTTTTTTCAGACATCGTATAAACCTGAGCTCGGATCTTCTCATCACTCCTGATTTCTACTGGGACAGAGAAAATCTTGAGCATCTGTACGATAAAACTTGTCAGTTCCTTAGCATAAACCGCAGAGTCAAGGTGCGATTTCAGTTTATCCTGTGATTTACGCTTATTTAGATGTAAAGAGCTGCCATTACATCCCTCAAAGGGGTTGTCCTAGCTTTAGGGTCCCTGCACTCAGGTGCATATTTACAAACAGAAATTTCATGCAGATTTCCGTTTTGATTTTTCTGTGTTTCGGCACAAAATCTGCAATAAAATCCGCTTGTGTAATTTGCGGATTTCATGCAGTTTTGCTGCAGATCTAGCACTAAGAAAATGTACATGCCGCTAACGTCCGTGACTGACAGCTATCTCTGTATACACACTTACACAGAGAATGCTATCAATCACTGATAACACCTCCCTGTGTAC
Organism: Bufo gargarizans; assembly: GCF_014858855.1. NCBI lineage: Eukaryota > Metazoa > Chordata > Amphibia > Anura > Bufonidae > Bufo > Bufo gargarizans. The sequence continues at coordinate 511,593,873 of NC_058081.1, read as the reverse complement.
AACTATCAGTGACTAACAGCTATCCCTGTATACACACTTAACCAGATAATGCTATCAATCACTGATCACACCTCCCCCATGTACAACTATCAGTGACTGACTGCTATCCCTGTATACACACTTACACAGATAATGCTATCAATCACTGATAACACCTCCCTGTGTACAGCTATCAGTGACTGACAGCTATCTATGTATACACACTTACACAGATAATGCTATCAATCACTGATCACACCTCCCCCAAGTACAACTATCAGTGACTGACTGCTATCCCTGTATACACACTTAGGCCTCTTTCACACGATCGTATGACCTTTTTTAGTGTTTTGCGGTCTGTTTTTCACAGATCCGTTGTTCCCTTTTTTGTTTCTGTTGTGTTTCAGTTTCTGTTCCGTTTTTCCATTCCGTTTTCCATATGGCATATACAGTATACAGTAATTACATAGAAAAAATTGGGCTGGATCTAAAATTTTTAATAGATGGTTCCGCAAAAACGGAACGGATACGGAAGACATACAGATGCATTTCCGTATGTGTTCAGTTTTTTTTGCGGACCCATTGACTTGAATGGAGCCACGGAACGTGATTTGCAGGCAATAATAGAACATGTTCTATCTTTCAACCGAACGGAAATACGGAATGCATACGGAGTACATTCCGTTTTTTTTTTTGCGGAACCATTGAAATGAATGGTTTGTATACGAACTGTATACGGAACGCAAAAAACGGCCCGTAAACGGGGAAAAAAAACGGTTGTGTGAAAGAGGCCTCACACAGAGAATGCTATCAATCACTGATAACACCTCCCATGTGTACAACTGTCAGTGACTGACAGCTATCTATGTATACACACTTACACAGAGAATGCTATCACTGATAACACCTTCCCCGTGTACAGCTATCAGTGACTGATAGCTATCTATGTATACACACTTACACAGAGAATGCTATCACTGATAACACCTTCCCCGTGTACAGCTATCAGTGACTGATAGCTATCTATGTATACACACTTACACAGAGAATGCTATCAATCACTGATAACACTTCCCCCATGTATAACTATCAGTGACTAACAGCTATCTCTGTATACATATTTATATAGAGAATGCCGTCAATCACTGATAACACTTCCCCCATGTATAACTATCAGTGACTGACAAAAATATAAAAATTCCACAGCACATCCAAGTAGTAAAAAAGTAGAAAAAGGCTTTATTCACCTTTTTCTACTGGTGAATAAAGCCTTTTTCTACTTTTTTACTACTTGGATGTGCTGTGGAATTTTTTTTTTTTTATACTCTGGAGGTGGATCGCCCCCACAGCCGCTGGCACTCCGACTGTACCCTACAGACAGTGGTGCTGCCCACATTTCTCTATCTGTATCAGTGACTGACAGCTATCTCTGTATACATATTAATATAGAGAATGGTATCAATCACTGATAACACCTCTCCCGTGTACAGCTATCAGTAACTGACAGCTATCTCTGTATACACACTTACACAGAAAATGCTATCAATCACTGTTAACACCTTCCCCTCTGTACATCTATCAGTGACTGACAGCTATCTCTGTATACACACTTACACAGAGAATGCTATCAATCACTGATAACACCTCCTACATTCTGCTTAGGCTCAGTAAAATGTGTAATTTATACCTTTATATCTTTGCTATTTCAGATTTCATTGTTCACTGGGGGGTGTTGTCAGTGATGTAATATGCTGCCTTTATCGTTAATGGTCTTATTTAAATGTATTTTAGGTAATTAATGAAAAACTGCAGCACTGTACAGAACTGACAGATCTGATGCGTAATCATTTAAACGAGAAACATGGCCTGCGACTAGAATGGATGATCGTCATTCTTATCACCATTGAGGTAAATGTCCAACTGAATTTTAAAGTTTACCAACCCCTGAAGACTTTCTTACAGTGGTGTCTTATGATGCACTTTAGGCTGTGTTCACATCACATTTTCACGTTTAATGTAAACATATGACTTATATGTTATGTTATTGTTATACAGATGCCATACATACAATGGTGTCCGTCACCATTGGTTCTATTGTAAAAAAAAAAGTGTTTTTTTGTTTGTTTTTTTTGCTGGAATCTGCTGGATGGAAAAGATTTTGCATCCTTTATTTTCCCAACATATATTTTGAACGTGGGATAAGAACATGGTGTAAACAGCCCCTTAGACAACTAGTGGCAACTTATTTCCCCTCAAAATAAAAGGACTGGGCAGTTGAAATCCAACTTTCTGATCTTTTTTAGTGTCACTCTAGCGTTAGGTGGGTTCAAACGTTGTTTACTCCTGGTGTTTTTCTGCACGTTTCCTTTTCGTGTGGTGTTTTTAGCAACTGTATTTTATTTTATTTTTTGTGGTTAAAACACCAGCTCCAGATATTAGCTGAAGGTCTATGGGAAATATGAAATGCGGGACACGCAAGTGTTTTTGCTCCTGATGTTTATGTTCATTACATGGTATTTTTGTTTGTTTTTCTGGCTTATGTTAAAAAAATTTTAAAAAATGCAGCATGCCTGAACTTTTGATGTTTTCTCAGACATTTTTACATCACCTTCTCTACAGGGAAATTGCCATGAATAAAATACTAGTGGTAAGACTGGTGTAAAGAAAAACTGGCTTAGTTGCCCATAGCAACCAATCAGATTCCACCTTTTATTTTCTGAAAAAAAGTGGAGTTTGATTTGGTTTCTAAGGGCAACTAAGACAGTATTCCCTTCCAGTTTTGATACATTTACCTCAAAGTTTGCAAAAAATGCAAATGGTAAAAAAAAAAAAAAAAAAAGCTGTTAAAATTTTTTTTTTTACTGCCAATTTTTTAGCCGGATACATCAGGAAGGAGAAGTATAAGTCCTTCCTGATGCATCGGTGTCTCTCACGGACAGCGGCAATGTGCGTTCCGCATTTTGCGGACCCCACATTTCCAGCACTATAATAGAAAATGCCTAATCTTATCCGCGGACAAGAATAGGACATGCTCTATTTTTTTTTTTGGGATCCGAATTGCGGACCTGGAAGTGCGGATCCGCAGTTCTGGATCTGGACAACACATAGTGTGGCCCCATAGAAATGAATGGGTCCGCAATTGCGTTCCGCAAAATGCAGAACGGAATTGCAGACGTGTGAATGGAGCCTTAATTACCCCTACATGCAATACACTGATTTTGATGGCCAGGAGGCCATCATTTCATATTTGAATCCCAAATTGATGGAAATTTTAAAACCTTTCTGACTGGGAACATATATTAGCATAAACAGGTTCATGGGACTAGGCCGTATAAATCGGGACTGTACGATATGGGCTTGCCTCTGTGGGTTTTCTACTTGTACTCCATCTTTCAGGGGCTGATGTGATAATAAGGTGTCCGGCACTCCAGAATATGTCAGCAATGGTCCTTTATACATTTAACATCTCTTCTCCTTTATGTTTTTCAGGTGCTCTTTGAGCTTGGAAGAGTCATTTTCTGATGGCTGAAGTTCAGAACATTAAAGGGATTGTCCCATCATGGCAATTAAATGAAAGAGCAACCATATAATAATGCATATCTGGGTCCAGTGGTTCCTATATGGTGTTGAAGAGGGGCTGCTCCTTTTAACTCCTCACAGAGCACTTTGATGCAAATAAGGGCTCATGCACACGAACGTATTTTCTTTCCGTGTCCTTTCCGTTTTTTTGGAGGACCGTACACGGAACCATTCATTTCAATGGGTCCGCAAAAAAACAGAAGGTACTCTGTGTGCATTCAGTTTCTGTATGTCCGTATTTCCATTCCGCCAAAAAATAGAACATTTGCCATTAGTGTCCGCATTACGGACAAGGATAGTACTGTTCTATTAGGGGCCAGCTGTTCCGCTCCGCAAAATATGGAATGCACAAGGACATTATCCGTATTTTTGGGGAACAGTTTTTTGCGGATCGCAAAATACATACAGTCATGTGAACAAGCCCTAAATCTGACTACTGTCTGAAAGAGAAAACCTAAGGCCTCATGCACATGCCAATATCCATTTTTCAGTTTACAAATCGCTGACCCGCAAAATACGGATGCGGTCTGTGTGCCAGCTGCATTTTTTCTGTGGACATATTTATCTTTTATGCGGAACAGACATACGGATGGAGTAAGTATATGGATGGTAGAACATGTCCTATACTTGGCCGCAAAAAAAATTATACAACACGAACGTTATCCATATTTTGCGGATCTGCAATTTATGGTCTGCGGAAATACATATAGTCGTGTGCATGAGGCCTACAGTGAATAATTTGTTGTACAGTTGAATACAATCTGTTTGTCACTGTTATCCGCTACAGTGGTGCTTGAAAGTTTTTGAACCCTTCAGAATTTGATATTTCTGCATAAATCATATTTTCACACAAGCTTAAAAGTAGATAAAGATAACCAAATCAAACAAATGAGTCAAAAACATTAGACTTAATCATTTATTTATTGAGGAAAATGATCCAATATCACATGTCTCTAAGTGGCAAAAGTATGTGAACCTTTGCTTTCAGTTTTAGGTATGAATCCCTTGTGCAGCAATAACTGCAAATAAATGTTTCTGGTAATTGTTGATTACTCCTGTACATCAGCTTGGAAGAATTTTAGCCCATTCTTCCATACAAAACAGCTCCTACTCTGTTATGTTGATAGGTTTCCTTCCATGAACTGCTCGCATTAGGTCCTTCTACAACATTTCTATTGGATTAAGGTCAGGAGGACTTTGACTATATTTTATAACGTTAAAGTGTAACTGTCATTCTTTTTTTTATTTTTGTAAGGTATAGGGGCAGTGATACTGACCATTTTTGTAATATACTTTAATTACGGAAATTGTACCTTTCTTTTAAAAAAAATAGCTCTAAAGTGGCCCATTTTGAGCCTTAGCAACGCTCCTCTGTCTTCTATTTACATAATGGCTTGTGACGAATACCGTACCCCAACTGACGTCAGACGTCAACTACTTAGAGCCAGCGAGATACGGTATGGTCACTGGTTACCAAGGCGTGACGTTACGCCCTCCTGGAGCAGCGGGTAAGGTCAGTCTTGGTACAGTTTTCCCAGACTCCTCCTGTCCACACGGGCACAGAGAGGCAACAAGCTGAGAGAGCCTTTTCACTGACCCAGTGAAACAGCGGGTTCTCAGCCCGGAAAGACTGACACCAGTTTCTTGTTTGATATAAACCTGGTCCGCTAACAGGATTATATAGGGTAAGAAACCAACCCACTGTAGCGTATAACTAGGCCAAAACATGGACATGGGGATTCATGATCAAGATACAAAACAGCTCAAGATGAAATTATATATTTAATCGCCTTAAGCGCTCACTAGACAATACACTATACACACAAGGATATATACAGTGGTCTGAGGCTACAAATACAGGTGGTATGGTACAAACAGGATTAAACAGAGCAAAAGTCAGTTTACCAGATGGATGAGTCCTTTGCTGTAGTCACATGGAGGGCAGTGATGTCAGCAGGTTGCAGGTCCTCCTTCTGAGAAAAGGCACGCCCGCTTGCTGGCACAAGCCTTTTAAACTATAGCCGGCCCCTCCTCTTCCCTCCTCTGGGAAGGGTCCCCTCCTCCCTCCTGATCCTGGCAGCCCAACGACCCACGAAACCCTTTAGGGCTCATAGCTCCAGACCAGAAGGTCACAGGGAGATGGTTCTGGGACCAATGGACCCTGGGTTTCGGCTACACGTAGAGTCCAAACCTCGTACCGTTATGTGGTTTCTGTGGGGAGATATGTATATCTCCCCTCCCTGGCATCCCACCGCCAGACTATGACCACGGGCCTGTTCATCGTGGCCACAGGGAAACAAATATATATCCGGTTTATGCCTGTGATGGACAGGCGATTCATAATTCCTTATGAACCGCTGGTTCCATGCTGTCTGCTAAATTTGATTGAACTGGGGAATAGCCTAGACCCCTGCAGAGAGGTTTTTCCTGTTCCATTAGCTGGGTTCCTGGCTGGCTGAATGGAGGTGAGAAATTGTAAACAAAGGTGCACAGCTAGAGGCTCTCTGCCATCTGGCTGGCTTTGAAGCAGGGCCCCCCCTGTGGAGCTCACTACCTCTGCTACCTTTCAGCAGATGGTTGGTGTGGTAACATGGCTGACAGTAAATATTAATCCATATTCCTCACAGGGCTCATTCACACGAACATATGTGTTCCATTCCGTGCATTGGGGCCGCAATCTGCGGTCCCCAATGCACGGAGAACGTTTGTGAGGCCTCCGGGACGGATCCAGACCCATTCAACTTGAATGGGTCTTAATTCCTCCGTTCCGCAAAAAGATAGGACATGTTTTATTTTTTTGCGGAACGGAAGTACGGAACGGAACCCTCCGTGGGGTTCCGTTGCGCATCTCCGGATTCAAGTCAATGGGTCCGCATCAGTGATGCAGAATGCACACGGAACGGTGTCCGTTTTTTTGCGGATCCGCATATGCGGTCCGCAATACGGAAACTGAACCCATATGTTCGTGTGCATGAGCCCTAACTGTGGAGATTTGCTCAACATTGACCATGTAAACAGAGGACAGAGGAGCGTTGCTAAGGCTCAAAATGGGTAATTTTAGAGCTATTGTTTTAATAGAAATATACAATCAGTAATTAAAGTATATTACAAAAATATTTAGTATCACTGCCCCTATACATTACACAAATGAAAAAAAAGAATGACAGTTATACTTTTTTTTTTACTCTTCTTCAACCATTCTTTGGTAGAATAACTTGTGTGCATTGGGTTGTTGTCTTGACCCATGTTCTTTTGAGAGGCAGCACATGGACAGATGTCCTGACATTTGCTTTTACAGTTTGCCAGTATAATTCAGACTTCATCGTTCCATCAATGATGGCAAGCTGTACTGGCCCAGATGAAGCAAAACAGGTCCAAACCATGATGCTACCACCACTGTGTTTCATAAATGGGATACGGTTTTTATGTTGAAATGCAGTGTTTTCCTTTCTCCAAACATAACATTCCTCTTTTAAACCAAAAAAGCTCTATTTTGGTCTCATCTGTCCATAAAACATTGTTCCAGTAACTTTCTTGCTTGTCCAGGTGATCTTTAGCAAACTGCAGATGGGCAGCAATGTTCTTGTTGGAGAGCAGTGGCCTTCTCTTTGCAATCCTGTCATGCACACCATTGTTGTTTAGTGTTCTGCTGATGGTGGACTCATGAACATTAACATTAGCTAATGTGAGAAAGGTATTCATTTGCTTAGAGGTTACTTTGGTTTTCTTTGTGACCTTTGTGAACTACTACAGGCCTTGCTCTTAGAGTGATCTTAGTTGGTCGACCACGCCTAGGGAGGGTAATAATGAAATTTCCTCCATTTGTACACAATCTTTCTGACTGTGGATTTGTGGGGTCAGAACGCTTCATAGATGGGTTTGTAACCATGTCCAACCTTATGAGCATCAGCAACTGCTCTTATGAGGTTCTCATAAGTCTCCCTTTTTCATATCATGATACACTTTCACAAAAATGTGTTGTGAAGATCAGACTTTGATAGATCCGTGTTCTTCAAATAAAACAGGTCGCCCACTCACACCTGATTGATTGAAAACAGCTGACTCTAATTTCACCTTCAAATTTTAATCTTAAAGGTTCACATACTTTTACCACCCACAATCATGTGATATTGGACCATTTTTCTTAACAAAGAAATGACCAAGTCAAATGTTTTTGATTCATTTGTTTGATGTGGTTATCTTTTAGGAAAATTATTTTATATATATGTAAATCAGCCTGGTAGATCGTACCAGTGTATTACTGTACTGTGCCGGCAGCAGGGAGCGCACGGCGTCATAGCAACCAGTGACGCCGTGCGCTCCTGCTCTCAGGAGGGATCCAGGCCGCGGTTCCACGGCCCGCACACGGCTGTGAACAACGGCCGTGTGCATGGGGCCTAAGGAGCCCAAGGGAGTGCACTAACCGTTCTGGAGCCCAGCCACGCCTCCCTGAGAAGGAGCCCAGCACCGCCTGTATCCAGGAATCTCCTCCTTGATCACGAAGTCAGATCACCGTAATCTCGCGGTGCGCAGTTCCTTCCCTGAGGCTGATGCCAGCACAAGAAAGGAACACTATGCTGGCACTGCACATGCGCGAGCTCACGGCGATCTGACTTTGTGAGCAAGGAGGAGATTCCTGGATACAGGCGGTGCTGGGCTCCTTCTCAGGGAGGCGTGGCTGGGCTCCAGAACGGTTAGTGCACTCCCTTTGGCTCCTTACCAGGCTGATTTACATATATATAAAATCATTTTTTGCAGTCAATAAAACCACTCAGAGATATGGGACAGGTATATTGCAGACATGCTAGCGGCGATCTAGCCGTGCATGTCCGCATCTCTATAGGGTAAAAAGAGGTGACAGAATCCCTTTAAAGTGTAACTGTCATTTCAGTTTATTTAATACAGTGTAGGGACAGGGATGTTAAACATTTTTGTAATATACTTTATTAGGGAAAGATTATTTTTTGTTCTAGAAAACAATGTGGAAAACTTTAACTGAGTGTTGCTAAGGAGAGTAGAGTCTGTCTTCAGTTCTACTGAGTGCTGAAGATGTCTGTGTGTAACATACAGGGGCTCCCACCCTGCCTCGTGTCACTACCCCAGTCCCTGACTATGTACTTGTGCACTATCAATGCCCATCTCCCCTCCTGTCTGACTTGTTACACTTGAAGACTTAAGACAGATTCTCCTTAGCAATACCAGTAAGAGCTTTGCTAAGAAGATTCTTTAAACCGAAATGACAATTAAACTTCAAGTTCCGCCCACGCCCTGGGCATGCTTTGCATAAGCCTTGCTACTTTTGTTGGTAGAGCCACAGGACTTTGCCCCAGCAAAATCAGGACTGTTGGCAAGTATGCTGTAAAATAGAAATAAAAAAATTATATATAGAGAGAGAGAGAGAGAGACTGCAATGGTAATTCATTGCAATCTGTGGGACAACTGATATAATGATTGCATGTTCATATTCCCTAAGGAGACTTAATAGAAGTGAAAAAATATATATGAAAAAATAAAAAAATTCAAATCGCCTTAAAGGGATTCTGTCACCTCCCCTAAGGCAAAAAACGATTTAAAACCAGCCATGCAGCACAGCTTACCTGGATTAGGCTGTGCTGTTCAATCTTGAAATCCGTCCAGCAGTTAGTTCAAAAAACGAGTTTGATCAATGAGGAAATGCGTCCTGAGGGTGCCCAGAGGGGCGTTTTTTTCTTCTGAGAGCCCAGTCCCGCCCCTTTTTCAGTGCCCAGCCCGCCTTCCTTTTACTTCCTAACTGCCGCCTCCAGCCTGCCACAGCCTCCCCTTCCTCTCCTCCCCCTCCCTCTTGCCGAACGAAGTCTCGCACAGGCGCAGTACCCACTGAGGGCTGCGCCTGTGCGATCATCAGGAGACTGAGGGCGGCAGCTTCATCTTCGTCACTGGGCATGCGCCGAGCCCAGTGACGTCCGATGCTCGCTCTTCCCTGCTGAGGGAAGAGCGAGCATCGGACGTCACTGGGCTCGGCGCATGCCCAGTGACGAAGATGAAGCTGCCGCCCTCAGTCTCCTGATGATCGCACAGGCGCAGCCCTCAGTGGGTACTGCGCCTGTGCGAGACTTCGTTCGGCAAGAGGGAGGGGGAGGAGAGGAAGGGGAGGCTGTGGCAGGCTGGAGGCGGCAGTTAGGAAGTAAAAGGAAGGCGGGCTGGGCACTGAAAAAGGGGCGGGACTGGGCTCTCAGAAGAAAAAAACGCCCCTCTGGGCACCCTCAGGACGCATTTCCTCATTGATCAAACTCGTTTTTTGAACTAACTGCTGGACGGATTTCAAGATTGAACAGCACAGCCTAATCCAGGTAAGCTGTGCTGCATGGCTGGTTTTAAATCGTTTTTTGCCTTAGGGGAGGTGACAGAATCCCTTTAATTTCCCCAGAAAAAAAATAAACAAACAATAAAAAAATAAAGATCATAGCAATACCTTGTCCAAAACGCCCATACTACAAAAATATACAGTAAATGTATTTATCCCGTGTGGTGAACGCTGGAAGGGAAAAAATAAATTTAAATGGAAAATTCACCGTTTTTTCGTTACTTCACTTCCTCAAGAAATGAATAAAAAGTCATACACATTCCGAAATATTATAAATAAAAATTACATATCACCCGCAAGAAATGAGCCATAATTCAGCTCCGTAGACATAAGTATAAAAAGTTATGGGGGTCAGAATTTATTTTTTCCAAAGTAAAAAAATATATAATTAAGTGTTAAAATACAAAAAAGAAAAACTATATAAATATGCTATTGCTGTAATTGTATTGACCTGGAGAATTAAGGTAACAGGTCAGTTTTACCGCATAGGGAACACCATTCAAACAAAACCCATAAAACTAGGAAGGAAGGGAGTGAAAACTGCAAAAACGGAATATCGCCCTTAAAAGGTTAAGTGCCCTTTTAAAAGAGACCATCATCTACCTCCCCATAGTGTTGGCGGACCCATTATGTAGAGTATCTGTTTTCCAGGGTCCACAGCGTCATAGGGTATGCATTTACTAAATTCATCCTTCAGGGACACAGGTCTGACTTCTTAAAGGGATCATCCAGTCTTGTCAATAAAGGCTATTCATTGTACAATGAACCGTTATGCAGTCTTCCCGCTACTATACTATGTGTTGGAGGTCCGACTCCCAGAGCCACACCGGTCAGCTCGTCTGAAGGGGCCACAGTTTTTGGATGAGCTCTGCAGCCTCTTAATAGTATACTAAGCACAGCGCCATACATTGCATAGTGGCTGTGCTTGGTATTGCAGCTCAGTCCCTTTTACTTGAATGGGAATGAGCTAAGACCATGAGAAGGTCATCAGTATTTAGGTCCCGGAAAACACCAACTTAATACAACCAAAGCAATTTCTATCTGAATGTTTTAGACAGGTATTGTATAACAATGTGAAATAATCTGAGAATGTGTGTGTTATGTAATTGAACAGAATGCCTTTAATTGTATTTTAATTTATTAGAAGATTGTACTTTATGCTGTTATAAGACATTTATCTGCAAACTATTCCATACCAAAATGATTGACTATTGAATTATGTGCAAAGTTTTCAAGAAGGTGTCCTGGATGAGAAGCTGTATTGAGATTGGAATAAAGACCAATCTGTTAATAATGATTATGGTGACTAGGGGGAATGGTTGTACTCTTGTGCCTTTACATACTCATTGGGGGAGATTGATCAAAACTGGTGTAAAGGAAAACCAATCAGATTCCACCTTTCATTTTCCAAAGGAGCTGTGAAAAACGTATAGTGGAATCTGGTTGGTTGCTATGGACAACTAAGCCAGTTTTCCTTTGCATCAGTTTTGATAAATCTCTCCCCCTTGAGTACTGATCCTTAGGGGTTCAGTCTACATTAGGTCCCCCTGAGGCTCTGTGGCACAGGTCTGGCCTATAGCCTACATGAAGCTGTGGCCACTTTTTAATGTCCATATTAAAATTAAAACTTAAGGGGGTATTCCGGTGACAAATAATCCCCTATTCACAGTATAAGGCCTCATGCACACGACAGTATTTTTTTGCGGTCCGCAAAAAGGGGTTCCGTTGTTCTGTGATCCGTGTCCATTTTTGTTTCCGTGTGTCTTACTTTATTTTTGGAGGATCTCCAGACATGATGGAAAGTAAAAAAAATCTAAGTTAAGTTTGCCATGCAAATGATAGGAAAAAAACGGACGCGCGGATGACAATCTTGTGTGCCTCCGTGTTTTTTCACGGACCTATTGACTTGAATGGGTCCGCGAACCGTTGTCCGTGAAAAAAATAGGACAGGTCTTATTATTTTCACGGACTGGAAACACGGATCACGGACGTGGATGACAAACAGTGCATTAGCCGAGTTTTCCACGGACATATTGAAAGTCAATGGGTCCGCAGAAAATCACGGAAAACGGAACAACGGACACGGGACAAAACAACGGTCGTGTGCATGAGGCCTAAGGGGATAACTGTTAGATCAGTGGGGGTTCTACAGCTGGGACGTCCTGCAATCCAGAGAATGGGGGCCCTGCACCCCCCTCAAATGAAGGGAGTGGCAGTGCACCTGCCCAACCATTCATTTCAGGGTTCCCATTCTTGTCATTGGTGGGGATCCCTTCTTTTGATCTAATACTTATCCACCATCCTGTGGATAGGGAGTAACTTGTCACCACCAGAATACCTCTTTAATCCCATGGTGATCTAAATTGGATTCAGTTGACCAATTTTAGGGTCTGCCATTGTAATACAGACCCTAAAATTCTGAATGCGTTATTACTGAAGTTCTCCAGCTGCACCTTTACAGAGCTGACCTTTCAAGCCAGTGGAAGAGCGGCTTTTCCCAGGACTATGGTCATTTACCATAGCTCTTGTATGCTCGGTCCTACCAGAAGAGGAGTAAGGCTGGTCTGATTGCATATTCTGATCCCCCTGCGAGAGTCATGATCAGCAGAAGTCTGGCCAGCCTTGCTCTGTTCTCCTCTGTGGTATCTTGTTATAAACCACAATCCATTACCGGATCTGTTGCGCAGTGGACTCCACGGGCACCCAATGCATGCCAGTGACTAACAGTGGAGTCCGTCAGGTTCTGCAGAGGTGAATGTTGTAAGGGGAAAAAACTGCTGCGCGTTGCGCTATATTTCTTGTCAAATATGAGGAAATCTGGGCCTGGAGCCTCCAAAGCAGATGTGAATATAGCCTTATGAGGCACTGTGGTGTCCTTCCTACCACCCTCCAATAGTGCCGCTTCGACTTTGACCTAATTTAGAGCAGAAGCTGAGACATGGGGCCCCCATACTTCCAATCAGCAGCCACCCCAATGGTCAGGATAAATTACTTTAGTTGGAATACCTCTTTAAAGGGCCTCTGTCAGCAGATTTGTACCTATGAAACTGGCTGATCTGTTACATGTGCTCTTGGCAGCTGAAGGCATCTATGATGGCCGCATAGTGGAGAAAAATGATGTTTTATATATGCAAAGTGTGCGTTGCCATTACACCTAGAGGCTCCACTTTTTCTGCAACTACCACACCCTCTGCATTTTGACTTTAGGAGAAGTCAGGGCCAGGCATGATGATGGGTTCACTGCCTGGCCCTGTCAACTAAAGTGCAGAGTGCACTGCATTGCAGAGAGAGCAGAGCCTCTAGGTGTACTGGCAACGCCCCCATTGCTCCTAGAGGCTTATTTGCATATGTTAAAACATGATTTTTCTCAGCAATGCGGGCGCATATGAATATGGGACCAACACAGATGTCTTCAGCTGCCAAGCGCACATGTAGAGCCAGTTTAATAGCTACAAATCTGCTGACAGATGCCCTTTAAAGTAAATCTCTGGGCAAACAATGATTGTGGGACCAGCTGATAATAGTACTGGCTGGCCTAACATTTACCGCTTGGGGGACTGGCCATGTTGGAATTCAGTATGTCCAGTCCTTTGTCCCTGACCCTGAGCAGATAAGAGTTGTTAGTAATACTTAGCCAATTGGCCCTGAGTGGAGTTTATGGAGCAGGCAGAGTGTGACAGCTAGCTTTTGAGCAGTATTTAAATTGGTTATCGCATCATTTTTGGCAGGCCCTGCACTTACTATGTGGGGCTGTGGGCTTATTCTGGCCTTGGTCATTGGTCCATGGGTACAATTTCTATCTACAGCTGTTAAAGGGGTTCTCCAGAGGGAAATAAATGATGGGAAAGGGCTCAAACTGGGTTATAAAAAATTAAAATGAGCAATACCCCATTGGTTCTTACACCTGGCGCCTAGGAAATGCCCCCTTAGACACTCACTGGGTTCAGAGGTGTGCTGAGTGGGCATTTCTTGTGTCTGGGGCAATGAACCCATGAATTGTTGTGATGAGGGTGGTGAAGATCACTTTTTTTTTTTTTTTTTTACCTGCTGGATAACCCAAGTGCTCCAACTGCAAGCACTGTTTGCTGCAGCAATATGCTCAATTCCGGTTGCGGCCAGTAGGTGTCTCACTACTTGCTACAAGACTCCAGCAGGCCTGCGAGTCTTTGGTATTGTCATGTGACTAGTCACGTGAATTACACAGGATTACCAAGGCTACGGGGAACACGGGAGAAGAGAGCCGTCTGTACCACGTGATCTCTCCGCGTAAGGTTATTACTCTGTGCAGATTCGCCGTTTTCAGTTAATGGCCAGGTGTGTCATAAAATTAATATTTGTACAGCGCATGAACCTTGGCTTAGGTTTCAGTCTATAAACTGTACTTACAGTGCTAAGGGGAAGAGGCAAATATTTTTACAATGGCGTTTTTTGACGAATGTGCGGATGTGAATAGTCAGAGCCGAAAATTGCGCGGGAGGTTTGAGTGCAGTGGCCGTGGATTATCGGGGACAGGGCTGGCGGTGGAGGGGTCTCCGGGCTGGTAATGACTTGTAATAGACGGTGATATACAGACAGGACATGTGCCTATTACCTCAGCACTATGGACAGACCTGCCAGGTGAGTGAGCTATTTGGATTGCCTCACTGTGTGACATTGACTCCTTCGCATACAGATATTATACATATAAAACTTATACCTGTGCAAATGGGGCCTTGAAATGGTTCTCCAGGTACATAAAGGGGGAAAAAAAAACTTTATGTACTCAGTGTCTGTATTCTTCTGTCCCCCACCCAGTGATGTCACAGCCATGTCTACTAATGTCATGGGATGATGTAAGAGGTTACACTATGGAGGCGAGCGGAATGAGGATTTAGATAGTTAGTACCTGTTATTTTAGTTTTGCAAGGAGTTGAAAAGTGTCCAGATCGGGATATCCCCTGTAAAGGTGCATTTACATGGCCGGGAATTGGGCAGATTGTCGGGAACGACCGTTCCTGACAATCCAACCATGTAAATGTGTCGCCGATGAACTAGCGAAACGCTCATTCATCGGGTGATCCTGTTGTTCATGCAGGCGCCATTGATCATGGCTTCCGAGCAGCAGATTGTGTAGTCTAAACAGCAATCTGCTGCCCAGAAGCCATGATTCTGTATGAGGACCAGGGATCACTTTAACGAGCCCTCATTATCTTACAGTGGAGGTGATCACTGCATGTAAATCCGTGGTCCCCTTCACTGAATGAGCAGCATGTAAATCCTGCTTAAAGGGGTGTCTCACTTCAGCAAAGAGCATTTATCATGTAGAGAAAGTTAATACAAGGAACTTGCTAATGTACAGTGATTTTCCATATTGCCTCCTTTGCTGGCTGGATTCATTTTTCCATCACATTATACACTGCTCGTTTCCATGGTTACAACCACCCTGCAATCCAGCTGTGGTGGCCTTGCTTGCACACTATTGAAACCAAAAAAAAAAAAAAAAAAAAGCGCATCAGCCTATGTGTGCACCTATGGTCTCGGTCTCCAGCGTAGCCTACCCTTTTTACTATAGTGTGTAAGCACGACCACCACTGATGGATTGCAGGGTGGTCTGTAACCATGGAAACAAGCAATGTATGATGTGATGAAAAATAAAACTAGCCAGCAAAGGAGACAATTACAATACATTAGTAAGTGCCTTGTATTACTTTCTCTACATGATACATGCCATTTACTAAAGTGAGTCTCACAGGTCTGGACATTAACCGCTTGCCGCCACTGTAACGCCGATAGGCGTCCGGGCGGCAGCGCTCTCAGGGCTCAGCGACGCCTATTGGCGTCATCTCGAGAGACCCGAGATTTCCTGTGAACGCGCGCTCACAGAATCGCGCAGTTCACAAGTTGATCTACAGCCTGCCATCGCTGATCATTCGCTGGCAGGCTGTAGATGTTTAAAAAAATCGCATCAGAAAGGTATATTAGACGCTGTTTTGTTAACAGCGTCTGATATACCTGCTACCTGGTCCTCTGGTGGTCCCTTTTGCTTGGATCGACCACCAGAGGACACAGGCAGCTCAGTAAGTAGCACCACACTACACTACGCACACACACCCCTGTCACTTATTAACCCCTGATCAACCCCCTGTAAGGCTCCATTCAGACGTCCGTATGTGTTTTGCGGATCTGCGCATCCACAAAACACGGACCCCGGCAATGTACTTTCCGCATTTTGCCAGAACTATATAGAAAATGCCTTTTCTTGTCCGCAATTGCGGACAAGAATAGGACATGTTCTATATTTTTGCGGACCCGGAAGTGCAGATCCGCAATTCCGGATCCGAGCGGGACAAAGTCTATCCCCATAGAACAGAATTGCGGACGTGTGAATGGGGCCTAAGGGTCCCTTATCACTGCCAGTTAGTTAGGTAGTTAGTGCCCAGCCCACTGCACCGCAGTCACTGATTAGTCGCTGATTAGTGTCATCGCTGTCGCTAATCAGCACTACTACTATATAGTATCTGTGAGTGATCAAGACTGATCGCAATCAGATCTACAGTACAGACCAAAAGTTTGGACACACCTTCTCATTCAAAGAGTTTTCTTTATTTTCATGACTAGGAAAATTGTAGATTCACACTGAAGGCATCAAAACTATGAATTAACACATGTGGAATTATATACATAACAAAAAAGTGTGAAACAACTGAAAATATGTCATATTCTAGGTTCCTACAAGGGAGGGGGGGGGGGGGAGTAGAATGAGAGTGACAAGGGAGGGGGGGGGAGTAGAATGAGAGTGACAAGGGAGAGGGGGGAGTAGAATGAGAGTGACAAGGGAGAGGGGGGGAGTAGAATGAGAGTGACAAGGGAGGGGGGGGAGTAGAATGAGAGTGACAAGGGAGGGGGGGAGTAGAATGAGAGTGACAAGGGAGGGGGGGAGTAGAATGAGAGTGACAAGGGAGGGGGGGAGTAGAATGAGAGTGACAAGGGAGGGGGGGAGTAGAATGAGAGTGACAAGGGAGGGGGGTAGAATGAGAGTGACAAGGGAGGGGGGTAGAATGAGAGTGACAAGGGAGGGGGGGTAGAATGAGAGTGAAATTTTTTTAGTGACATGTTGTTTTGTACAATCACTTGTGTATGAGGAAGCACCATTTTATATAATATGATTTATTAAATTCATGAAAAAGAATTATTAATAAAATCATTTTAAAAAAAAAGTATTTGGGCAACAAGGCAGTTTTGGTCAAGGGCATCCTGAATTTTCGGTTTCGGACCAGAATTTTCATTTCGGTGCACCCCTATCCACAACGCAACTGATGGTCCCAACCCCATTTATAAGGCAAGAAATCCCACCTATTAAACCTGACAGGGCACACCTGTGAAGTGAAAACCATTTCAGATGACTACCTCTTGAAGCTCATCAAGAGAATGCCAAGAGTGTGCAAAGCAGTAATCAAAGCAAAAGGTGGCTACTTTGAAGAACCTAGAATATGACATATTTTCAGTTGTTTCACACTTTTTTGTTATGTATATAATTCCACATGTGTTAATTCATAGTTTTGATGCCTTCAGTGTGAATCTACAATTTTCATAGTCATGAAAATTAGGAAAACTCTTTGAATGAGAAGTTGTGTCCAAACTTTTGGTCTGTACTGTATATCAGTACATAAGGGTCATTTTAGGCTCTACAAAAAACGCAGTGTTCGCCCGATCAGGCCTGATCTTGTGCCCACACTTGCGTTCAGTCCGCCCCACCGCAGTGACAGAATTTTTTTTTCTGATCACTGCAAAAAACACCGTAAAATCGCTCCGGCGCTATAAAGATCACTTTTGAGCTTTTTGGATCTTTGTTAGCGATCGCAGCTTTACTTCGCAAGCACTCCTATGTCCTTCCCCCTCCTTTTTTTTTTTTACACATTTTTTGGCAGAGATTTTTTCATCCACATTGATCGATGCGAATGAAGATATCTGTGCCGTTCATTTTTTTCTTTCAGCCCAGAGGCCGTATGCTCAATATAAGGCCTCATGCACACGACCATGCCGTTTTTTGCAATTTGCGGAACGGGCGCTGGCAATATTAATGCCTATTCTTGTCCGCAAAGCGCGGACAAGAATAGGACATGTTATATATTTTC
The DNA here is from genome assembly GCF_014858855.1 of Bufo gargarizans. Lineage (NCBI taxonomy): Eukaryota > Metazoa > Chordata > Amphibia > Anura > Bufonidae > Bufo > Bufo gargarizans. The sequence goes on along the minus strand of NC_058081.1, from coordinate 511,575,858 downwards.
TAGCGGGGCCGCGGAACGGAGCCACGGATGCAGGACAGCACACAGAGTGCTGTCTGTATCTTTTGCGGCCCCATTGAAATGAATGGGTCCACATCCGAGCTGCCAAAAGGACGGCTCGGATGCGGACCCAAACAACGGTCATGTGCATGAGGCCTAAGGAGAATAGCAGAAACTCTAATGCTGGCCATACATGTAATGATTGCGGAGACCCTCAAATTCCAGGGCAGTACAAACTACCCACCAATGACCCCATTTTGGAAAGAAGACACCCCAAGGTATTCGCAGAGGGGCATATTGAGTCCATGAAAGATTGAACTTTTTGTCACAAGTTAGTGGAAAGGGAGACTTTGTGAGAAAAAAAACAAAAAAAATCAATTTCCGCTAACTTGTGCCAAAAAAAAAAAATCTTCTATGAACTCGCCATGTCCCTCACGGAATACCTTGGGGTGTCTTCTTTCCAAAATGGGGTCACTTGTGGGGTATTTATACTGCCCTGGCATTTTAGGGGCCCTAAAGCGTGAGAAGTAGTCTGGAATCCAAATGCCTAAAAATGCCCTCCTAAAAGGTACTCATTGGACTTTCGGCCCCTTTGCACATCGTGGCTGCAAAAAAGTGTCACACGTGGTATCGCCGTACTCAGGAGAAGTAGGGCAATGTGTTTTGGGGTGTATTTTTGCATATACCCATGCTGGGTGAGAGAAATATCTCTGTAAATGACAACTTTTTCCATTTTTTTTATACAAAGCTGTCATTTGACAGAGATATTTCTCTCACCCAGCATGGGTATATGCAAAAATACACCCTAAAACACATTGCCCTACTTCTCGTGAGTACGGCTATACCAGATGTGTGACACTTTTTTGCAGCCTAGGTGCGTAAAAAGTCCAACGAGTAGGTCCGAAAGTCCAACGAGTACCTTTAGGCTTTACAGGGTTGCTCACAATTTTGCCCCGCCCAAAATGCCAGAACAGTAAACACACCCCACAAATGACCCCATTTTGGAAAGTAGACACCCCAAGGTGTTCACTGAGGGGCATAGTGAGTCCGTGGGAGATTTTTTTTGCCAGAAGTTAGCAGAAATTGAAACTTTATTATTTATTTATTTATTTTCCTCAGAAAGTGTCATTTTCCGCTAACTTGTGGAAAAAAAAAATATAATATATAATAAATATATATATATATATATATATATATATATATATATATATATATATATATACACACATGAACTCACCATGCCCCTCCGCGAATACTTTGGGGTGTCTTCTTTCTAAAATGGGGTCATTTTTTTTTTTTTTTCTACTGTCTGGGCATTCTAGCACCTCTAGAAACATGACAGGTGCTCAGAAAGTCAGAGCTGCTTCAAAATGCGGAAATTTACATTTTTGTACCATAGTTTGTAAACACTATAACTTTTGCGCAAACCAATAAATATACACTTATTGGATTTTTTTTTATCAAAGACATGTAGAACAATAAATTCTGACACAAACTTGTATAGAAATGTAATTATATTTAAACAATTTTACGATAAAAATGAGAAAATTGCGGTCTATTTTGATTATTATCAGAAAAATCTCAGCAGCAATCAATTAACACCAAATGAAAGCTGTATTTGTGAGAAGAAAAGGAGGTAAAATTCATTTGGGTGCCAAGTTGCATGACCGAGCGATAAACCGTTAAAGTTGTGAAGTGCCGATTTGTAAAAAAAAAAGGGCCTGGTCACTAGGGGGGTATAAAACTGTGGTCGTTAAGTGGTTAAAGGGACAGTTTATTGTCTTGAGATGAGAACTAGGGTGAATGTTGGAGGTGTGGCCAGAGTATTAAGGGGTGGGGCTAAGTTAGTAGGTACATATGTGGGTTGCTGCAGTTTGTGTAGCTTGTGAATGGTGCCCTTTACTCTATAATACGTGTAATACAATATATATAATATTTTTCAGGAATACAAAATCTGTGGATTATTCCCAATTTTTGGACTTAGAAGATGATGGTAAGTAGAAACTTCAAGGAGTTTTGGAAATTTTTAAAGTTATCCCCTATGAACATAGTAGGGATAACTAGATGATTGTTGGGGGTTTGACCACTGGTGTTCCCACCAGGGGTAGACTGGCTATAGACCCTACAGGGTATTTTCCTTGTGGGCCATGCCCATAGGGCCACCCCAGCCCTCCTCACTGCCGCTGGCCAGGTACATACTACTGCTCTATCTCACCTCCTAAGTTCCCTGCTCTATATCTATATCTCTTTCACACTTGCGTTGTCCGGATCCGTCGTGTACTCCATTTGCCGGAAGTGCCCGCCGGATCCGTAACACCGCAAGTGAGCTGAAAGCATTTGAAGACGGATCCGTCTTCAAAATGCGTTCAGTGTTACTATGGCAGCCAGGACGCTATTAAAGTCCTGGTTGCCATAGTAGTAGTGGGGAGCGGGGTATCAGTATACTTACCGTCCGTGCGGCTCCTGGGGCGCTCCAGAATGACATCAGAGCGCCCCATGTGCATGGATGACGTGATCCATGCGATCACGTCATCCATGCATGTGGGGCGCCCCCCGGGAGCCGCACGGACGGTAAGTATACTGCTCCCCCGCTCCCCACTACAGTTTACCATAGCAAAAAGGACTTTAGCGTCCTGGCAGCCATGGTAACCATTCAGAAAAAGCTAAACTTCGGATACGGTAATGCGCCAAAACGACGTTTAGCTTAAGGCCGGATCCGGATTAATGCCTTTCAATGGGCATTAATTCCGGATCCGGCCTTGCGGCAAGTGTTCAGGATTTTTGGCTGGAGCAAAAAGCGCAGCATGCTGCAGTATTTTCTCCGGCCAAAAACTGGTCCTGAACTGAAGACATCCTGATGCATCCTGAACGGATTTCTCTCCATTCAGAATGTATGGGGATAATCGCTGGGACCCATACCTATATCGAGAACGGCCCCCCCTATGGGGCCGGCGAAAATAGCCAAGCGCTGGCTGGGCTATTGCCGTCTGCCCCATTGAAATGAATGGAAGCATCGGCAGCGCATGCGCGGCACGCTCCCATTCACTTCTATGGGAGAGGAGGGGATTAGCGCTTAGTGGTGGATGGACCCCGGGAAATCTGGGTTCCTCCAGCCACATCGCTCCCCGCTCCGTTCTCGATATAGGGGCGGGTCCCAGCGGTGGGACCCGCACCTGTTAGACAATGGGGGCATATCCTAGCGATATGCCCCCATTGTCTAAGATGGAAATACCCCTTTAAGGATCAACTTGCCCTTTGTTCGGCAAACATTTTTCCTTTTTGCCCAACAGACGAGGATTTTGCCTCTTCTGCACCTGTAAGTAAAAAAGCTCGAGTGGAGACAAAGAAAGAGAAAAAGGAAAAACCTGTGAAGAAAACTCCCAAAGAAGAGACCACGCAAACCAATTCCCCAAAAAAGAGGCAAGTCTACATAGAATAGGCCATCTCTCAGTCACTGTGGAGTGTGTCATACACAGCCGCACCCTGGACAAAGGACAGGGCTTACAATGTAATGTAACATAGGCACTCGTTGTTGGCCAGGGGTGGTGTAGCCAAACGGCAGATTTCACAATAAGTGTCTTGACTGTTTTCATGGAGCACTAGGCCATTGATTGCTCAGTCGGGTGCTCCATTCGTATGGCAGGGGGAGAATATCACTTTAGGAATCACTCTTTTGCCAACTGCAGGGGGCAACATTTTGATATATGCCTGACAGCTTGGCTCAGCACTCCAGCTGCTGTGAAACTGCAACTCCCAGCATGCAAACTTACTCAGCTGTTCTTGTAACTCTCACAGAAGTGAAAGGAGGATTATGGGAGTTGTAGTTTCAGAACATCTGGAGGGCCGGAGGTTGCTGATCCCTGCCTTACACTAAGCTTTTGCGCTGCCTCAGCAAAACGGAGCAGTAGTGGAGCACTGCCAGGCATCCTTCTCCTGCGCTGATCTTTAGTGAGGAGGCCTCTTATGCAGGGAGGAGACAATGTAGCGGCATAGAACAGGTGTGGTTTATCATGAAGCATGTTAGTGACCATTTGAAGTGGCTAGCATCAGTATGGGGGTTACTGTGAGCTTGGCATTAGGGCAATATACAGCAATATAACAAAAGCGTTGAGGTATATATTAGTTTTTGTGTTGCTCTATGATATAATTAGCGACTTTTTATGTTTCAGGCTTCCTTTGGAAGATAAACTGTATCGGCAGGATTTGGAAGTTGCTTTGGCCCTGTCTGTGAAGGAGTCGTCTGTTATTATAGAGAACGATGAGAATATTCAGAGAAATGGTATTTATTTGTCCACATCAATAAAAGTTCGGGGCATGCAGCCTCTACCCCCTTTATGAAACAAGTAGACAGTACTGCAGTCACCTTCCTTGTAGTCTTCTGGCTGAAAAAGGAAAATGAACCTTATTCTTTTAAATTTCCTTTTTGTGAATCCTCCTCCATGGCACTTGCATCAAGATGACCATCCTCCCACCATGTAGGGACGGGTAGAATAAATTTGATCCTCCTGAATGTCTTTCTGTCCCTTTTAGGTAGGGAAAAGATCATTGTGGCACCACAGCAGTTGCTGTGAGTCTGTTCCTGTGATGGGCGAACAGGTTTAGGGTCATTGGATTGCTGCACGTCTACCATGCAAGGGATGGTGACGGGGCCGGCATGGTATTTCTGCATTCCCCTGAAGGTTACTGGCAGTGGTAACTTTGTGGTGTTCAGGCCTGCACGTGGAGGTCTCAGATGTGCCTCACCTCCCACAGCCCAATGGTGTGCCAGCCAGTTGGAGAGCACATGGTGACCACGCACTCTTGGAGTCCCTTTGATCTCTTTAGCTGGCTGATAAGATCTGCTGCAGCGGAAGACGTCACTCAGTGCCTGAGGCCGAGTGGTTGACTTAAGTGGCGGCTTCTCATCCAGGACCCTGGCGTGCGGCTGCATGAGTGTCTATTGGCTGCAGATTCTGGCGCTAGATTCAAGGCAGATGTCGACTTTTGAGTTCTGGAGGTAGGAATTCTATATATGGGGTCAGTTATACAGAAATCAGTCCAGGAAGTTTGTGGATTGGAGTAGAAGAACAGAAGTCTATTCCCTGTGCATAAAAATTTTCACTTTATGGTTTTGAAGAAAAATCGTGAAGACAAGGCCAGAGTCATATTAATCACATCTATTTGGACCAAAAGATATTGGTATCCTCTAATGAAGATGATGTCTCGAGAGCGGTGGTTCTCAACTCCAGTCCTCAGGACACACCTGCCGGTCATGTTTTCTGAATTTTCTTAGTATTGAGCAGATGATAGATTTGTGTCAATACATCAAGACTTGCCACAGGTATTTATTCTGTGTGATATTCTCAAGTCATGACCGGTAGGTGGGTTCTGAGGACTGGAGTTGAGGAACACTGGTCTGGAGGGTCCTGGTCTCTACCGTTGAACAGGAACCTTCTTTCTCGGGGCCCACTCCCTTATCCTCAGGTATGCAGGCTTCATTTACCAGCTTGGATGATGAAAGGCTTAGTCTTAGGGCGAGGGACCTAATCAAATGAGGTGATTAATACCATGTTGACCAGTACAAAGGAGGTCACTTCAAAAATGTATTCTAAAAATTGGAACAGATATTGCATGTGGTACAATCTGAGGTTTCCCCGGAGAAATTTTCATTTCAGTTGATCTTGAATTTTCTACAGGCAGGTTTTAACAAAAGGGTGCTTGCCAGTACCATGAGAGTTTGTATTTGTGCATTAATCACAATTTATGATGAAAAAATTGTGGATCATCCGTGGGTTGTTTTTTAAAGGGGGCTGATAAAGACCTAAGCTTAGGTCTATCTTACCCCCTTAGAATTAAAATTTGGTGTTGTCATGGTTGATATATATTTTCTTTGAACCACTCCTGGAAATTTCTTTGAAGTTCCTAACCAATAAAATAGTGTTTTTGGTGGCCTTTACCTCAGCCTGTACTAGAGTAGAGGACATTCAGAATCTGAGGAGTAGAGAACCTCTTTTCAGAGTTTCTGATGATAGGATAGTGAGGAGATTGGCTTTTTGTGAGGCCTATAATGCTGTGGATACAGAACTCACAGTTAATTTGAAGGTACATTCGACCAGGACTATGGTGCTGCCATGGAGCAGATTTGTAGGGGCAGTGCCCTGGTTTAACCCTCATACGTACATACATTTAAAGGGGTTGTCTCACTTGAGCCAGTGGCATTTATCATGTAGATAAAGTTAATACAAGGCACTTAATATATTGTTATCATCCATATTGCTTCCTTTGCTGACTGGGTTCATTTTTCTATCTAATTGAAATGCTTCTCGTTTCCATCTGGCAGCGGTGGTCATGCTTGCACATTATAGGTAAAAGTGCCAGCCTATGTGCGTTCCCACAGCCCCGACCATCAGAGAAGGCAGTGCTTTTTTCTATAGTGTGCAAGCACGGCCACTTCGTATTTGCTCTGCAGCGGCAATCATAACCCCTGGGTACAAACTGTGTATAATGTGATGTAAAAATGTATCCAGCCAGCAAAGGAAGCAATATGGACAATCACATTACATTAGTGCATTGTACATGATAAATGCCGTTTGCTGAAGTGAGACAACCCCTTTAAGAATTATAAGCTTACTGTGAATTTGAAACAGGACTTATCTTTTAGTAGCAAAGTCCTACAAGCGGTGGTAGCAGCGTAAGTGCTGAGGAGGAACTGGAGGATGATCTAATTTATTCTTCTTCTTCCTGTTCCTACCTGATGGGAGGAGGGTTATCTGAACGTAAGCACAGTCATGGCAGATTCACGAAACGAGAAATGCTGGTAAGCGTAGTCCACTTTTCCTACCATGGAATACGGTATGTTATAAATGATCACCTGTTGGACACCCATCTGTCCTCAGAACAGTGGGTTACCTAAACCCAATTCCCTGTATTGAGGTGGCCACTGGCTGGACTGTGCTGTCGCTCCCATAGAATGGAGATCTCAGACATAGGACACGCAACTAACAGACATCTGTGACATAACCTGTGGATATGCCATAAATGTCTGTGGGTGGAAACTCTATTTAAGCAGGAATTTTTTTATATATTTAATCAGAGGCCTCTCATTATGTAGAATTGGTGGAAAGTGACTCACTGGAACCCATAGCAGAGTTCCCCTTTACTTGGTGTCTTTGTTCTTCTATGAATATCAATGTTAATTTTGTCTTGTGTTATCCAGAAGCCCCAGAAGACAATTACAGGTATATTACAGATCCTGACGTGTCAGAAGTGTCTTTCTCAAACTGCAGTGTTGACAGCAGCACGCTAGGTAAGTCTTTTTAGAGGAAAATATCTTTCCCCACTGCAAACCTCCATTGCACAATGCTGTTACATACAATGCCTTGTACGGATGGCTTGGCTGAATAATGCTAATTTTCACTTAGCAATCCGTTTCTTCATTCTGAGGGGAAAAGGTACTTTTAATCCATTTGCAAATGAGCAGTTAAGTGCACCCTAGCGGGCCAAAACCACTCTCTGCACCCTTGCTGCTCCTGCTTCCTCTGCCAGAGCGTCCCTATACTTAATTGACAGGGCCGGGTTCTTACACAGTCATCTCTTCTGGCCCTGTCAATCAGAGCATGTGCACTGCCACTCTATTTATCTCTATGGCACAGCTGGAGATAGCCAAATACCGCACACAGCTATTTCCGGGAGGTCCCATACAGATGAATAGGGCAGCAGTGTGCGTGCTTGACCTGCTACACTGTTCATTCCAGAAGGCCCTGTAACAACCCTCATCCTCGTGATTCTGGCGTCCAAGTAGCAGGACCCCATCTTAAAATTACTGGAATACCTCTTTAAAATTGTCTTTTTTTTTTGTTGTAGATAATGAATTTATGACTGTTGTAAATATAGTTGGCATGTAGTATGAGCCAATGAAGGTCTGATTTAAATATAAATCAGAATAGGAACCTGCGCTGATTGTGGTGCGATCAGGGGTTAGAAGGGATAGGTATGTATATAAGAGAAGGGGTACTCTGAGTAATTACCTTCTTTGAGAAGGCGATGTGTCCGTGGAGTATTCTCCTTGTTCGGTCAGGGAAGCAGGTGTTCGGGTAGCTTCAGGCTCAACCTCTTAGAATGAGTGGTGCTCCGGCCGGCAGCGAATCACTCATGCGAGGGAACCACCAGTTGAAGTCTGGGAACTTCGGCGTGTGACGTCACCGCACTGTGTATGGAGTACCCCTTCTCTTATACATACCTATCCCTTCTAACCCCTGATCGCACCACAATCAGCGCCTAAACCTAAATCTAACGGTCACAGCAGCAGACCGTGTCAGTGAACCTAGCAGCGATTCCCTTACGGGCAAGGAGTGTAAAGTGAGTACGAGAGCGCGGGTGGGCATATACATATTTTACAAACACATGTAGTATGAGCCCCTTAAGTGCAACGACGTAGGTGATTTTAACCTAAAGATCAGCAAAACTGTGCACCCCTCTGCATTATGGCGGGCACTACTCAATGCTAGCTGTATAATTCTGTATACTACAAGCTCTCTCTAGTGGTGGCTGGTGACAGAATTATTTGCCTGTTTGGCCAAGGAGCAGGGACAATTCCCCCACTTTTAGCCTCCTCCAAAATGGAAAAAAAAAAGCTTTCTTTTCAGTTCCCTCCCATCAGCATTGAATTGACTTTCCGCTTTACTCCACAGGTCTAGATGAGATCATAGATGATAATGAAGACCTTGTTAGAGGAAGATGTCGCAGGCAAGCAGCATCTAAGGCCATTTGTGAACAGAGGAAACTTCTGACAGAAGAAAGTGGTGATGAAGAGGAGGCTGATGAGTTTAATCCAAATACAATAGGAGGTCTGTGTCAGTATGGAGGAGGACAAATGGGAAATAATGTAGCTATTTTAGCTTATTTTCGTTTTAGTAAAGGCCCGGTTGTAAGTGGAGTTGGGCTTTACATGGGTTTTCCATTATGCCCCATGACAGCACCTGTTAGATATCCTCCCCCTTCTGGGCAGGAAACAGGAACTTCCCAGATCTTTAAAAGGGTCCTCTGTACTCCCCTGCTCATTATCTTCCTGTTTCCTGTCCGTAGGACAGGGGGATGGTTCTTTCCCAGGTCTATTAGGGGGCTGCAGGACCTCTAGGGTAAATATCTTAGGCCTAGGTACCTGACAGCATAAGTCTCCACTAGGAGCCGCTGTAAAGCCCGGTCGTTCCCTCATTATTATGCCATGGGGGGATTCCTGGTGGCCACCTCGTACCCTTCGGTCTGCGGCTGGCGAATAGGGGGGAGGCGTTGTCCTCTCCTCGTGGTTAACGACAGGCCTGTCCCGGGCGCACAGGAAGTGACACGTGCGTTCCACCTGAACAGGAAGGGGAGGGGCCAAGAAACATTGAGGGTGGTGCGCGGCCTTTTTGAAGAGGGGACGCCAGCCAGCCAGCATGGATGGAAGCAGTAGCAGGCTTTGACCAGACGGACAGATCTTCCTTCCTTACTCCTTGAATGCACGCAGAATGCAGGAAGAAGGGGAGATGCAGCAGCGCACTGAAAGACAGGAGCTACACTCCGAATCCAACATGGTACTCCTGGGGGTAAGAGGGGTTATTCCTGCTATCTCCTTTTTAGGAGATTATATTTTCCTTTTGAAAACTGATTATGGGCTATGTGTTAATGAAGGTTAAGGAGGCCCCAAGAAAAACTACACACAAGACTAAAGCCAGACAATGTGGAATTTGCAAAAGAAAATTGAGCCCATCTTACCCCAAAGCTTGTTTTCAACCCTGTCTGGATGAATTAGTAGCGGAAGAATCCCCATCCTTAGTCCAGAATATTCAGGATTTAGTCAAAGTGGGGGTTCATTCCTCTGTGGAACAATTTAAAAAGTCACTTCCAGGCTCGTCCAAACATAGGAAAACTCAGGTGATTGAATGTGACACTACTGAGTCTGATTCAGAGGAAGGAGGAGCAATTACAAGCTTGGGTTCTTCCTCTGAAAATCTTGCAGGGAGGCCACTGTCAAGGTGGAGGATATAGATTTATTACTAAAAGCAGTGAGGTCCACAATGGAGGTAGAGGAAGAGAAAGTGTCTAGATCCAGACAAGAAGTAATGTTTGAGAGTCTGAGACCAAGAAAAGCAAGAGTATTCCCCATTCAGGATTGCATTAAATAACTAGTTAAACGTGAATGGGACAAACCGGATAAAAAGTTCTTTATCCCTAGAGCTGTTAAAAGAAAATACCCATTTAATGATGAAGAAATTGCAGCCTGGCAGGATGTCCCTAGGGTAGACGCCCCGGTAGCAAAAGTGAATAAAAGATCAGGACTTCCATTTGAAGATCTAGAATCCCTTAAGGATCAGATGGATAAGAGAGCAGACATCTATCTAAGAAATAATTGGGAGGCATCCACGTCGTCTTTTAAGCCTAATATCGCAACGACCTCAGTGGCCAGATCACTTTAAGTCTTGTCAGTAGAATTAGAATCACATATAGTGAATTAGACCCCAAGAGAACAATTACTGGAGGCGATACCTACCATGCTAAAGGCAGTAGATTTTATTTCAGACGCCTCAGCGGATGCACTAAGGCAGTGTTTCCCAACCAGTGTGCCTCCAGCTGTTACAAAACTAACACTCCCAGCATGCCCACACAGCCAAATGCTGTCCGGGCATGCTGGGAGTTGTAGTTTTGCAACAGCTGGAGGCATGCTGGTTGGGAAACACTGCACTAAGGTTATCGGCTAGAGCAGCAGCAGATCCCTCTGGTTGAAGGGATGGAAGGGTGATGTGGCATCCAAATCTGAATTATGCGCCCTCCCTTGCCAGGGAAATTTCTTGTTCGTGTCAGCATTGGATGACATCCTGGACAAGGCGTCAGATAGAAAAAAGGGATTTCCAGTCCCAGCTCTTCCCAAACAAAGAAAGCCATTTCGGGGTGGAGAGAAAAAAGAAGAAAAGTAGTGATTGGAGAAGTAGTAAATCAAAGGGTTTGTTGTTTAAATCCAAACCTCAAACCCCAAATGTGTCTCAGCAATGACGCCAGGCCTCTGGTGGGCGGTCGTCTTTCTTTATTTTCTCAAGCCTGGCAAAATATCATATCAAGTGCCTGGATAAAAATATATTATAAAGGAAGGCTACTGCCTAGATTTCAAAAAGCTTCCACCAAAAACATAAAAAATCACTGCTTTAAATCATCACTCACCTAAGCAAGCAGCATTGATAGAAGAAGTAAAAAATCTACTGACCAAGTCGGTACTAATACTGGTTCCCACGGAAGAAATAGGGGAAGGATTTTATTTGACTCTCTTCCTCATCTCCAAACCCAACAGGACTTATCGAACGATAATAAATCTAAATAAGCTCAATCAGTATTTAACATACCAAAAATGTTGAATGGAATCAAAATCAACAGTTCTTCACCTATTCCCCAACTGCGTGATGGCCTCTATAGACATAAAAGACGCCTACTACAATGTACCCATACTCATTTCTCAGGGTGGCAGTACGGATGATGGAATCGATAGCTCATCTACAATTAAGAGCGCTCGCCTTTGGATTAGAAACTATTGGCAGAGGTGATGGCACAAATAAGGAGATCGGACATTTATCATAATTCCTTATCTAGACAACCTCCTTATGGTAGGGCAGTCCCCAGATGTCCTGGCGAGCCAAATTCAGGAAGTGTTGGGGATTCTGACAAAACTAGGTTGGCTCATAAATTGGGACGAGTCATGTCTAACACAAGCTTACCGCTGCATTTTTCTAGGAATTCAACTAGATTCATAAGCCCAAAAATCCTTTCTTCCAGTAGAAAAGAGACTGGCATTACAACAAAGCATGAGGAGATTCAGCAGAACCAGAATATCTACGCTGAGAAAGGCTATATCCATTTTAGGTCTAATGACGGCATGTGTACCAGCGGTGAAATGGGCCCAGTTCAGGTCCAGAATACTGCAGTCATACATCCTTTCGCATTGGGACAAGGGAATGTTATCCCTAGACTGCAAATGTGTAATCCCCAGGTCAGTAAAGGATTCCCTTTTTATTCTGGATGATGGAGCTGAACTTGATTCAAGGAGTAGAATGGGTGAAAGAAGATCCATTGATAATTACAACAAGGGGTGGGGGGCCCACTCAGTTTTGGGGTTTTCCCAAGGTCAGTGGTCAAAATCTCAGAGTCTACAATCCCAAAACTCCATGGAACTGAGGGCAGTACTGTGTGCCTTGAGGGAGGTGTCACGATCTATGGATCCGACCGCTCCGGATCCCACAGCTGTGACGTAGTGGTCTGTGACGGAGTCTGCGCACACACAGAGACCTCACGTGACCGGGGTATTACCATTCGGCTAACACCCCCACTAAACTTCGGTAACTGCCACCACGTGGGTTCCCGGTCCACGAGCCGACTATCCGGGTCATTCACTATCACACAGATTAGTGGATGATCCGGATATCACTTACTGACCAACCGCAGTCAATCACCCCCAGCTACAATTCCTAAATGCAATTTAACTAACTACCTGGTAACGTCTCTTCAAAGGCAAGGTACGTTGTTCAGCAGCTTAGAATATGGAAGACTTGGCCATTTGGATTTTATAATCTTTAATAAGCGGTAAAAAGCAGTGCATACAAGTCTAATGAAAATGACTATAAATCTACAGAATAATATAAACAATATAAATAATCACGACAGTTCAAATGAAAGGGAAAAAGATGAGAGAATACTTAGTTTCTCTGTAGGGTTTCAGATGGTCGTTCATATGTCCTTTTTGAATCCTTGCAAACCCCTTTTCAGTATGTATCAGGGGAGACCCTCAAAGTTCTTCTGATACAGGGATATGCCGTCAATGTCCAATTAAGTGTCTGGTGATGTTCCATGGGTCTCTCTCCTCTGTCCTTGTGCATGGATTTTTATGAACTCTCCCATGGGCAGGAGACTTACTCCTGTCAGCCAATGGCAGCAGAGTGACTGTGAAGCCTAGGGATGGCCCCCAAGTGTTTTCCTATCAAAGTTCAGTTCCTACAATGAGGATTATACTTAAGCCCGTATCTCCTTGATACATCGGCATATTTTTATACAGAATACATATTTGCGATCCTTATTTATTTACCTACAGAATGAGACCACACACGGTAATGCTGGGGCCTGTAGTTCTTCTACCACCCATAGGTCAGCTACAGAATCACATCCTCTAGTCATATTTGATACCCAATTAACCACAATACTCTGTAGAGCCTGGATCTGGTGTCAGAAAGGGCATAAGTTGATTCATAAATGAAATATGAAAGTAGACTGGTTTTATGCCCAGAGCTAATTAAGGGCTATTAGCTCTCCTCAAACCAGACCTGGAAATTAATGACGTCACGCTCCAGCCAGGCTTGACAGCGAGCTGATCTTATCTCATAGGACAGGATGAGCTGGGCCTGGTATAGCTTTTATGACCTTTTATTGCTGGCCTTACAGAGTAGTGGTAATAAAAGTGTCCATCTATATCATAGGCGACCCAGGCTTCAGAAAGATGAGAGTTCACAGTTTTTTTTTTTTTACATATGCCAGAAGCATATAAGATGGCTACCCAGAGGAATTATGTATGTATGCCGGCACAGGAGGGTCTTCCGTTTCTGATAGACAAACACGTCAGAATTCTATCCGACAGCGCGACGGAGGTGGCCTATATCAACATACAAAGGGGGACAAGATCTCCTCAGCTATTGAATCTAGCGTCCTTAATCAACTAATGGAGGGGAAGGTTCTATCTCAGCAGTACACCTGAAAGGCTCAGAGAACTGCCAAGCAGACTTTCTGAGCAGACACAAATTCAGTCAAGGAAACTGGTGTCTAAACCAAGAAGTCTTTCATCAGATTGAAGCTCTGTGGGGGTCCCCAATAATAGACCTTTTTGCATCCAGAGAAAACAGGAAATGGCGGAAAAAAATTATCTGTTTGTCAGATCAGTCCCTGGGGATAGACTTGCTGTATCAGGGCCCTCTACGTCATCCGGAAGTAAAGAAGTTACACTTAACGGCCTGGATTTTGAGAAGGAGTTCTTTTAAGGCCAGGGGTAGAAACTCTACTAGTGGTAGAAACTACTAGTTAGTATAAAGGAGGTTACCTCTAACATTTATTTGGGGATTTGGAAGACTTTTGTTCAATTTGCTGGTTCAGGCCTAGATCTGGTTTCAGCCACCAAATATTCCATTAATTTTCAATTTTCTACAGGAGGGTCTTAACAAAAAAATTTAAACCTAGCACTCTAAAAGTCCAGATTTCTGCCCTCGTGGCAGACGAGGAGACATTTTATACACTTGGTGTGAGGAGATGTGTCTGTAGATACTTAGAGTCAACAAGGGAGTGTAGGAAAGCCTCTCAACTCTTTGTTCAGTTACAGGGTCCAAACAGAGGGTTAAAAGTTACAAGTCAGATGGATTATGAAAACAATAGGCTTAGCCTATTCTCTGGCAGGTCTGCAGGTTCCTATGGGATTCTCGGCCCATTCTATGAGAGCAGTGGCATCATCTTGGGCAGAGAAGGGGTGTGCCACCATTGACCAAATTTGTAGAGCTGCGACCTGGAGCTCTTCCAACCACGTTTTACGAACATTACAGATTGGACTTATTGTCTGCTCAGGACCTGTCCTTTGGGAGAAAAGTGCTGCAGGCTGTAGTCCCACCCTAAAATTATCTAGTCTAATCTCTCACAGGTGGTGTCATAGGGCGTAATGGAAATACATTGATTACTCTTGCCGGTAATCCGTTTTCCAGAGCCCATGGCAGCACCTACATTACTCCCCTCCCCAAAAAAATAAATTTACGTATACATGTAGTTTTATAGAAGTTATCTTAAAGAGGAGATATGCTAAATGGCATATATTTAAGATATTTATGTATGAGGTGTTACGTTTCACGGTGTATAGGTGTTTTGGCGGTCCTAGGAATCTTGTCACAAACTGAGCAGTGGAGTACAGAGGACCCTTATAAAGATCTGGGAAGTTCCTGTTTTCTGTCCGGTAGGGGGAGGATCTCTCGCAGGTGCTGTCATGGGCTCATGGAAAACAGATTACCGGTAAGAGTAATCAATGTATTTCCGGCACTGTAATTTTGATGGCCTAGCTTTAGAGCAGGCTATCGATAGTAGATCACTCGGCTGACTCGAGGCTGTCTTGTCCATAACTTGCCAGTCACAGCACTGTAAATTAGGTAGTGGTTGTGCCTGGTACTGCAGCCTAGTCCCGTTTAGGCTACTTTCACACTAGCGTTCATAGGTCCGTTCGTGAGCTCCGTTTGAAGGAGCTCACGAGCGGACCCGAACGCCTCCGTCCAGCCCTGATGCAGTCTGAATGGAGCGGATCCGCTCAGACTGCATCAGTCTGGCGGCGTTCAGCCTCCGCTCCGCTCGCCTCCGCACGGACAGGCGGACAGCTGAACGCTGCTTGCAGCGTTCAGCTGTCCGCCTGGCCGTGCGGAGGCGAGCGGATCCGTTCAGACTTACAATGTAAGTCAATGGGAACGGATCCGCTTGAAGATGTCACCATATGGCTCAATCTTCAAGCGGATCCGTCCCCCATTGACTTTACATTGAAAGTCTGAACGGATCCGCTCAGGCTACTTTCACACTTAGAATTTTTTCTAAGTTATTAATGCAGACGGATCCGTACTGAACGGAGCCTCCGTCTGCATTAATATGATCGCATCCGTTCAGAACGGATCCGATCGAACGCTAGTGTGAAAGTAGCCTTAGTCGGTACCAGGCACAGCCATTGCTAAGTGTAGAGCAGCTACAGCCAGCTGAGCTGATATTCTGAGTCGGGCCTTTAACAATCTCATATTAATGACCCTATCCCCTGGAGACAAAAGAAAACTCTGAAACCCCAGATTGAGACACTTTAACAATACCTGCTCATAGCGTTAAAGACAAAAGAAGAGAGATTCTAGAGGATGTCCTATTTTATTAAAGCGTATCTTAATTTTTGGTGGCTGGCCCCCTCATATAATTTCGCCAGCTTTGCTGTGTTTCGAACTTGGGTTCTGTCCACATCTCTCCTGGATGCACCCTTTTTTTTACCTGTATGGGTGAAGTCTGTCGGGCACTGCTGATGTCAACCATTTCAAGTGTTGCTATAAATGGTGGGCATGCTGCATTTTGTATTGGCTGTCTTTTAGGTGGTTGCGGTAAGCGCAGCAGCTAAACCTTTCCGGCCACCTCTATTTTCAGATGGGGATTCTGAGAGTGACACAAGTTTCAGCGGCGAAGATGAAGAATTTGAAGTAAAAAAATCTAAGAAACCATCAGCAAGTAAAACTGCTAAACAAAAGCCGAAGAGTGAAAAGAAGGAGAAAAATGTCTCAAAGGCACAGAAAGCTGGTAAGTTCTGTGTCCCTGAGTCCCTCTTGCACATCACTGGATGAGGCATAACTGCGGGAAACTGCTCTTGTGTTTTTTTAGTTTTCTGGCTCCAAGTCGGTATTCACACCTCTAACAAATGCTGCGATGTAGTTCAGCAACAATGCCTCACAAAGTCCTTGAGCTTTGGACCTCAGATCTCTGTAAGGCTACCTGCACACGTTGCGGATTACACATGGGGTTTTCCACAGCATAGTGTATTCTTTGTGTGGTTCTTTGGTTCTGCAGCAAAACCGCATCAAATTCGCACCAAAAACTGCAAGTAACACATGAGGCATTTGATGAGGAAATGCACAAAAATCCGCATGGAATTTCTGCAAGACAGCCCGCACCCGCGTGCAGCTAGCCGAACCAAGGTCTTACATTTTAGGGTACATTCATGTTGTGAGGATTTTTCACCGATTACCTCCGACAGATGGCATACGGTGAAATACATAGCTATAGGCTCCTATATTAAAGAGTAACTGAACGTCTGTATACATTTTTCTTAACCTGTCCCTTATGCCCTAAGAACACTTTTTGTATTATAGTTTATTAATGTATTTTGTATTTTGATTACACTTTTCCTACCTTAAGCGTGCGCTTAAAATCTACTTTTCTGTACACACCGCTCACTGCTCAGTGGTGTACAGAGTACATATATTGCTGCTCCTGTCCGTGCCCCCAGAGGTTTACTAAATGCTGGTACCCTTTAACCATGTGCTATGCAAGGGTTAGCGGAGTGGGCTCCTGCTATGCTAAGCTAAGAGTCCTGCATGTCAGCTCTTAGCAGGAGTAATTCACTGAAGTGTCGCGCTACTTCAGGCAAGCCAATACGTTTTAAATGCTGTACGGAATCGGCACTAAAATCTAAGTATTTGAAGGAATCGACTTTGCATCTGTGATCCGAAGGTTGATTCGCTCAGGCCTATATACAGAAATAAAAAGTATATTTGTCTAATGGAGGCGAAAAGTATGCTGTTTGACTCCGTCAGGTGAATAGGGGTCTATGGATGTATTTGAGCTGTACACTGCAAACACAGTGCGAATGAACATTTACTCTCAACTCTGATGCACAGAATTATAGCAAACCCGTCCCCCCCACCTCTGCTCTTCCAGTAGCACAAGAACTCCACTGGGCAGTGGGGGGTGGAGAGAAATAACACTTTGTTGTGAATCCCGACCCTCTTCATCATTGACCTTGTACTTCTTATTCTTATGCAGCACCTGCGCCTCATACTCCAGTGATTATTAAAATAAAGCCAATGCCAGCAAAGAAGGCACCAGTCAGTTCACCTGCTGCTTCTAAGCCAGCTTTACACACCAGCCCTCCAGTGGGCATGAACAGACCAGCATGGACACCTCCAGGTAAGCTCAGAAAGTTGTGCTGTCAATTTTACATAATGAATACAATCTTCTATTTACACCTTATGGGCAATTTTTTTTATTGCAATTACTCATTTCAGGCTAAAAATATATATTTTTAATTGGTCTTTATTAAAAATCTTCATCCGTATCTGAGATACAAGAGTTAAAAAAAAAAAAATTAGTCTGCAAGCTGTAACAGTCTGTTTTCTCTGAATCCTGTCATCTGACAGCTCATGTAGAGGTCTTATATTTGACCTTCTGGCCTTATAAACTATTGTTGAGACCATTTGATACAGATTGAGCAATAGTGTTTATGAGGTCTGGAAATGAGAGCTACACATGAGCTGTAAAATGCAATCATAAAAAAATGCCCCCAAAGGTGTACATAGCCTTTAATATATTCGATAGGTATATAACACATTCAGTACCGCCGTCATCATTTATTAAAGGGGTTTTCAAAGATGTTGATCCTGATGACCTATTCTCGAGCACAGCCACTGTACAATGTACGGTGCTGTGCTTGGTGAGCACGGGAGAAGGCCGCAGCACGCAAAGGAGCCACCGGTGCTTTCTCTAAACAGCCATCAGTGGGGGTCCTGGGTGTTTCAGACCCTGACCGATCAGATACTGATGACCTATCCTGAGAATAGGTCATCAGTATCAACATCTCGGAAAACCCCTTTAACCTGCCATACTTACATGTTTTCCAATCCCAAGATCTCTGCTCGCAGTCACTGAATTAATTATACATTATGGCTGGAAAAAAATCTAAATCCTGATCGCGTCCAGATGAGCTTCTCTTTGTGTCAGTTTGACAAGTTGTGAACAAGGTAGGTTTTTAGCCTTTGGATGAAATGTTTACATCTTGTCAAACTGATACAATGAGAAGCGCATCTGGACGTGATCAGGATTTAGTTTTTTCCAGCAATAATGCATAATAATTCAGTGACTGCAAGCAACCCAGGATCACCCACTTAAAATGTAATATAACTGTTTTTGATCCATTGAAATAAATTGTGTTAGATTTCCTTTATCTGACAATTGGTCTAAAGTCCTTTCTCTCTGCAGCTTCATCTGGAGCATTGAAGAGTTCCTCTGGCCGCAGTAGCTGTAAGGTCTCCTAATCAAGGTCTGCGCCTCGGCCTGTCAAGACTGGCGAGGGTGAAACCATTACATCCAGCTACTGCCCTGCATTGAGCCCTCCTTATGGACATGCAGAATAACTGCAGTATACAGCAGTGTGGGGGCTAGTGAGCAAGGGCTGGAAGGTACCTGATGCCCCTCAGTGGTCCTAGGTTATGGACTCCTTTACCTGTCGTCACTTTGATAAATCCAGGCTTTTTAATTTACTGCCAAAGACTATACATTTTCGGGATGTTTTGTGAAAATTTAAGCTTTTATTAAAACATTTGACGTCCCCTTCTATAAAACTCCTCTGTCTTTAACGACAACCAATGTGATTGCAGCTTCTGCTGAGGTTGTCACCCAGCTTTCCTAGGGTACCGAAGGACAGATCTACCTTGTTGTGCACTAGAAACGCAGGTGGATGGCGTTACTCGATGTCACCCAGTTTTCCCAAAAACTGATTTGAGAAGCAGCTGCAATGGATTTTTAACAATTAATAATGTGTATTTCCTGGTGTTTTATTCTGTTTCAGATTAATAAACATGGCCGCTTTCTTCCAGAGACAGCAGCCATCAGTCCACAGGTTGTGCCTGGTATTTCAGCTCCAGCTGCAGTTCCACTTACAGCTCGTGCACGCTGTGGCGCTGTTTCTGTAAGAAAGTATTCATCTTTTTTAAATTCCATAAAGCCCCTTTAAAGACAGATTAAAATATGGCTGTTTGTGCATAGTTCCCTTCCCTCCTGTCCACTGGACTTAGTTTACATCGTTCCCATTGGGGGATGCTCCTAAGGATCCTTAAGAAAAAA
Organism: Bufo gargarizans; assembly: GCF_014858855.1. Taxonomy (NCBI): domain Eukaryota; kingdom Metazoa; phylum Chordata; class Amphibia; order Anura; family Bufonidae; genus Bufo; species Bufo gargarizans. The sequence goes on along the minus strand of NC_058081.1, from coordinate 511,556,211 downwards.
ATTATTTTAAAGGGCTTTTCCAAGACTTTTATACTGATGGCTTATCCTCTGGATAGGTCAGCGTTATCTGATCGGTGGGGGCCTGACACTCGGGACCCCTGCCTGACCAGCTGTTTGATAAGTCACTGGCGCTCACTGTAGCGCCACAGCCTTTTCTTAGCTTAGTGACGTCACGCTCATCGATCACGTGGCCTAGGGGTGAATGGGGCTGAGCTGCAATACGAAGCACAGCCACTATACAATGTACGGCGCTGTGCTTGGTGATCTGAGATAAGGCAGCGGCGCCACTGTGAGTGCCATTGCCTTCTGAAACAGCTGATTGGCTTGGAACTCCACCAATCAGATACTGATGACCTATCCAGAGGACAGGTCATCAGTATACAATTATCAGAAACCCTTTTAATCTAAATGGTTCCGACATTTCTGTGCAGATTAATTTCTTAATATATCTTTATACTGAGCACTGATTTTCTGATGCAGAGCTCCAAATTCCCTACATTTAAAGGGGTTTTCCAAGATATATTTTTTTTTTTTAATTGACTGGGCCTGCAGCCAATCTCTGGTCTCACTGGTCAAGTGCCGTTTACGTACACAGAACCGCCGAGGCCAGCAATTGGCACGTGACCACTTGTAGGCCCCACAGGGATTGGCGTGGTTGGACATTTAAAAGGTGAGTAAGCTTACTTTTTCTTTATTTTATACAGCCTCCTGCTGTCTGAATATTTTTAAAACTCTTGGAAAACCTGTCTGTCAGTCACCGCTAGAGGGAACATACTGTATATACATTGACCTCAATAATAAAACTGTATGGAGAAATCTCGTAAGCTCCCCCTGGTGGTGACTGTCAGAATTTTATCATTTTAGTTTAGGTCTATGCTGGGGATTTTGAGCTTTTTATCAGGAAAACAGAGCTCTGATCGCTATCAACATGCATTAGAAAAAGGATCAGCACAGCTGTCATTCACTTTCAGCCATGTGGGAAGCAGCAGGGGAAGAACCTCTCTAATCGGACGTACTTCAGTGCCATCCCCTCCATGTGTTGTGTTGTCTCTCCTTCCTGCAGTTGTATGTCTACTCTATGTATACTGCTCACACCTTGTATAGTAACCGCTCTGCTCTTTTAATTGTGCATTTGTGCCATTTTTTTGTCCCCTCTCCATTTAAATGTGTAATATGGGAATGAATTCATTGTAAAATAGTCTGTCCATAATGGAATAAAAGTGAATATTTTATTATTCGTCACTGGTCCGCTTGCACTTATTTATGTAAGGGGAGGGGGGCGATTGGTTGGATCTAACCCATACTTTACAATGGTATGGCCAGTACAGCATTTTATCCTCTGAAAGTAATCAATGAAGATACAGCAAGCCGAGACCTTTAGGAATATAAAGGGTATTGTCATCTGACATTTTTGGTGCAGTATATCCACAGGATATGCCATAAAGGTTTGAAAGAGGGGGTCCTTATCTCTAGAACAGGGTACCCTGATCTCATCCCGTTGGCTGCAGTATCCAGGCTGCTAGAGTTGGCCAGGATCGCCTTGCTACTACGCTTTCTCCACAAGACATAAATGTTATAGATGAGGAAAGTACATTGGTAAATTCATCTTGCAGAGATCCATCTGGTGTGGGGAGTCCTATAGGCAATGCTGCCTCGGGGTAACAGTATGCAAATTAGCTGTACTCCAGAAAAAAGGAAGCTCTCTCTCTTGCACCACCTATAGGTAGCTACCCTGTAAGTCAAGACACCCAAGGCTCTGCTTGGCTCGGAGAGACACCTATGAAGCATCCGGTGGGTGCAGGGAAGTTAAAAAACTGTATACAATAAAACAGATTTATTTGTTGGAAACAGAACTCCATTTGAAAGTGTGACAACCCCTTAAACATATATGGACCAGATTTTCTGTCTTAAAAATTTCTGCAAGAAAACTGTCACGTGATTTAGGGCTCATGCACACGAACGTTATTTGGGTCGGCATCCGAGCCGCATTTATTGTGGCCCAGTTGCGGATCCATTCACTTCAATGGGGCCGCAAAAGATAAGGACAGCACTGCGTGTGGTGTTGGCATCAGTTGCTCCGCTCTGTGGCCCCGTAAAAAAAAAAAAAAAAAAAAATAGAATATGTCCTATTCTTATCCATATTGCAGACTAGAATACTGTAGGTATTTCTATCATGGGCGGCCCGTTCTGCAAATTGTGGAACGCACACGGATGGCAGCCGTAATTTGTGGACCGCAAAACACAGCGTGGTCGTGTGCATGAGCCCTTAATCCCATATACATGGAAGAGATGACCCCAGAACTTAAAGGGGTTTTCTGAGATTTTTATTTATCAATATTTTTAATATCCGATCAGCAAGGGTCCGACATCTGACACCTCCGCCAATTAGCTGTATGAAGAGTAGGCAGCTCGCCGTGCCAGCACAGCCTTCCCGTCACTGTTTACCTGCTCGCTTTCATTGCAGCGGTGAGCAGGTGTAATTATAAGCCGTCCCATTCACTTCAATGGGACAGCTCTGTAGTATACAGTTGTAAAGAAACGCAGCCTTCTCTTTAACCAGATGACCAGCAGGGGTGCTGGGTGTCGGACCCCCCACCGATCTGATATTGATGAGCTATCCCAAGGATAGCTTATCAGTAAAAATTTCCTCCGTATCATTGGGGGGGACACAGGCTTGACCATGGGTATAGCTGTTGCTGCTAGAAGGCGGACACTAAGCACACAAAGTGTAAGCTTCTCCCCTTCAGCTATACCCTTCCTACAGGGACTAAGCTAAATCAGTTTTAACTTGGTGTCTGTAGGAGACAGACCTCCCTGTGTTGCAGGTCTGCTGTGGTTTTTTTTTTTTTTTTTATTTATTTTTTTTTCTAGCGGGAGTTTCAGGCAGTCCTAAAAACGGCCTGCACTCCCACCCAGGAGATGGGAGACCAGGGAATCCCCAAGCCTCCTGCTCCTTCCCATTCTCCAGAAGCAAATGAGGTCCAGAGGTTCCTACAAAACCTCTGTATCCAGCCAGCGTTTGGATCATCTCTGTACAGGTGAGTATATTAAAAAAAATAAAAAAAGGAATTGGCCCCAAAGTGCTCCCCCTCCCAGTACCCTCCCCAAGTTTACTTGTCCCCATGTGGCTGGAACCCTCCAGAAGGTTGCAGCTTGGCGGGGGCAGCGGCAGGGTGACTGAGAGTCACCCTGTAATATGTGGAGTGTACTTGGCGCCATGTACCTGCGCTGTCCTCGAGGCGTCCGTTTTCCATTGTAGCTCTTCCCTAATCGCGCTAACACGTCAGCAAGTTAGTCGGTGCGATGCCGGGGCCATGGTTAATTGCAGCCCCGGCTTTTGTGCGGCCTACTCCTGCAGGGCTTCCCTGCAGCTTATTTTTCCCCGGCCGGCCTCTTGATTTGGCCAGGGATGCAGGCAGGTGTTCCGGCGGGGGGGGGGGGAGTGGTTTGCAGAGACGGAGGGCTGGTGTCATTTTGGGGGCGGGTCCTGAGTAGAGGGAGAGTGGGCCATGGGTTGGGGGCGGGTCCTGAGTAGAGGGATGCTGATCTTCACATATCCATCTGCATCAGTCATCAGAGGTTTCTCCGGTTCACAGTGGGTCCATTTCACTATCAATTTGTAGCCCTTCGGTTCGACCTGGCCTCGGCTCCCAGGGTCTTTATGAAAGTTCTGGCGGCAGTCATGGCCCTTATCTGGGCATGGTACTCAACAGATTTCAGGCTATCGGCTCTCCGTCTTCAGGTTTCTCCCCTTGTTGCGGCCAGGTCAGTTTTTCATTCGTTGCTGCATGCAGGCTCTGGGTCACATGGCCTTCGAAGCAGTTCCCTATGCTCAATTTCATACTGGAATGCTTAAGCGAGCCATTCTGTCCAGTAGGGGTCGTTCCCCAGCCTCTCTGGATCGGCCCATGCGTCTCCCTGCCCCGGTTCGCCGGGCCCTCAGATGGTGGTTGGTCTCTCCGATGTTGCCGTCGGGCCGCTCGTTCCTTCCTCTTCGTTGGAAGGTGTTAAAGGGAACAGAGCTGAGGACATGGGTTGCTAGATGGCCGCTAGAACATCCGCAATACCCAGTCCCCATAGCTCTGTGTGCTTTCATTGTGTAAAAAAAAACTATTTGATACATATACAAATTAACATAAAAGAGTCATATCTTACTTGTGTGACCAGAGAGGAGTCATATTTTCAAGCTCTGACTCATCTCAGGTTAATTTGCATATGTATCAAATCGTTTTTTGGACACAATAAAAGCACACAGAGCTATGGGGACTGGGTATTGCGGATGTGCAAGCGGCCATCTAGCAACCCATGTCCTCAGCTCTATACCCAAAATCCAGGTGACAGGTTCCCTTTAAGAAACGGACGCAAGCCTTAGGGGTTGGGGAGGAGAGTGTTGGAAAAAAATAATATGTCTCTGTTCAAGGGGTATGGTCACGCGAGGAGCGCCCCCTTCTAAACAATGTTCTGGAGTTGAGGGCGATTCGGCTCTCGCAGCGACATTGGGCCCATTATCTCAGGGGTCATCTGGTTCGGGTTCAGTCTGACAACTCCACAGCAGTGGCGTACCTCAATCGCCAAGGAGGCATTCGGAGCCCGGCAGCCATGGCGGAGATGGCGCTGATTCTCAGCTGGGCGGAGAAACAGGTTCCAGCACTATCGGCAGTTCACATCCCCGGCGTCGACAACTGGATCGCAGACTTCCTCAGCCGGGAGTGTCTCGATCACGGCTAGTGGGCTCTTCATCCGCAGGTCTTTCGAGTCATCTGCGAGAGGTGGGGTCGGCCGGATGTGGACCTCATGTGGAACCCGCTTCAACAACAAGGTCGAGGACTTTGTTGCGCGGTCCAGGGACCCCATGGCGTGGCACGCATCTATAGTCGCTCTGCTCGCTGACGAACCCTGGCGTCTTCCTATTCAGGAGGACCTTCTGTCGCAGGGGACGATCTTCCACCCGAATTTAGGGTCGCTACATTTAACGGCATGGCTGTTGAAGCCGCCGTACCGAAGGCTCGGGGGTTTTTAAGATGCGGTGGTCCAGACCATGATTTGGGCAAGGAAGCGGTTGTCTTCCAAAATCTACCACAGGACCTGGAAGTCCTACTTTAGTTGGTGAGAGCATAAGCTGTCTCCTGTTCGTTTCTCCTTGCCGCGACTCTTGGGTTTTCTGCAGTCGGACATGGACTTGGGGCTGGCTCTCAGCTCCCTCAAAGGGCAAGTGTCGGGTCTCTACATTCTTTTTCTGAGAAATTTAGCTTCACTTTCAGCGGTTCAGACTTTTCTGCAGAGGGTGGCGCATGCTCCCCCTTTCCTCTCTCTATTGGCTCCTTTGGATCTTAATCTAGTGCTCAACGCTCTCCAATCTCCGTTTAAGCCCTTGCAGCAGGTGTCGCTTCGCTTTCTGTTTTACAAGGTGCCATTTTTGGTCGAAACTCGTGGCTCTTTCATGTCGGTCGCCTTTCCTGATCCTCCACCAGGATAAGGTGGTTTCCTCGCCCTGTTCAGTCCTTCCTGCCGAAGGTGGTGTCTGCATTCCATCTAAATGAGATTATTCTCCCTTCATTTTGTCCGTACCCGTCTCATCCTCGGGAGCAGTCGCTCCATACCCTGGATTTGGTACGAGACGTTCGAGTCTATCTGTCCCAGGTGGCATCTTTCCAGCGGACGGATTCCCTGTTCGTGATTCCAGAAGGGCTGAGAAGAGGGCTGGCGGCGTCGAAGGCTTCTATTTCCCGATAGATTTGTTTGGCCACTGTGGAAGCGTACAGTGTTAATGGCCGGGTACCACCAATCCGGGTGACTGCTCATTCGGCTCGGGCAGTGAGGGCCTCTTGAGCGGTGCATCACAGGGATTTGGCCCTTCAAGTGTGCAAGGAGGCTACCTGGTCGTAGGAAGGGTATAGCTGATGGGGAGGAGCTTAGTGTCCGCCTCCTAGCAGCAACAGCTACACCCATGGTCAAGCCTGTTGCCCCCCGCTGAACTGAAGAGAAACAGATTTTACGGTAAGTACAAAAATCTAGTTATCTCGGAAAACTCCTTTAAGAGGATTTGTATCTTCCCCTACCTAGAGTTTCACATGTGAATTCACCCTAAGGGCTCGTGCACACGAACATCTGTATTGCATCTGTTTTTTTTTGTTTGTTTTTTGCAGATCCATTGTAACAATGCCTATAGAATAGGACCAGAGGCGTAGCTTAAAGGCTCATGGGCCCTGGTGCAAGAGTTCAGCTTGGGCCCCCCTTCCCTCAGTGCTCCAGCCAGAGATGTGACGATCAAACACTTTCTATAATACTGGTGTCTTCTTATGTGAAACAAGGGTCTTTGGGCCCCCTCAGGCTCCTGGGCCCGGTGCTACCTCTGCACCCCCTCTAGCTACGCCCCTGATTAGGACATGTTCTATCTTTTTTGTGGAATGGACATATGGAAACAGAATGCACATGAAGTCATTTATGTTTTTTGCAGACCCATTGAAGTGAATGGTTCCATATAAAGGCTGCAAAAAAAACTGAACGGACACGTAAAATAAATACATTTGTGTGCCCTAAGTAGAGCTAAAACGATTACTTGAATTAATCGATTAACTCGACACAAAAAAATCCTGATTCGTTTGTGCCATGTGACCACTGAGTGTGAGTGAAGAGCTTGCTATTACTCACGCTCCGTGGTCACCCGCCTGCCCGCACAGCTCTGCACTGGATCCTGATGTACACACGTCGTCAGGACACAGTGCACGTAACCACGCACTAGGACCTGATGCTGTGTGACGTCGGGTCCCAGTGCAGTGCGTGAAGAAGAGGAGCGTCGGCAGTGCCCCTACAGGAAAGGTAAGTATTTTAGTTCACTTGCGCTGCGGTTGGGCACTGATGGCTAGGAGGGGGAGTGGAGGCAACTGGTGGCACTGAGGGAGCTGATGGCACTGGGAGGGGGAGCAACTGATGACATGGGGAAGCTGGTGGCACTGGGTGCAGCTGGTGGAATTGAAGGGGGAACTGATGGAACTCGGGGGGGGGGGGGGAGCTGGTGGTACTGATGGAGGAACTAATTGCAATAGAGGGGAAACTAATGGTACTGGGGGGAGCTGGTGGCACTGGGGGAGGAACTAGTGGCACTGGGTGGGGGGAGACTGATGGCAGAGGAGCTGATGAGTTTTTATAGAAAACGTTCTTTTAATTAGCTTTTTCTTATTAGAATACTCAATTGATCGTTGGATTAATCGGTAGAATACTTGATTCCTAAAATAATCGATAGCTGCAGCTCTAGCCCTGACACTGCAGCACTTAAAGGGGTTTTCTGGGTTCCTAATATTAGGCTATCCTTGCTATTAGCCATTAATATCCGATCAGCAGCAGGGCATGTGAATGGGACAAAGCAATAACCTGCACAGCTGCTATTATGGCCAGTTTCACGCAAGCGCGTTTGGTCTGGAATATATGGTCTTTGTGACGTGTGCATTTCGTGGACCGACTGTGGCTGGAACGGAGTACATCATAGTGATCTATTACACTGTGGGCGTACTGGCCTGTCCTGCTTCATGACAGTAGGCCTGGGGTCAGCGGTGCGTTTGGGTCAGCTGAGCAGTGATCTGGGAAATGCACACCACGGAATACATTTTCCAGATCGTACACGCGTTACGTCTGAGACCATGGCCTTCGTAGACGTAAACAAGCAGGAGGGCACAGTGCTCACCCCCCTTTCAACAACAGATCCCCCACCAATCTGATATTGATGACCTATAAGGGTAGGCCAGTTGACTTTAAAATAATGCTCTCACATGAATTTAATTACGAGAAATATGTGACATACAGGAAATAAAAAAGTATGGCACTGCTGCACCAAAGCTGTAACTTTGCCCCACATGTTTCTTGTATGAACGGCCACTGCAAACAGCTTGCGACAGGAGCCAAATTCTGCCAGGTCATATCTGATGTGAACACTAGATGGTGGTCTTGAGCTGCTCTACAGACTAATGCGCATCACCAGGTTTGGTCTTAGTGGCCACCCGTAGTCCGCTAAGGCTCATGGGTTATCCGGAAAGATGGCTCCTGTCATCGATTGCTATAAGGATGTTTAGGATGTAAAATAGCCGTTCGGAAAGTGATATATTCGGTGCTGAATCGGTGGCGCCTGCGAGCAGGTACAACGTGTAGGAAGTGAGGGGAACACCAGGGGGCGCTGTCTTGTAGCCTGCAGACACTCAGACAGTCAGAGATGAGGCATGTCAGGGTGTGGGTCCTCAGCCGGGTTCACTGCTCCTTAGAATTCCTCAATACTATAGTCTTCCCTTATAGTGCCTTCCAGGTGGTTTACATTGACGTGGCTGCAATATTTAAAGGGGTATTCCCATCTCAGACAATGGGGGCATATCCTAGCGATATGCCCCCATTGTCTGAGATGGGAAAACCCCTAAATTGCTTAAATGCTGGACTGTAGAGGAGTCTCTCTTTCCCCATGGAGGGGCTGATTCCATGCACGGCTGTGTTCACACCATGTGTGGATCCGCCTGCCCATTGACTCCTGTTGTGTCATGTTTGTGAGTTGGGTAAGGCCTCATGCACACGACCGTTGTGTGCATCCGTGGCCGTTGTGCCGTTCTCATTTTTTTTTCGCGGACCCATTGACTTTCAATGGGTCCGTAGAAAAATCGGAAAATGCACCGTTTTGCAGCCGAGGCCGTGATCCGTGTATCCTGTCCGTCAAAAAGACCTGTCCTATTTTTTTGACGGACAACGGTTCACGGACCCATTCAAGTCAATGGGTCCGTGAAAGAACACGGATGCACACAAGATTGGCATCCGTGTCCGTGATCCGTGGCCGTAGGTTGCTTTCATACAGACGGATCCGAAGATCCGTCTGCATAAAAGCTTTTTCAGATCTAAGTTTTCACTTCGTGAAAACTCATATCCGACAGTATATTCTAACACAGAGGTGTTCCCATGGTGATGGGGACGCTTCTAGTTAGAATACACTACAAACTGTGTACAAGACTGCCCCCTGCTGCCTGGCAGCACCCGATCTCTTACAGGGGACCGTGATCCTACAATTAACCCCTTCAGGTGCGGCACCTGAAGGGGTTAATTGTACTATCATATCCCCCTGTAAGAGATCAGGGCTGCCAGGCAGCAGGGGGCAGACCCCCCCCCCCCCCTCCCCAGTTTGAATATCATTGGTGGCCAGTGCGGGCCCCCCCCTCCCTCCCTCTATTGTAATAATAGCTTGGTGGCCAGTGTGCGCCCCCTATCGGGCCCCCCCCTCCCTCCCTCCCTCCCTCCCTCTATTGTAATAATAGCTTGGTGGCACAGTGTGCGCCCCCCATCGCCCCCCCCTTCCTCCCTCTATTGTAATAAATCGTTGGTGGCACAGTGTGCGCCCCCCATCGCCCCCCCTCCCTCTATAGCAGTAACAACATTGGTGGCCAGTGTGCGGCCTCCCATCCCCCCCCCCCCCCCCGATCATTGGTGGCAGCGGAGTTCCGATCGGAGTCCCAGTTTAATCGCTGGGGCTCCGATCGGTTGCCTGGTTGCCATGGTTACTTAGCAATAGTACAATAGTAGAAGATTCATAGTTACCTGCTTGCTGCTGCGATGTTCGTGTCCGACCAGGAGCTCCACCTACTGGTAAGTGACAGGTCTGTGTGGCGCATTGCTAAATGAACTGTCACTTACCAGTAGGAGGAGCTCCCGGCCGGTCACAGACATCGCAGCAGCAAGCAGGTAAGTATGAATCTTCTACTATTGTACTATTGCTAAGTAACCATGGCAACCAGGGCTGCAGTAGCTTCCTGGTTGCCAAGGTTACCGATCGGAGCCCCAGCGATTAAACTGGGACTCCGATCGGAACTACGCTGCCACCAATGATCGGGGGGGGGGGGGGGGAGAGATGGGAGGCCGCACACTGGCCACCAATGTTGTTACTGCTATAGAGGGAGGGGGGGCCGATGGGGGGCGCACACTGTGCCACCAACGATTTATTACAATAGAGGGAGGGGGGTCGATGGGGGGCGCACACTGTGCCACCAACGATTTATTACAATAGAGGGAGGGAGGGGGGGGGCCACCAATGATATTCAAACTGGGGAGGGGGGGGGGGGGGTCTGCCCCCTGCTGCCTGGCAGCCCTGATCTCTTACAGGGGGATATGATAGTACAATTAACCCCTTCAGGTGCGGCACCTGAGGAGTTAATTGTGCTGATCACGGCCCCCTGTAAGAGATCGGGTGCTGCCAGGCAGCAGGGGGCAGTCATGTACACAGTTTTTCAGTATATTCTAACCTGAAGCGTCCCCATCACCATGGGAACGCCTCTGTGTTAGAATATACTGTCGGATCTGAGTTTCACGATGTAGCTCATATCCGACAGTATATTCTAACATAGAGGCATTACCATGGTGATGGGGACGCTTCAAGTTATGTTCGGGTGTCCGCCTGGCCGTGCGGAGGCAAGCGGATCCGTCCAGACTTACAATGTAAGTCAATAGGGACCGATCCGTTTGAAGATGACACACTGTGGCTCAATTTTCAAACGGATCCGTCCCCCATTGACTTTCAATGTAAAGTCTGGACGGATCCGTCTGAGGCTACTTTCACACTTAGAAATGTTTTAACAATATAATGCAGACGGATCCGCTCTGAACGGAGCCACCGTCTGCATTATATGAACGCAAGTGTGAAAGTAAAGGGACTCCTGACTTTACATTGAAAGTCAATGGGGACGGATCCGTTTGCAATTGCACCATATTGTGTCAACGTCAAACGGATCCGTCCCCATTGACTTGCATTGTAATTCAGGACGGATCCGTTTGGCTCCGCACGGCCAGGCGGACACCAAACTACTTTTTTTTCATGTCCGTGGATCCTCCAAAAATCAAGGAAGACCCACGGACGAAAAAACGGTCACGGACCTACGGACGTCGTGTGCATGAGGCCTAACTGTGTAATACGTGAACTTACCTATTCCTTATTATACTCCAGAGCTGCACTCACTAGTCTGCTGGTGGAGTAACTCTGTACATCTGTTATCAGTAACCTCCGGCACTCCAGATGTTCTAACACTACAACTTCCGGAATTCTTCTTTCACTTCTATGGGAGTTACAAGAACAGCCAAGTGTGCATGCTGGGAGTTGTAGTTTTACAGCAGCTGGAGGACCGAAGGTTGCTGATTCCTGATGTACATACATTTCATTATTAAAGAGGTTGTTTCACTTCAGCAAATAGCATTTATTATGTGGAGACACTTCCTAATGTGCTGTGATTGTCCATATTGCCTCCTTTGCTGGCTGGATTCATTTTTACCATCACATTATACACTGCTCGTTTCCATGGCTATGACCACCCTGCAATCCATCAGCATTAGCCTACGTGAGATCACACGGTTCTGGCCACCAGAGAGGCCGGCATTTTTTCTTGCTTGTACAAGCATGGCCACCACTGCTGGATTGCAGGGTGGTCTGTAACCAGTGGAAACTAGCAGTGTGTAATGTGATGGGAAAATGAATCCAGCCAGCAAAGGAGACAATATGGATAATAACAATACATTAGTAAGTGGTTTATATTATTTTTCTCTACGTAATAAATGCCACTTGCTGAAGTGAGACACCCCTTTAAGGCTAGTTTCACAGATCCAGCAGGCTGTTCCAACAGGGTATTTGTTCAGCCAATTCTTGGCATATTTGCTGGGTTGCAACCAGATCTCCACCTGTCCCCATAGGCTACTTTCACACTCGCGTTTGGTGCGGATCCGTCTTGTATCTGCACAGACGGATCCGCACCGATAATGCAAACGCTTGCATCCGTTCATAACGGATCCGTTTGCATTATTAGTTTAAAAAAAAGTCCAAGTCAAAAACGGATCCATCTTGACTTACATTGAAAGTCAATGGGGGACGGATCCGTTTTCAATTGCACCATGTTGTGTCAGTGAAAAACGTATCTGTCCCTATTGACTTAGGGCTCTTTCACACTTGCGTTTTCCGGATCCGGCGTGTACTCCATTTGCCGGAATTACACGCCGGATCTGGAAAAACGCAAGTGAACTGAAAGCATTTGAAGACGGATCCGTCTTCAAAATGCGTTCAGTGTTAATATGGCAGCCAGGACGCTATTAAAGTTCTGGTTGCCATAGTAGTAGTGGGGAGCAGTATACTTACTGTCCGTGCGGCTCCCGGGGCGCTCCAGGATGACGTCAGAGCGCCCCATGTGCATGGATGACGTGCCATGCGATCACGTCATCCATGCGCGTGGGGCGCTGTGACGTCACTCTGAAGCGCCCCGGCAGCCGCACGGACGGTAAGTATGCTGCTCCCCCGCTCCCCACTACACTTTACCATGGCTGCCAGGACTTTAGCGTCCCGGCAGCCATGGTAACCATTCAGAAAAAGCTAAACATCGGATCCGCAATGCGCCGAAACGACGTTTAGCTTAAGGCCGGATCCGGATTAATGCCTTTCAATGGGCATTACTTCCGGATCCGGCCTTGCGGCAAGTGTTCAGGATTTTTGGCCGGAGCAAAAAGCGCAGCATGCTGCGGCTTTTTCTCCACCCAAAAAACGTTCCGTTCCGGAACTGAAGACATCCTGATGCATCCTGAACGGATTTCTCTCCATTCAGAATGCATTAGGATAATCCTGATCAGGATTCTTCCGGCATAGAGCCCCGACGACGGAACTCTATGCCGGAAGAAAAGAACGCAAGTGTGAAAGAGCCCTTACATTGTAAGGCCCCTTTCACACGGGCGAGTTTTCCGTGCGGGTGCGATGCGTGCGGTGAACGTATTGCACCCGCACTGAATCCTGACCCATTCATTTCTATGGGGCTGTGCATATGAGCGGTGATTTTCACGCATCACTTGTGCGTTGAGTGAAAATCGCAGCATGCTCTATATTGTGCGATTTTCACGCGACGCAGGCCCCATAGAAGTGAATAGGGTGCGTGAAAATCGCATAGCATCCGCAAGCAAGTGCGGATGCGGTGCGATTTTCATGCACGGTTGCTAGGTGACAGTCTATTCACTGTATTATTTTCCCTTATAACATGGTTATAAGGGAAAATAATAGCATTCTGAATACAGAATGCATAGTATAATAGGGCTGGAGGGGTTAAAAAAAAAAAGTTAACTCACCTTCTCCTCTTGATCGCGTAGTTCCCGGTCTCTTTACTTCTTGAATAAGCTGTGGGCTAAAGGACCTGTGGTGACGTCAGATCACATGCTCCATCACCACGGTGATGTGATCTGACATCACCACAGGTCATTTAGCCCACAGCTCATTCAAGAAGTAAAGAGACCGGGAACTACGTGATCAAGAGGAGAAGGTGAGTTAACTTTGTTTTTTTTTTAACCCCTCCAGCACTATTATACTATGCATTCTGTATTCAGAATGCTATTATTTTCCCTTATAACCATGTTATAAGGGAAAATAATACAATCTTCAGAACATCAATCCCAAGCCCGAACTTCTGTGAAGAAGTTCGGGTTTGGGAACCAATCATGCGCGATTTTTCTCACGCGAGTGCAAAACGCATTACAATGTTTTGCACTCGCGCAGAAAAATCACGCATTTTCCCGCAACGCACCCACCTCTTATCTGGGCAAAAAAAATTACGCCCGTGTGAAAGAGGCCTAAGTCAGGACTGATCCATTTGGTTCTACATAGACGGTCACCAAAACGCTGCAAGCTGCGTTTTAGTGACTGTCTAAAAAATGCATTGGGGCTAAACTGATCCTTTTTGGGCCGTTTGTGAGAGCCTTGAACGGATCTCACAAGCGGACCCAGAAATGCCAGTGTGAAAGTAGCCTAATGGAGCTGGACAACATCCATGTAGCTTCCAGCAATGCCGGATACAAAGAGATCCAGCAGGCTGTTTCCACCTGTAACTGGGTTTTAATATCAAGGATGCAGTCCTATTTGTGATTGTTAGCCTGCCCTCTAGTGTGAAACTAGCCTTATCCAGCACTGATCCTGAGTTTCATCCTGTATTATACTCCAGAGCTGCACTCACTATTCTGCTGGTGGAGTCACTGTGTACATACATTACTTAGGCTCCATTCACACGTCCGTGGTGTGTTGCGGACCCGCAAATTGCGGGTCCATAACACACCCGCCCGCCACCTCTATAGAAATGCCTACGCAGCTGTGGACAAGAATAGGACATGTTCTATCTTTAGCGGAGCTGCGGACCCGAAGATCAGGGCCGCGCTCCGCAATTGCGGATGCAGACAGCACACTGTGTGCTGTCCGCATCCATTCCGTCCCAATAGAGAATGAATGGGTCCACACCCGTTCCGCAAAATTGCGGAACGGATGCGGACCCATTCTGCGGACGCGTGAATGGAGCCTTATCCTATACTGATCCTGAACTACATCCTGTATTATACTCCAGAGCTGCACGCACTATTCTGCTGGTGGAGTCACTGTGTACATACATTACTTATCTTATACTGTTCCTGAGTTACATTCTGTATTATACTCCAGAGCTGCACTCACTATTCTGCTGGTGGAGTCACTGTGTACATACATTACTTATCCTATACTGATCCTGAACTACATCCTGTATTATACTCCAGAGCTGCACGCACTATTCTGCTGGTGGAGTCACTGTGTACATACATTACTTATCCTATACTGATCCTGAACTACATCCTGTATTATACTCCAGAGCTGCACGCACTATTCTGCTGGTGTAGTCACTGTGTACATACATTACTTATCTTATACTGCTCCTGAGTTACATCCTGTATTATACTCCAGACCCGCACTCACTATTCTGCTGGTGGAGTCACTGTGTACATATATTACTTATCCTGTACTGATCCTGAGTTACATCCTGTATTAAACTCCAGAGCTGCACGCACTATTCTGCTGGTGGAGTCACTGTGTACATACATTATTCATCCTGTACTGATCCTAAGTTACATCCTGTATTATACTCCAGAGCCGCACTCACTATTCTGCTGGTGGAGTCACTGTGTACATATATTACTTATCCCGTACTGATCCTGAGTTACATCCTGTATTAAACTCTAGAGCTGCACTCACTATTCTGTTATCTCCATCATAAGGCCTCATGCTCACAACAGTATTTTTTCACGGTCCGCAAAACGAGGTTCTGTTGTTCCGTGATCCGTGTCCGTTTTTGTTTCCGTGTGTCTTCCTTGATTTTTGGAGGATCACCAGAAAAAAAATCTAAGTCCAGTTTGCCTTGCAAATGATAGGAAAAAAAACGGACGCGGACACGGATAACAATCTTGTGTGCCTCTGTGTTTTTTTACGGACCCATTGACGGACTGGAAACACGGATCACGGACGCGGATGACAAACGGTGCATTATCCGAGTTTTCAACGGACCCATTGAAAGTCAATGGGTCCGCAGAAAATCACGGAAAATGGAACAACGGACACGGAACAAAACAACGGTCGTGTGCATGAGGCCTAAGGGGGATCCATGAGTGGTAGTAATTCTGGGGTGAGGGGTTCTGATATTAATGTATGATTGGTTGTTATGGGCAACAGTCCTGCTTTCTTTTGGACATTTTTATAAATCTGTCTCAAAATTTTTCAATTTCTTACAGTTTTCAGTACCTCTGCTTGCTGTGGGCACATATATTTACATTCAGAGACAGTACAACCAATCATGATTACATCCATCTGACACAGGCCCAGTACCTGATGACCTAGTACAGCTGCTGCAGGCAGACACACAGACATCTCTCCAGGCGGATTACTTACCGACACTGATGCTTTGTAACAAGCTCTCTCCATTCACAGCAAGCAGAGATTTTGACACGTGAGGAATGATCTGTACTTCTACTCAGGATACTTAGCAGCATCTGATTCTCTTCCAGCTCTATACACGATGAAGCCCGGAAAAGTGAAAACCTGTTACGCAGAGCGGGACTTGGTGTACAGCTTCCATGCGGGATCACAGAGCTTTGTCCTCACCGTCCCTCTCCAGTTTCCCGTCCAAGAAAACCTCGATCACTTACACGGACGCCTGATGCTCCTGCACGACCTGCCCTGTTTCATAGAAGAAGGTGACCACATGGTGATATACTCCATATACATTCTCCATACACGTCTTCCCAACCAGTCATTGATTACACACAGCCTGGGACATGCTGCGTGCTGCTGCACAGAGCGCAGGCTACTGCCTCTCCTGGGCGGTAGATCTCTCCACTCTTTGGAATGCTCTATAAAATGATCGCTCCCTATAGATGTGACCTGTCCTTGTGACAAGGCTGGGCAGGAGATCATGGGACAATCCAGAAATCCTCCAAAGTTAGGGGAGGCATGGGGGAGAACAGAATTAGGGTCGGTGGGAAGGATTATGAGTGCTGCACTTTTTGACAGGTCCCAGGTGTCGGATCCCCACGGATCAGGTACTGATGACCTATCCAGACAGTAGCTCATCAGTGAAATCATTTCAGAAAACCCTTTTTATCAGATTTTTCTAAGAATAAGGACTCATTCTTACGAACATAAGGACTCCGCGCCTGTATTGCGGACTGGCCGTGTGCACGCCGTGCTGCTGATGAAGAACCATTGACTAGAATGGGTCCACAATCCGCAAGAGACTGCCAATGATAGGACATGTCCTGTCTTTTGCGGATTGCAAGTCAATGTGTCTGCACCGCAATATGGGATTCCACGTGGCCAGTGCCCGTGCATTGCGGGCCGCTATTTGCGGTCCGCAACACAGGCACTGAGCGCTTCCGTTCATGTGAAGGAGCCCTAACTTTAACAGGGTTACCTATTCATCTCAGATGCCCCATGTGTGATTCCTGCTTCATACGTACTGTATAAAACCACAGCTAAGGTGTCCGTATACCTGTTCAGCCGACGACTATCTGTCCCGACTCGAGACCCCCATACAGCTAAGCATGTACGTGTTTTCAAAGCCGCTACCAGACAGGATGGGGTGAAAAAGTTCAATATGTCCGATCCTTCTTCCCCCCTGACATCGGGAGCTCCCCGTACAGAGAGTGCCGGCCATTCCCACCAAAAGTGACGGGTTCGGCCTCTAGAGTATTGGAGCTGTAGGTAAAACGGTGTGTTCCTGGCGCATCGCCCGCCTGAGGGGGCATGACACAGGGATTCATAGAACAGTAAATAGAGAGCATGCCCCCTCAGGCCCTGTACTGGGCATACATAGTGGCTACAGCACGTAGCAGGGAGTAACGCTCTGCTGGGACTCTAGTCCGGCATCTACCGGGTGATGTGGGCTGGCACGTCACGCTGGTGGCAGAGCGACAGGTTGATAGAAGGGAAGTAAACAGACCTTCACCCAGTAAATGAGACGGTGGCCGGTGCCATGCTGGGAATTTTGCACAAGATGCTGTTGCTCACAGTTAATGAGCTTGTTGGTGTGACCCTGACCCTGAGCGACCCAGACAGCTGGCCAAGCACCTGACTCATGGCAGCCGCTCTCCACATACCCACCCCTGCCCTGGCTGCTCAGTGTGACTTCTTACCCGTTCATTATGTGGCACTGACTAACAAACAAATGACTATAAATATTAAAGGGGTTATCTCATGATTAATGTAAAAATGAAGATCAGACATCATGTAGTACATGACAGTCTCCTTCTAACAAAGCTAGAACCAGCCCTGGACCTCTCATGGATCCAGAGATCTCCCCAGTCATTGCTCTGCTGGATTTATATCAAGCTGGCAGCTCAAGGGGAGTGAAGAATAGATCATATAGAGCAGCAGTGCAGTACCTTGGACTTTGGGAATGCATCAGCCGATCCACGACAGTGTTCAAATGAAAGCAGATGGCGGCATCTCCTGTCCTACAAGGTTTAACCTCTTGTACTGTCTCATGCACCCCTTGTGAATAAACCTGGTTGGACTGGAGATGCTGTCATCTGCTTTCATTTGAACAAGCTCAAGGGGAGTGTCTTTTCTGCTGCAGCTAAAGGGGCGTGTCCATGCTCACCCTATCACAGCTCAGGAGGCAGTTGAGCATGTGCAGCCATCTCAGAGAGCAGGACAAAGAAGTAAGAATAAAACAAACAGCAGGTGGCGCTATACAGATAGATTTTATTGAATAACTTGGTGGCTATGCTAAGTTTTTAAGGACATGTTATTACAAAAGTATTCAGATCCAGGTGCTGGTTTAAAAAATTGTAGAATATTTTTCGTAGGACAACCCCTTTAACATATGTACACGCAGGGCTAAACTATGGCATGGCTTTTTGACCATGCACCTCGACTTTGAATTTCCACCCTGGTGGGTTGTTTAAAATTGACATCATTGCCTTGGATAAAGTATTATTTGGGCACTGTATGAGACTAACATGTGCTCACTATGACAGTATTAGGTGGGTTCTCTATGGGTTTATCATTTCATTATGCGCTGAGTCTGTAGTGTAGATGCTCTGGCATCATTATGTGAGTACTTAGTTTATAGTGTTATTATTTAGGCACTGTATGGATTTGACAGTATTGTGATGGAATTGTACTGCGCTTTTTTGAAGATGGCAGCATTGTGTTGGGTATCTGTGGTGTTTTTATGCAGACACTTTATTTAGACACTATGACATTGTTATGTTATGTGGACTGTTTGACGCCATTATATAGGCACTGCATGGGGCTATCATGTAGTTACTCTATCACAGTGTTATGTGGTTCTCTATGGTGATATTATTTTGTTACTTTTAGGGCTGCAACGATTAATCGATGTAATCGATTATAATCGATAACTGGATTCGTTGTCGACGAATCCAGTTATCGAATAATCGCCGATTTGTTGCTATGCGGGCGGGCGGTCACTGCATCTTTATTTTACCTTTTACAATGACGCTCCTGTAACAGCCAGGCAGAGCGGACGGCGGCGTAACGTCACTTACTCATGTGACACGCCTGCTCCGCCTCCTTCATTCATAAAGTGGGCGGAGCAGGTGCGTCACGTGAGTGAGTGACGTTACGCCGCCGTCCGCTCTGCCTGCTACTGGAGCGTCATTGTAAAAGGTAAAATAAAGATGCAGTGATTAGTCCGACTAAGCATCGTGGCCGGGGCTGTTATGGGGATGGGGGAGGATCTGTCTATGGCACTGCTATGGGGAGGGGGGTCTGTGTATAGCACTGCTATGGGGAGGGGGGGTCTGTGTATGGCACTGCTATGGGGAGGGGGGGTCTGTGTATGGCACTGCTATGGGGAGGGGGATCTGTGCACTGTTATGAGGAAAGGGATCTGTGCACTGTTATGCCCATAACAGTGCACATATCCCCCTCTCCATAACAGCGCCGCCCACAGATCCCCCTCTCCATAACAGCGCCGCCCACAGATCCCCCTCTCCATAACAGCGCCGCCCACAGATCCCCCTCTCCATAACAGCGCCGCCCACAGATCCCCCTCTCCATAACAGCGCCGCCCACAAATCCCCCTCTCCATAACTGCGCCGCCCACAGATCCCCCTCTCCATAACTGCGCCGCCCACAGATCCCCCTCTCCATAACTGTGCCGCCCACAGATCCCCCTCTCTATAACTGCGCCGCCCACAGATCCCCCTCTCCATAACTGTGCCCCCCACAGATCCCCCTCTCCATAACTGCGCCCCCCACAGATCACCCTCTCCATAACTGCGCCCCCCACAGATCCCCCTCTCCATAACTGCGCCGCCCACAGATCCCCCTCTCCATAACTGCGCCGCCCACAGATCCCCCTCTCCATAACTGCGCCGCCCACAGATCCCCCTCTCCATAACTGCGCCGCCCACAGATCCCCCTCTCCATAACTGCGCCGCCCACAGATCCCCCTCTCCATAACTGCGCCGCCCACAGATCCCCCTCTCCATAACTGCGCCGCCCACAGATCCTCCTCTCCATAACTGCGCCGCCCACAGATCCCCCTCTCCATAACTGCGCCGCCCACAGATCCCCCATAATAGTGTCGTCCACAGATCCCCCATAAGTGTCGTCCACAATTTGTTTTAATATGGCCTTTGAACATAATTTTTCAAGTAAGATCATATAAACCTCTCTGTTTTGTAATTTTGTCGTTTTTCCCGATTAATCGTAGAAATTAATCGGCAACTAATCGATTATTCAAATAATCGTTAGCTGCAGCCCTAGTTACTTTATGGAAATGGCATGTAGCTATATAGTATTATGTGGGCGCTTTATTGTGACTATTTAGGCTTGGTATGGAAGCATTATATAGATACACTTTGACAGTGTTATGTGCGTACTGTATAGGATTATTATTTGAGCACAGCATGAGTAGTATGTTATACTGTACAACACTATTATGTGGATAATCTTTTGTATTATTTGGACTTGGCATGGGAACATTATGTAGATACACTTTGAAAGTATTACGTGCGTATTTTATGATATTATTTGAGCACTGTATGAGAGTAGTATTATGTACAGCAGTATTATATGTTATTTGGGCATGTTATGGGAGTATTATGTAGATAACCTTTGACAGTATTATGTGGGTATTTTATAGTAATATCACATGAGTACCGTATGAGAGTAGTATGTGATACTGTACAGCAGTATTGCCCATATTTCGCCGTGGCGTCCTCATTCGGCTTTCTTGATCCAGCGGCGTTCTCCTAAACTCGCCCGGGGGAGGAGGGGGTGGAGCTTTTTTCTTCCGAAGCACCACTTTCTGGCGGCCCGTCTGCTGGGGCAACCGTGGGCCATTATTAATTGAGCCCCAGCTTCTGTGCGGCCTACTCCTGCAGGGACCCCCCATGGCTTATCTTTTCCCTGGCCAGTGTCTGAGACGGCCGGGGATGCCGTTGTGGTTCTGGCGAGCCTAGGGGGCGGGGATGATGGGCAAGCCCAGAGAGCCGGCTGCATTTTGGGGGCGGGGGCGGGCTTGTGTTCGCTCTGCCCCCACGCCAACGACAGAGCAGAGGGAGAGTAGGCTCCTGCTGGGCGGCAGATAATGCTTCAAAGCGGACCCTGACGGCTCTCCCCTTTACAGGTGGCAGACTTTTTGGTAAGCGCCTGGATAAGATCATTTCGGTCGCTACAGGTGGTAAGAGCACCCATTTGCCACAGAACAGGCGGTCTAATAGGTCAAAAAGCGGAAGCCTTTTTTTGTCCCTTTCAGAGTTTTTCCAGCCCCAAGAGGGCGTCCGACAAGTCGGCCACGGATTGGAAGCGCAAACCTTCCTTCAAGCCGTGCCCTTCCTGGCGTTCCCGTCAACAGGGCTCCAAGTCCTTTAACCCTAAGAACTCCGCTGCATGACCAGCTGCTCCCGGTGCCCTCTGTTCGTGTGGTCAGCCGGCTTCATGTGCTGGCTCACGTCTCAGTTGCTTGGGTGAGGGAGGTCATTGCAGAGGGCTACAAGCTAGCTTTCAAGTCCTCCCCTCTGTCCCGTTTTTTTCGGTCATCTCCCGCAACCGCAGATTCTTTTTTTCTGGCAATTCGCACGCTGCTGCAGCAAGGTGTGATTCCTGCGCAAGACCGTTTTGAATGGTTTTGCTCCAATTTGTGGTTCCCAAAAAAAGAGGGGACGGCCCGTCCCATTCTGGACCTCAAGGCGCTCAATTGTTTCCTTTGTGTTGGCAGATTCCAGATGGAGTCTCTGAGGTCGGTCATTGCGTCCATGGAACCGAGAGAGTACCTGTCCTCGATAGACATCAAGGACACTTATCTTCATGTGCCCAAATGCGTCAGTCATCAGAGGTTTCTCTGGTTTGCAGTGGGTCTATTTCACTACCAATTTGTAGCCCTCCGATTCGGCCTGGCCACGCGGACCCGTTGCTTTCCGCTGCCCAAGCTACAGAAGAACCGGAATGGGTGCGTTCCCTGTCTAGGGTGGTGCAGGATGTCTCCAATACCAACAAAGCTGTTGTGGATATATTGAGACGTTTGTAGGCAAGGCAGTCCTTTGACCGGTCCGACTCAGGGGATCACCGGGCACGTGCCCATCGCGGCCGTCTCACAAAACGGTCCAGAACATCCTCCCCCAAAAGGGTGTCTGCGTCTCCCGTTTCCTTGGCCTCTCCTCCTCCTACTAGAGAGTCTTACTCCAACTGAGGACACGTTCAAGAGGCATGTTCCGAGGAGAGAGGGTCAGTTGAGGATGTTGTTTCCCCGGAGCATCAGTTGTCCAAACTGTCCTCCATGGTGGACAATTTAATTGCAGCAGTTATTGAGACATTAAAGGTTGAGAATCCAGCTCCGTAATCTGCCAGTGCTGGTGTTTCCTTTAGGAAGTCCCGTCATTCGCACAAGTGTTTCCCCAGCCACCAGGAGTTTGATTCCTCTCTCTCCAAGGAGTGGAATTTCCCTGATAGACATTTCATGTTGCAAAAACGCTTGAACGTCCTTTATCCATTTCCGCAGGATTTGACTGGTCGGCTCCACCTATAGTGGACTCGCCAGTTTCCCGCTTGGCTAAACAAACTACCTTGCCAATGGCGGACGGGGCTTCTTTTTCTGATATCAAAGATAAGAAGCTGGAAGCTTTTGCTAAATCTGCCTTTGAAGCAGTAGGCACAGCGCTGCAGCCGGTATTTGCCTCTACATGGGTGAGCAAGGCTATGGGAGAGTGGGCACTCATGGCCTCATGGTTCAACAACAAGGTCGAGGACTTTGTTGCGCGGTCCAGGGACCCCATGGCCCTGGCATGCGACACGCTGGTGATTCCGTGGAGTCGGTTCACGTTTCCTTACGTGTTCTCACCTCTGCCTCTCATTCTGCGTCTTCTCCGGAAGATCAGGTCCAAGAAACTGCACGTCATTCTCGTGGCCCCAGATTGGCCGCGCAGAGTGTGGCACACGATCCTAGTTGCCCTTCTCGCCGACAAACCTTGGCATATTCCTCTTCCGGAGGACCTGCTGTCACAGGGGCCAATCTTCCACCCAAATTTAGGGTTGCTACATTTAACGGCATGGATGTTGAAGCCGCCGTACTGAAAGCTCGTGGGTTTTCGGATGCGGTTGTCCAGACCATGATTCGGGCCAGGAAGCCGTCGTCTTCCAGAATCTACCACCGGACCTGAAAGTCCTACTTTAGTTGGTGCGGGCAGCGACGGCTGTCTCCCGTTCTCTTTTCTTTGCCGCGACTTTTGGCTTTCCTGCAGTCGAGTATGGACCTGGGGCTGGTTCTCAGCTCTCTTAAAGGGCAAGTGTCACCTCTCTCCGTTCTTTTTCAGCGAAATTTAGCTTCGCTTTCGACGGTTCGGACATTTTTTTTGCAGGGGGTGGCGCATTCTGCTCCCCCTTTCCGTCCTCCGTCCGATCCTTAGGATTTTAATCTAGTGCTCAACGATCTCCAATCTTCTCAGTTTGAGCCTTTGCAGCAGGTGTCGCTGCGCTTCCTGTCTTATAAGGTGGCTTTTTTGGTTGCAATTACTTCTATCCGTAGAGTGTCGGAACTCGCGGCTCTGTCATATCGGTCGCCCTTTCTGATCCTCCATCAGGATAAAGTGGTCCTTCGCCCTGTGCAGTCTTTCCTTCCGAAGGTGGTGTCGGCATTCCATCTAAATGAGAAGATTATTCTCCCTTCATTTTGTCCAGACCCGTCTCATCCTCGGGAGCAGTTTCTCCATACCATGGATTTGGTACGAGCCGTTCGAGTCTATCTGTCCCAGACGGCATCTTTCCGGCGAACGGATTCCCTGTTCGTGATTCCAGAGGGACCGAGACGAGGGCTGGCAGCGTCAAAGACTTCCATTTCCCAATTGTTTTGTTTGGCTATTGTGGAAGCGTACCACGTTAAGGACCAGGTCCCGCCATTCCGAGTGACTGCTCATTCAGCTCGGGCAGTGGGGGCCTCTTGGGCGGGACATCACGGGGCTTCAGCCCTTCAGGTATGCAAGGTGGCGTTTTTGCATACTTTTTCCAAGTTTTACAGAGTGCACACCTTTGCATCTTCTGACGCTTCTTAGAGTTTTGAAGACGGCGGTTCTCTGATTAGCAGGTGGGTTGACGTTAAGCCCACCCTTGGGACTGCTCTGGAACGTCCAATGGTCAATGAAATTTTTGTACTTACCGTAAAATCTGTTTCTCTTCCGTTCATTGGGGGACACAGCTCCCATCCATTATTTTGTTTACGGGCCTTTTCGGGCCTGTGTGGTTCTGGGTTTGTACATAATGTGATTTTCTTATGTCTGGCTTCTCCTACTGCTTTTGCACTAAACTGATTACGCTTAGTCCCTGTAGGAAGGGTATAGCTGAAGAGGGAGGAGCTTACACTTTATGCGCTTAGTGTCCGCCTCCTAGCTGTGCTCGTATGGCGGCCCTCAAACAGCGGGTCTGCAATATACAGGCACTGGCCGTTTGTGCATCACATCACGGAAGCAGACCCATTCACTTGCATGCATTGTTTTTTTGCAGTGCGGACCATCGGATGCAGACAGTCGAATGGGTCCAGCATCCTCATACAGCGGTCCTACAGTCGCTGCCCGTGCATTGCGGACCACAAGTGCCCAACCGGGCATGAGCCCTTATGTGTTATTATGTGGACATGGTATATGAGTATTATGTAGATACTCTGACAGTATTATGTGGGTAGTGTATAGTAACATTATTTGAGCACTATATAGGAGTAGTATGTGATACTGTACAGCAGTATTATGTGAATACCCTGTGTTAGTATTTAGACATTGTAGGGGAGTATTATGTATACTTTGGCAGGATTATGGGGGAGATTTATCAAAACTGGTGTAAAGGAAAACTGGCTTAGTTGCCAGAAGAAACAGATTCCACCTTTCATTTTTCAGCGCTTCATTGGAATATGAAAGGATCAATCTGATTGCCAGATGAAGCCCGTTTTCTTTTACACCAGTTTTGGTAAATCTCCCCCTAAAAGTGTTTATTGTATAGTAATATTATTTGAGCACTGCAGAGTAGTATGTCCAATAGTGGACTGGCCATAGACCCTACAGGGAAATTTCCCAGTGCCCACGGGGCCACATAAGCACTCATCATGGCTGCCAGCTGAGTACATAACGATTTGATCCTCTGAGCATTAATTAATGCTAGGAGCATCAGGTACCTATGCACCTGGCCAGCGTCTGCAGGATGGTGATAAAACTGATTATTGTGGAGAGGGCTGCAGTATTTTGTGCTGCATTGTGGTATTTGGTTCCTCTGGGGCGGTATTTTGTGCCGTACTATGGTATTGCCAGCCTCGCCTACTTCTGTTGTCCCTGCCTGTTTGTTAGCTGCGCCTACTTGTGTAGACCTGTCTTCTGTCAGTTTGGACCCAGCCCCAACTTGGGGCCACTTTTAGTTCCAGTCCGCCCCTGAGTATATCATACTCTATAGCTGTATTATCTGGATACTGTATTGTAATATAAGATCAGCTTGGTATGGGAGCCTTATGTAGATATGCTTTAAAAGTATGATGTGGGTATTGTATGGCATTATTATTTGAGCACTGTATGAGAAAAGTATGTGATGTTCTGCAACAATATTAGGGTACTTTCACACTAGCGGTTTTCTTTTGCGGCATTGAGTTCCGTCCTAGGGGCTCAATACCAGAAAAGAACTGATCAGTTTTATCCCCATGCATTCTGAATGGAGAGCATTTCTGTTCATTCTGCATCAGGATGTCTTCAGTTCAGTCACTGAACAGCATTTTGGACAGAGGAAATACCGCAGCATGCGGTATTATCTCTGTTCAAAATTCTGGATCAGTTGCCGGCATTAAAAATACCAGAAGGTAAAAATGTGGAAAAAGTATATAGAAACGGATCCGTTTGTCCGTATGACAAACGGAGAGACAGATCCGTTCTTGCAATGCATTTGTGAGACGGATCCGCATCAGGATCCGTCTACAAATGCTGTCAGTTTGCATGCAGATTGCCGGATCACTCTGCCGCAAGTGTGAAAGTAGCCTTACGTGAGTACTCTATTGTAATATCATGTGGGAATGATATGGGAATGATGTAGATGGTATGGGAGTATTATTAGAGCACTTCATGAGTGTAGTATGTCGCACTCTATAACAGTATTATATGGGTTCTTTACACTGACATAGGATCGCTGTATATGAGTAGCTTTTACAGGAGTGTCCCCGTATTATTTGGACACTATGCCTAATACCTGCCTCCAACCAGGCAAACAGTCCTTGCAGTCCACATGTTCCTTCTGTAAGGTGGACTGGGGCTATTCATAAGCTGTCAGTTGGCAGTAACTTGTTGCTTCTGCGTCTTCAACAGGTGCTTTCAGGAACGAGTCCTATTCCAAGTCTCCAGAGTTATTCTCGTAAATCGCAGAGCCAAAATAATTATCTTAATTAAGCAGCAGGTTCTTGTGAGCGGAGTTACCCATTAAATGGGCAGACAGATGGTTGTGTTTATGTCACATAAAGGTTACATAGCAGATGATGTCCTGCCATCCTTTAAAAGTCATCATTTCTTAAGTTAACTCTTCGTTGCCCTTCCTTTTTTTTTTTTTTTTATTGTCTTTCCAACAGACCTGAAGAAGTCCCTGAGCCAGTTTGTTGAGGAGGAAACCATTAAAGATTTTGACAGAGAAGCTGAGCAGGCCCTAGAAGCGGTGAACTTGGGTCAGGTGGATGTTGGAACCTTGGCCAGTACCTGGATGACAGCGTATACAGAGGTGAGATGGGCTGATGATAGGCCATAGTATCTATGAACACAACTTGTCCTGGCTTCCATCAAGAAAGCTTAAAGGGGCTTTCTCACCATCAACTCTCTTTGGGAGGCCCCATAGTGCACCATGGGAACTCAGCGGTGGAGCGGTGGTCACGTGTTGACACCACTGCTGCATTCTCATGGGGCACTTTGAGACCTCTTTCTCTGGATCCTAAACAGAAGATCCCAATCTGTTAACTCAACATTCTTTAATAGGGTGTATGGAAATGGCTTTTCTGAAGGCTACTTTCACATC
Organism: Bufo gargarizans; assembly: GCF_014858855.1. Taxonomy (NCBI): domain Eukaryota; kingdom Metazoa; phylum Chordata; class Amphibia; order Anura; family Bufonidae; genus Bufo; species Bufo gargarizans. Next base: position 511,529,399 of record NC_058081.1, on the reverse strand, counting down.
TGCATTGTTAATTCCGGTTTTGAGATCTGGCAGAGAATCTCAAAACTGGAGTACAACGGATCCATGACACTTCATACATCCAGATGCATCTGTTTCGGCCGGATCCAGTTGGATTAAATCAAAACTGAACAACCTGGATCCGGTATGAAAATCATTGTAAGTCAACGGGCGCCGGATCCAGTTTTTTTGTTAGTGAAAAAAACGGATACTGCACGTATTGATTACATTGATTTTCATGCCGGATCCGGTTTGTTAAGTATTGATTTAATACAAACGGATCTGGCCGAAACGGATGGTTCCCGACCTTTTTTGTGTCCGGCACTAAAACAGAACGGATGCGTACTTATGCATCCTGATCAGTTTGACAATGAATGGGGACAAAACTGGACCATCTAATTCCAGTTTTGAGATCCTCTCCCGGATCTCAAAGCCGGAATTGAAAACGCAGATGTGAAAATAGCCTAAACAAGTCAACCTCTTTAAGCTTTAGTTATGTAACACTGGACATGCCTTTTAAGCACTATTTACTTACAGCCAGAGAACCCTTTTAATTTGTTTTGCTAGTCCGCCTTTAAGCTTAAGCCTCATACACACGGGTTCCACGGACCGCGTAATACCGGCCTGGATTTCTTCTGCGTGCAGGAGCGCACGGCGTCATTGGTTGCTATGACACCGTGCGCTATCTGCTGCCGCCGCAGTACAGTAATACACTGGTATGATCTATACCAGTGTATTACTGTACTGCGGCGGCAGCAGGAAGTGCACGGCGCCAAAGCAACCAATGACGCAGTGCGCTCCTGCACTCAGAAGAAATCCAGGCCGGTATCACGCGGTCCGTGTTCCACTGACGTGTGCATGAGGCTTTAACAGCCATATCTGATAGGGTGCTGTGGACACACTGATCAAGAACCACAGTCCTTTCAGTGAAGGTGTCAGACAGCAGTTTACCCCTCAGCTATAAATCTGAATGTTCACATGATCGAAGCTTGGGTGCTGTCCGAGATTTAATGAAAGTACCTGCAGGACATTTGGAAAAATTACGTATCAACCCTTACTTACCTGTGAAATCCTCTGGATGTCCCACCAGTCTTTTGACTACTTTTCCTGCATCAACGACATGTCACACATCCACATAACCGCTGCAGCCAATCGTTGACCTCAGCTAGCACTAAGGTCAGTGATTGTGCAGGGGCCATGTGAATATACAGCATGCTGTTGCTACAGGAGAAAATATACCTATTGGCACCGGATTTACCGGTGAGCAATATCTGATTTAGTGGTTTCTATCATTTTCTGCAGGTAATTTATATTGTTACAGTCTCCGGCAACTCCTTAATATGGTTTTACTGGGATGGTTGATATAAAGAGAATTACAAGTAGGGGGCAGTAGAACTTTATGGGAAAAATGGTAATAGAATTTTAAGGTTTCTTAATGTGGGTATTTCCAAAATGAAGTAAATGACCAAAATGGGGCACCGAAGCCAGAGGCCTGCTGTACTATAAATGATGTGAGACGGCAGGGGGGGGGTACATTTTTTTTACATCCATTTTGCATTGAGAGGCCAAGCTCTTCAAGCAGAACAATGTGATTAAAAGATATTGCTGTTCTCTCTGTCTGTGTTACACTGATTGATAAAGGGAATCTGGCACTGGGAGATCCATTCAAAGTTGGGGAATCTATAATCTGCCATAAAGAATATGTCACATAGTTTATTTCTAGTCCTATATTGAGAGGGGGGGAGGTCTGAGTGTTGGGCACATTGGGATGCCGTAAGGGCAAGATAGTCTCCAAAAGTCTAAATGCAACAGAGACAGCGCTTAAAGAGGATCTGACAGCTCTCCTGATTAGTGTTGAGTGAACTTGTTTTTTTAAGTTCGGCGTCTAAAGTTCAGGTTATCGAAGTATCCTGATATGGATTCTAAATTCCGTTATGGTCCGTGGTAGCGGAATCCATAATGGGATTCTTCAATAACCCGAACTTTAGACGCCGAACTTTAAACACAAGTTCGCTCAACACTACTCCTGACATGTCTGGAGCTATTCTGGAACACCTTAGAACTGCATTGTGGCATTCCTTCTGGAGACGTGTTGGGTGTATAATTCCATTTGTCAATGTGAAGTGTCCCCACACAGCCAGGCAGCACTGCTTGGACAGTGTCAGATTGCGATAGGACACACACCGTTGACAGATTTCAAGTTGGTAATACCTTTGCAGGAGGAATAACAGAGGAATGACACATTGCAGAGATTGAAGAAAAGATCCCCGAAAATGGTTGTTTCATGGGGAGTTAATAAAAATGTACAAAAATCAGGGTCAGAATTGCAGAGATTCTGTTTATTTCAAATGACCTGCCAGCGTTTCCATGTTTATCAGGCTGCTATACGCCTTCTGTCTAGTTCCCTTTAAGCCGTGCTGAGCTAAACTATAGTGAAACTTCCTTCCTGCAGACAACACTAGAACATGCCCGTCCGGAGGATCCGAACTGGGACGAGGATTTTGCCGACATTTATCATGATCTTATCCACTCCCCAGCCTCTGAAACACTTCTGAACCTGGAGCACAACTACTTTGTAAGCATCTCGGAGCTCCTCGGAGAAAGAGACGTGGAGCTGAAGAAGTTACGAGAGAGGTGACTTTATATTCTATACAGTTCAAGCCATTAAACTGGTGAAGTCCTCACTGAACTTTGATTTGGTCATAAATCAGCTGAGAAGATCATTCAAGAGAGGAGAGGGAGGGTCTAGACGCATAGTAAGGCGGATTTGCTACTGAATGGCTGTCTGCAGCCTGCTATGTATTGGAATACATGCCAGCTTCAGGAGCTAAACGTGCCAACATTTTTTTATAAAAACCTATTGCAAAAATGATTTTTTTTTAGCCCAAAATACACTCATTGACAAAAAAATGAAACTTTCTATGTGTGAAAGTAATGATGATACATGTAAGTGATTACAATATTACAGCGAAAGGAAACATTTATTGGAGAAAACTGCGCAATTGAAAGGAGGCACTAGTACCATGTTGGGCCGCCTCTAGTCCTGGGTACAAGATGAGATACGGTTGGACATGGAGGCATACAGTTTCTGTATGGTATCCTGGGACATATTTGCCCACAGATGTTGCAGCTGGGCCTCTAGATCCTGCACACTCGTAGGTTACTGAATCTGGCATCCTAGCTGGTTACCGGGTAGGCCAAGGAAATGTTACAATCTGGCGGAGACATTCCCGGGAAACGTGTGTAGATGAGCATTATCCTGTTGAGAAATACCAGATGGAAGCCCTGCCATAGGAGGTAACACATCTGGCTGCAGTTAGTGTCCCTTATATCGCTCGGAGGGGTGACCAGCTGTCACATGTGATGGCTCCCCAGATCATCACACCGGCAATTGGGGCAGTGTATTGCTCCACAGCAGACGGGATTAAAGAACTCACCACAATCATTTACATATCTGCCTGAGCCATAACTGCATGCTGAGTTTTGCAGCAATCTGACCTTTCTATCTGGTGTGTTATTTTTTTTGTCTGAGTGTACATGCAGTTAAATAAAATATTATTTAAAGGTGCCCATAGCCGGTTTACTGCAGCCACCACTAGGGCAAGATTAGGACTGCATGCTGTTTTAATATGGGGCTGTTGTATACAGTAGGCTCCCTCTAGTGGTGGCTGAGGGCAGGCGTATTATATTAAGTGAGCTCTGTAACAGAAAAACAGAGCTTGGGTCACTGTTAGAATATATTAAGATGCTCTTTAAATCTTGAAGGGGTATTTCCATTACATACAATGGGGGCATATCGCTAGAGGTGGGACCCGCACCTACAAGGAGAACGGAGCGGGGAGAGCTGTGTCTGGGGTCCATCCACCACCAAGCGCTGCTCCCATACAAGTGATTGGGAGTGCACCGCGCACAAGCGGCCCCTGCTCCCATTTATTTTTATGGGGCAGACGGAAATAGCAGAGCAAGTGCTCGGCTATTTTTGGCGGCACCATTGAAATAAATGGAGGGCGGCTGTGCATGCGCAGTGTGCCTCCATTCATTTCCCCGCTCCGTTCTCGTTGTAGTTGGGTGGGACCTGCACCTCTCAGACAATGGGGGCATATCCTAGCGATATGCCCCCATTGTATATAATGGGAAAGTGTGGATAATACACTCCTGTAAAATGTATTATATAATCACTGCTCTTGTTTTGCTTGAAAAATCAATTACTCAAAGAATCGTCCATCTTGTCCCTACAGGCAAGGTTTGAAGATGGATAAAGTGATGCAAGAATTGGGCAAGTCATTAAGTGACCAAGATGTCAACTCAGTAGCAGCTCAACATTTTGAATCTCAACAGGTAACCACCACTTTGGTATTCTCTATTATGTCCAAAGGGGCAACCCTTGTTCATAGATCCTATTAGGGCATGCAGAGACGATCAACACTTGGGACCCTCCTGTGGTGACCAGAGCAAGAGAACTGCTACAGAGTGTCTCTATTTCTGGGGGACTTGGCTCAACCCCATATTACATGATCTCCCATTGATTCCCACTGGCTCTTTGTGATACTACATCTCCCATGAAGCAAGGTGTTGCCAGCTTTGATTCGTGCGTTAGGCTTTTCACATGGCATTTTGTGGCATCCATCAGGAGTATATTTTGGGAGGACCTCCAAGATTAAACCCTGACAGATGGCATCCATAGGCTCTGATTATAAAAGAAAAAGAAAGTATACTTTTACATATAAGTATACTTTTTTTTAAAAGTATACTTTAACTTTTTTATACTTTTGGATGTCTCTGTGTAGAATAGTGCAACAGACTGTACTATTCCGTACAGCCAGAAAAAAGTATAGCAATGTAAACCAGAGGCTAAAGAGTTGTTTTTTTACCTCTGTTGTATGGGGTAGTAGGGGCTATTGGAAAGATTGATGTGCGCGTGGCTGATAGTATGGAGCGAATAAAAAATAATAATACATACCCCATCCATTTGTGCGTGAAGAGGCTGTCACGGCCATCTTGATTGAAGATACCACGCAAAGTCTTGCAAACGGTGAATTATGACATTGTGTGGTGTCTTCAATGAAGATGGCCACGACGGCCTCTATGTGATCAAATGGATGAGGGGAGTATTTTATTCTTTTTTTTACCCTGATTAACCCCTGAAAGGTCTAAATGCTGCTGCGATTAGCGATGAACGAGGGATCTGTGGTGTTCAGTGACCGGGGGGCGGCACGATCGCCATTCCCCGTCATTGCCCCCGCTACATACAAAGAAATGTGCTTCACCATGAAGCGAATTTCTTTATGAAAGTCAACGAAGCAGCTGAATCAAATTTTCCATAACTTCCCTCATCTCTATTGGATGCCATTCTAATAAATGGCTTTCCAGAAAACACGTGGCGGACTGAGTCATCCACAGTGGGATCTGCTGATATTAGCAGTTCCACTGTACCTCACAGCGGGGGCTCTCCAACACTATCCCCCCTCTTTGACATCTGTATATGTAAAGGGACTGTCTTAGTGAATAAATGGGGATTGAACAACCCAAATCCTTTTTTTTTTTTTTTTTTGCAGATGCTGGAAAATAGATGGAGCACAGAGCTGAAGCAATTATCTACAATCCAGAAGCAGGAATATCAAGAGTGGGTGATAAAATTACACCAAGACCTCAGGAATCCAAACAACAGTTTTATAAGGTGACCATTTCTGCGCAGTGGGAGTAGACATGTGCAGTAAATATGGTTGATCCCTTATACAGCGCAGAGTCATTTATTCCACCTCTATAGAGTGGTTTCAGCATTACTAGTTGTCTCCAGAACAGGACATGGAGTAAGATTTATGGAGCACCTTCATACTTTGACCTGTATGCATGTGATAAGTAGAACTAAAGGTGCATTTAAACCGGGCTAGCAGAAGTCAAGTGGCGGTGAAGTGCTGAACTTACATGCAGCAATTACCTCCGCAGTATGCGATCGCTCGTCCCCATACAAAATCATTGCTCCTGGGCAGTAGAGTGCTGCCTGGGAACGATGATTGAGGTGTCCATACCAACGATCATTTCATCTCATGAACGAGGCTTAACCGACATGTTGATCAGATTAAAAAAAATATTTAGGTGGACGACCTCTTTAATACAGTGAGGCAACAGACGTCAACTGGAGTAGAATCACTGCTGTCATGTACCGTATCTGCATTGAACTGATAAAAAATTGAGCTAATGAAATAAACTGTGTAGTAAAGTTTCAGAACGTTAGCTTTTGCATAACACCAGAGAGCCCAAACCGCATTAGAACAGTTTTTACTGTGCTGCACGAAGGATTGTGCAGTCCAAGGCCAGCACGTTCAGCTGTCCGGAGACAGTTGGACACCCAGAGCAGAGTCTTTTTTACCTGTTTGATCTTTGTATTAAGCACTGGGTATACAATAGTACCAGCGCCAATACCACTGTCAATATTGGTCTCAGCGATCATGTGATAATCGGGACAATTGAGAAATGACAGAGCGTACCCGGATGATGGCGTTATCAGGGTTGTTTTCCTCTCTGTGTGTTATATAGGGAAAATGTGCAGTGTAAAAATGAATAAATCATGTTCCCTAAAGGTCAAGTAAATCTCAGAAAAAGTTAAAAAATAAAACAAAAAGTCATAAAATAATTATATTTAAACGAATAGGCATTTATTATAATCATTTAAAAAGGTTGTCAGTGTTATTAAAAGCTAGCATTTACCATAAAATAACCAATAAACATATACCATATTTTTGGACTATAAGACGCAGTTTTATCAAGAAAGAATCTTGCTAAAAAGTGCCTCCGTCGTATACCGCAGTCTGCAGTCACTGTGTTTATGTACTGGCTTGATGTCTTACTCATCAGCAGGGACCTTCAGCATTATTTTAGAGCTTGAGGCTTGTTTGGGCTGAAGTATGCCAGGGTTGCCTAGGCAACCATGATGCTTTCAGCAGAGAGCGCTCACTGTCTGCAGGGTAACTGGGTGGGCTGATTTAACCACTCATATCTCTGGATCAAGAGATATGGTTCTGGTCTTGTTTGAAAGCTGATAGTCTAAGCTTTAAAGTAAGATCAGAATCACACCATTTTCTCATCCATATCATTGGGAGACACAGTCTTGACCTTGGGTATAGCTATTGCCACTAGGAGGCAAAAAAAAGTGATAGCTCCTCCTCTCAGCTATATCCCTCCTGCAGACACTGAGCTAATCAGTTTTAGCTTAGTGTCCGTAGGAGGCAGACCGCCCTGCTTTGCAGGTCTGCTGAATTTTTTCTTTTCATTCTTCAACATTTTTCTCTTTTTCTTTCCTTTAGCTGGGCTGAGGGCAGTCTCCAAGCTGCCTGCGTTCCCACCCAGGAGACGGGAGTCCAGAGGGTCCCCAAGCCCGCTGCACGTTCCCAGTCTCCAGAAGGCAAGGAGGACCAGATGTTCCTGTAAAAACCTCTGTCTCCCGCTAGCTTTCGGGTCACCAGTTCCGGTCTCCGCCAAAGTCCCCTTTGATACCGGTGTAGCTACCCTCACTAGGGGGTAACACACCGAAGCTGGTGACCCGGCTGGAGCGAGGGGGGCAGAAAATGCCAGACGAGTGAGTATTCTCTCAGTCCCCAAGGCCCCCATTCCTCCTCCCTCCCCCTCTTCAGGTTTTTTCATGTGAATATCCCCCATGGAGGCCTACTTACCTCCACCTGAGGCCTCAGTTTCGGCAGGTGTCCCTTCCCCTGGTGTAGTAATTGCTCTAGCCCCATCAGCTGCCAGTAAGCTCCGCCCCTGCCTTCTGATTAACCCCTCCCTTGCCTCAGTGCTACTCTGCTGAGGAAAGTGCTTCTAGGCTCTCTGCTGAGGCTTGCAGTGCTGGTTATTAGTACAGAAGGATGTGGTTGCAGTTCCCTTGGTTAGAATTGAGCTGTATATAAAAAAAAAAGTCTATATATTTATTTATTATTAACCCTTGGAGCTATTTGGTCTGTCTGAACCTAGTCCCCATGCCATTCTGTAGGCAGAATTTATTTACCCTACTGCTGCATACATAAGTCCTATAGCTTAAGCGGAATCCTGGCGCTACGCCGGATACCGCACTCCCTGTAGCTTGCTCTCTTTTTATAGGCGGAGTAGGTACATGGTAGCATACCCTCCTTCCATAGACCCTTCTTGCATAGGTGGAGTAATTGCACGTGCTCTGGATGCCGTACACCCTGTAGCATTACCCTCCTTCCCTAAAAGGCAGAGTAATTGCACTTGCACTGGATACCGTACAGCCTGTAGCATTACCCTCCTTCCATAAAAAAAGGCGGAGTAATTGCACTTCCAATGGATACTGTACATTCTGTAGCATTGCCCTCCTTCCATAAAAAAGGCGGAGTAGTTGCACTTCCAATGGATACTGTACATTCTGTAGCATTACCCTCCTTCCATAAAAAAGGCGGAGTAATTGGACTTCCAATGGATACCGTACAGCCTGTAACATTACCCTCCTTCCATAAAAGGCAGAGTAATTGCACTTGCACTGGATACCGTACAGCCTGTAGCATTACCCTCCTTCCATAAAAAAGGCGGAGTAATTGCACTTCCAATGGATACTGTACATTCTTTAGCATTGCCCTCCTTCCATAAAAAAGGCGGAGTAGTTGCACTTCCAATGGATACTGTACATTCTGTAGCATTACCCTCCTTCCATAAAAAAGGCGGAGTAATTGGACTTCCAATGGATACCGTACAGCCTGTAACATTACCCTCCTTCCATAAAAGGCAGAGTAATTGCACTTGCACTGGATACCGTACAGCCTGTAGCATTACCCTCCTTCCATAAAAAAGGCGGAGTAATTGCACTTCCAATGGATACTGTACATTCTGTAGCATTACCCTCCTTCCATAAAAAAGGCAGAGTAATTGGACTTCCAATGGATACCGTACAGCCTGTAACATTACCCTCCTTCCATAAAAGGCGGAGTAATTGCACTTACACTGGATGCGGTACTGCCTTTAGCATTACCTCCTTCCATAGGTGGTGTGATTGCACCTACAATAGATACCGTACAGCCTGTAGCATTACCCACCTTCCATAAAAAAGGTGGAGTAACTGCACTTACACTGGATCCTGTACTGCCTGTAGCATTACCTCCTTCCATAAGGCGGAGTAATTACACTTACAATGGATACCGTACAGCCTGTAGCATTACCCGCCTTCCAGAGGTGGAGTAATTGCACTTAAACTCGATGCTGTACTGCCTGTAGCATTACCTCCTTCCATAAGGCAGAGTAATTTGATACCGTGCAGCTTATAGCATCACCCTCCTTCCATAGGTGGAGTAATTACACTTACATCGGATGCTGTACTGCCTGTAGCATCACCTCCTTCCATAGGTAGAGTAATTGCACTTACATTGGATGCTGTACTGCCTGTTGCATTGCAATCCTTTCATAGGCGGAGTAATTTGCATTTGCACTGGATATTGTACTGTCAGTAGCGTTACACTTCTTAGGCAGAGTACTTGCACTTCCATTGGGTACTGTATAGCCTGTACCATTAACCCTTCTTCCATAGACAGGGTAATAGCACTTCCATGGGGTACCGTACAGTCCGTTCCATTATTCTCTTTCCATAGACGGAGTAGTGCCACTAACTCTGGACACGGTACAGCCGGTAGCTTTACCCTCCTCCCATGGGCGGAGTAATTGCAATTCCAGTGGGTGCCGTTCAGCCGGTAGCATTACCCTCCTTTTTTTAAAGGACAGAGTGTTTTCACATTTCTTAGGCAGAGTATTGGCACCTTCGTTCGGTGGGCTCCTGTACATCAGGTAGCATTGTTCTCCTTCCATAGGCGGACTAGTTACACCACCACGGGATACCAGAAGTTCTGTAGCACTACCCTCCTTCCATGGCGGAGTAGTTGCACTATCACTGGATCCTATGCTTCCGCTAGCATTCCTCTCGTTCAGTAATAGGAGTATTTGTACTTACTCCATATACTGTACATTTTGTGGTATTACCCTCTTTGTATAGAGTAGTTGCTCTACCACTAGTTCCTATACTGGCTATTGCATTACCCTCCTTCATTGGTTGGGAAACTGCTCTTCCGCTGGATACCATATGTCCTGTTGCATTACCCCCTCCGCAGGCGAAGTAATTGCACTAATACTGGTTGTCATCTGTCCTTTCGGTTTTCCCCCTTCTATAGGTGGATTAGTGGCACCACAATTGCATACTGTAGATCCAGTAGCATTGCCCTCCTTATATTGGTGGAGTAGTTGCACAACCCGTAGTGCTTGCACTACCAGTGGACCGGATATATTGTCGGGTTTCCCTCTTCAGTCAGCGGAGTGATGCTCTATAGCATTTTCCGTCTTTCTTAGGTGGGACGGTAGCTGACAGGCTGTGGACTTAACACGATCGACATCCATTCTCTGTCAGTAGGTGGAACAGATGCGCTGCTTGTCATTTTTCTTCCTCCTCAAGTGGAGGATGGTGCTAGCACCATATTCTGGGTGTTTACTGCTGTTTGGCCTCATTCTCAGGGGGAGCCTCTCCTCTGGTCCTGGAAACCATAGTTGGGCTATGGCCTCCCCCTATGAGGCAGCCTTGTGCTGGCCATAGATTTTATGACTACTCTCGTTCCGTGCCCCTACTGTGTGACTCCGTCCCAGGGGGAGTATTTCTGTTCATCGTCCCTCTTCTAGGGGTGGAACCTTCTCGCTAGTTGTAGCTGTGATTGTGCCTACATTTCCTTATCACATGTGGCACCGTGCTCATGTTCTGCCATCACCAGGTGCGATAGATCCTCCATGCCTTATATGTATGGTGTTCCTGAGGTGCTGGCTGACAGGCACTCTTATTCCCTATAGTGCTGTCATCTGCTCATACCATGACAGGTTTCAGCTGGTGGGTTTGCTCACTTCTCGTGGTATTAGTGCGACTTTCGGTGCATGGTATAACCTGCCGATTTCTAGGGTGCAGGCTTCGAGCCTTTACAGGTAGTGCATTGCCTCTACCTTCTACTGCGGTGACAGCATCAGCGTTGCCTCCATGTGGTTTTGGGTATGCACTTATTCAGTTATGGCTCCCCTCCCTGGGACAGCGGTCATACTGTCCTTGTTGTCACCCCTAGATGCTGGTTCCCTACTGAGCCGCATCAGCCTTCTCTACTTCTCCCCTTTCGCAGGGCGAGTAGTTGCACTTTCTCCACATACTGTTACTGCCTGCTCGGCTAGTGTTCATAGCTATTGGGGGCTCGTATGCTCCCTTTTCTGCTGTGGGGTTCCTTTGCAGGTGGTGTTGGTCCAGGTTCTCTAGCCCTGACTTGTTCGTCATGGTCCCGCTGGAGTGTTCTCCTCTGGCAGTCCGGTACTTTCTCCCCCATGGGGGGCAAGTTTTGTCACATCTGCAGTTCTTTGGCACTTGATATCCAGACACCATTCTTTTTCAGCTGAATTTTGCTTCCCTTTCTGCGGTTCGGACCTTTCTGCAGGGGCTTACCGGCTTCCGTTGAATCCTTGGGACCTTAATCGGGTGCTCAACGCTCTCCAGTCCTCTCAGTTTAAGCCTTTGCAGCAGGTGTCCCTTCGCTTCCTGTACTGCAAGGTGGCCTTTTTGGTTGCAGGCTTTTTCATCCATAGGGTTTCGGATCTAGCGGCTCTTGCCTGTCGGTCGTCCTTCATCATCAGCGGGCATCTGGTTTGGATTCACATCTATCTGTTTCAGACGTCCTCTTTCCGACGGATGGATTCATTATTCGTCATTCTGGAGGGACCGAGACTAAGGCTGGCAGTCTCCAAAGTTTCCATTTCCTGATGTATTTGTTTGGCTATTGTGGAAGCGTACCGCATCAGTGGACGGCCTCCACCCTTCTGGGTTACTGCTCATTTTGCTCGGGCAATGGTTGGGCAGTACATCATGGGGCTTTCGGCCCTTCAGGGGTGCAGGGCGGCTGAGTGCACACCTTTGCATCTTCTGACACTTCTCTGGGGCGTAGAGTTTTGCAGAAAGTGCTCCTCGGATTGGCAGGATGGCTTCTTCGTTTATGACCCACCCCGGGGACTGCTCTGGAACGTCCCAAGGTCAAGACTGTGTCCCCCAATGATACGGATGAGAAAACTAGATTTTTGTACTTACCGTAAAATCTGTTTCTCTTCCGTTCATTGGGGGACCCAGCTCCCACCCTGTATGTACATTACTGGTTCTCCTAGATGGGTCCTTTTGGTTCCTGGGGATGACCCATCTCCGGTTTTCTTCCTTTTTATTATTCGCTGTTTGCGTCTCCTGACTGCTCCTACTTCTTTTATACAAACTGATTAGCTCAGTGTCTGCAGGAGGGATATAGCTGAGAGGAACGAACACTTTTTTTTGCTTAGTGTAGCCTCCTAGTGGCAATAGCTATACCCAAGGTCAAGACTGTATCCCCCAATGAACGGAAGAGAAACATATTTTACGGTAAGTACAAAAATCTAGTTATTTCCACTTTTGGATCAGGAATGATAGCAGGGGAAAGTGAAGGCAGGTTTCTCCCGACCCGAATTCTAACAGCTGTATCTCCTGATGTAGTGAAGCTAATACTGTGATCTTGTTCTAATCTTGTCAGCATTAAAACAAGACAAAAACCATGTTTATACCTGCTCCCAAATCAGAGATATGATGGGGGGTTAAAGGGGTTGTCTTACTTCAGCAAATAGCATTTATTATGGAGAGGAAGTTAATACAAGGCACTTACTAATCTATTCTGACTGTCCATATTGCCTCCTTTGCTGGATTTATTTTTCCATTACATTATACACCGCTCATTTCCATGGTTACGACCACCCTGCAATCCATCAGTGGTGGTCGTGCTTGCACATTATAGGAAAAAAACACCAGCCTATGTGTGCTCTCATGGACCCGGCCACCAAATAGGCCGGAACTTTTTCCTACAGTGTGCAAGCATGATCACTGCTAATGGATTGCAGGTCATAACCATGGAAACGAGCAGTGTATAATGTGATACAAAAATGAATCCAGCCACCAAAGGAAGCAATATGGACAATCACAATACATTAGTAAGTGGCTTGTATTAACTTCTTCTACATAATAAATGCTATTTGCTGAAGTGAGACAGCCCCTTTAAAGCAGCCCTCCCCTTTATCTGTTTGTGACCTAAGCCAGCTGGAGAGGGGTTAATGCTATCCTACTGTGAGAGCTTTTCCTCATATCCTAGGAACTTATAGGGTGGCTTTTTATTCTTTTTCTTTTTTCTCATCCGTATCATTGGGGGACACAGGCTTGACCATGGGTATAGCTGTTGCCGCTAGGAGGCGGACACTAAGCACAAAAAAAGTGTAAGCTCCTCCCCTTCAGCTATACCCTTCCTACAGGATGACAGGCCGAACTGAATGGACAAATGTCTTTTTTTTGGCCTTATGTACTATGTTACTAAGCTAAATCAGTTTTAGCTTAGTGTCTGTAGGAGGCAAACCTCCCTGCGTTGCAGGTCTGCTGATTATTTTGCTCTTTTTTCTTTTTTTTTCCCTTTTTTTTCCAGCGGGAGTTTTGGGCAGTCCAGTAAAACTGCCTGCACTCCCACCCAGGAGACAAGAGACCAGGGGGTTCCCAAACCCCTATTCCTTCCTGTTCTCCAGAAGCAAAGGGGGACCATAGGTTCCTACAAAGCCTCTGTTTCCCATCAGCGTTCGGATCACCACAGCTGTCCACCGCAAGTCCCCTCTGTTCCGATGTAGCGTCCCTCATCAAGGGGCCACACACCGAAGGTGGTGATCCGGCTGGAGCCAGGGGGGCAGAATATGCCGGACAGGTGAGTATATAAAAAAAAATAAGAGAGGAGGAAAAGAGATTGGCCCCAAAGTGCCAGAACGGGCAAAATGGGCCAGAACATCCTCCCCCAAAAGGGTGTCTGTGTCTTCCGTTTCCTCGGCCTCTCCTCCTCCTGCTAGGGAGTCTCACTCCAACGTGTCTGATATCAGAGATAAGAGGTTGAAAGCGTTTTCAAAATCTGCCTTTGAGGCAGTGGGCACCCTCTACATGGGTGAGCAAGGCTATGGGGGAGTGGGCAAGTAATTTACGTCAGGTTCTCGACTTGGGAGTCACCACGGGGAAACTTGCAGATATTGCCCTGCAGCTCTCTCATGCCAGTGTGTAAATTTGTGAAGCATGTTTGGACGCGGCTAGGCTTTTGGCTCGTTCGTCAGCCCTGTTGGTGGTGATTCGCCGTACCCTATGGCTCTCCTGCTGGGCAGCAGTTAATGCTTCAAAGCGGACCCTGACGGCCTTCCCCTTTACCGACAGCAGACTGTTTGGTAAGCACCTGGATGAGATAATTTTGGAAACTACGGGTGGTAAGAGCACGCATTTACCACAGAACAAGGGGCGATCTAATAGGTCAAAAAAGCGGAAGCCTTTTTTTTCGCCCCTTTAAGAGTTTTTCCAGCCCCAAGAGGTCGTCCGATAAGTCGGCAGCGGAAGAAGCGCAAACCTTCCTTCAAGCCTCGCCCTTCCTGGCGTTCCCGTCAACAGGGCTCCAAATCCTTTAACCCCCAAAAGCTCCACTGTATGACAGGCGGCTCCCAGCACCCTCTGTTGGGGTGGTCGGCCGGCTTCATTTGTTTCGCCATGTCTGGCTGTCTCACATCTCAGATGCGTGGGTAGGGGAAGTCATTGCAGAGGGTAACAAGCTGGAATTTAAGTCCTCCCCTCCGTCCCGTTTTTTTCGGTTGTCATCTCTGACCTCTCCCACAGATTCCTTTTTTCAGGCAATTTGCATGCTGCTGCGGCAGGGTGTGGTTGTTCCGGTTCCTGCGCAAGATCGTTTTAGGGGTTTTACTACAATCTCTTTGTAATTCCCTAAAAAGAAGGGACGGTCTGTCCCGTTCTGGACTTCAAGGCACTCAACTTCTTCCTTCGCATCAGCAGTTTCTGGATGGAGTCCCTGAGGTTGGTCATTGCGTCCATCGAACCGGGGGAGTACCTGTCCTTGATAAACATCAAGGATGCGTAGTCTTCACGTGCCCATCAGAGATTTCTCCGGTTTGCAGTGGGTCCTTTTCACTTCCAGTTTGTAGCCCTCCTGTTCGGCCTGGCCACGGCTCCCAGGGTCTTGACGGAGATTCTGGCCCTGCTCCATGCCAGGGGGATGGTGGCGATCCCTTACTTGGACGATATCCTGGTGAAGGGTCCATCGTTCCGGGTGAGAGCGGACAGCCTGAGCATAGTTCTGGACACCCTGGAACGCTTCGGATGGATCCTGAACAGGCAGAAATCTTGTCTTTATCCATCACAGCGGTTGACTTATCTGGGCATGGTGCTCGACACATTGCAGGCCAAGGTGTTCTTGCCTCCGGAGAAGCTTTCTGGTCTCCGTCTTCAGATTCTCCCCTTGTTGTTGCCAGGTCCTGTTCCCATTCTCTGCGGCATGCGGGCTCTGGGTCACATGGTCTCTGCCTTCGAAGCAGTTCCCTATGCTTAGTTCCATACCAGAACGCTTCAGCGAGTTTGGCCCATGTGTCTCCCTGTTCCGGTCCGCCGGTACCTCAGGTGGTGGTTGGTCTCTCCGATGTTGACGTCGGGACGATCATTCCTCCCGTTCCATAGGAAGGTGTTAACAACGGACTCAAGCCTCAGGGGTTGGGGGGGAGTGTTGGAGAATCTCTCTGTTCCAAGGGTACGGTCACACGAGGATCGCTCCCTTCCAATCAGTGTTCTGGAGTTGAGGGCGATTCGGCGCTCTCTGCAGCATTGGGCCGACCATCTCAGGAGTTGTCCGGTTTAGGGTTCAGTCCGACAACGCCACGGCGGTGGCATACATCAATTACCAGGGCGGCATCCGGAGCCCAGCAGTCATAGTGGAGACGGTGCTGATTCTCAGTTGGGCGGAGAAACATGTTCCGGCACTGTCGGCAGTTCACATACCTGGCGTCGACAACTGGATCGCCGACTTCCTCAGTCGGGAGCGTCTCGATCCCGGCGAGTGGGCTCTTCACCTACAGGTCTTTCGAGCCATCTGTGAGAGGTGGGGTCTACCGGATGTGGATCTCATGGCCTCCCGCTTCAACAACACGGTCGAGGGCTTTGTCGCACGGTCCAGGGACCCCAGGGCCCTGGCATGCGATGCGCTGGTGATTCCATGGAGTCAGTTCACGTTTCCTTACGTGTTCCCACCACTTCCTCTCATTCCACGTCTCCTCCGGAAGATCAGGTCCAAAGGTCTGCTCATCATTATCGTGGCCCCTGATTGGCCGCGCTGGGTGTGGCATGCGTCTCTAGTCACCCTTCTTGTCGACGAACCCTAGCGTCTTCCTCTTCGGGAGGACCTCCTGTTGCAGGGGCTGATCTTCCACCCGAACTTAGGGTCTCTACATTTAATTTAACGGCATGGCTGTTGAAGCCACCATACTAAAGGCTGGCGTTTTCTCGGAGGCGGTGGTCCAGACCATGATTCGGGCCAGGAAGCAGTCATCTTCCCGGATCTACCACCAGACTTGGAAGTCCTACTTTAGTTGGTGCGAGCGGCATCAGCTGTCTCCCGTTCAGTTCTCAGACTTGGGGCTGGCTCTCAGCTCCATCAAAGGGCAAGTTTCAGCTCTCTCTGTTCTTTTTCAGCGGAATATGGCTTCGCTTTCGGCGGTTTGGACTTTTCTGCAGGCTGTGGCGCATGCTGCTCCCCCTTTCCATCCTCCATTGGATCCTTGGGATCTTAATCTAGTGCTCAATGCTCTCTAGTCTTCTCCGTTTGATCCCTTGAAGCAGGTATCTCTTCGCTTCCTGTCCTACAAGGTGGCATTTTTGGTGGCTATCACCTCTATCCGTAGGGTTTCAGAACTCGCGGCTTTGTCTTGTCAGTCGTCTTTTCTGATCCTCCATCAGGATAAGGTAGTCCTTCATCCAGTTCAGGCCTTCCTTCCGAAGGTGGTGTTCGCATTTCATCTAAAGGCGGAGATTATTCTCCATTCATTTTGTCCGGACCCGGCGCATCCTCTGGAGAGGTCGCTCCACACTCTGGATTTGGTACGGGCTGTTCGCGTCTATCTAACACAGATGGTATCTTTTCGGCAGACGAATTCCCTGTTTGTGATTCCAGAAGGGCCGAGACGAAGGCTGGCAGCGTTGAAGACTTTCATTTCCCGATGGATTTGTTTGGTCATTGTGGAAGTGTACTGCGTTAAGGACTGGGCCCCACCCTTCCGGGTGACTGCTCTTTTGGCTCGGGCAGTGGAGGCCTCTTGGGCAGTGCATCACGCGGCGTCGGTCCTTCAGGTATGCATGGCAGCGACCTGGTCGTCTTTGCACACGTTTTCTAAGTTTTACAGTGTGCACACCTTCGCGTCGGCTGACGCGTCTCTGGGCCGTAAAGTTTTGCAGACGGCGGTTCTCTAAATGATGGGAGGGTTGCTTGTTTTGCCCACCCTTGGGGACAGCTCTGTAATGTCCCATGGTTAAGCCTGTGTCCCCCAATGATACGGATGAGAAATCTAGATTTTTATACTTACCGTAAAATCATGTTTCTCTTCCGTTCATTGGTGGACACAGCTCCCACCCATTATTTTGTTTATGGGCCGTTTCGGGCCTGTGTAGTTCTGGGTTTGTACATACTTTGGTTTTCCTGTTTTGTCTTTCTCCTACTACTGCTTTAGCACTAACTGATTTAGCTTAGTCCCTGTAGGAAGGGTATAGCTGGAGGGGAGGAGCTTACAGGTTTTTGTGCTTAGTGTACGCCTCCTAGCGGCAACAGCTTTACCCATGGTCAAGCCTGTGTCCCCCAATGAACGGAAGAGAAACAGATTTTACGGTAAGTACAAAAATCTTTATTTTATTTTATTCTTTTTTACTTTTACAAGCATGATTTAAATTTTATTTCTATTAATTCTAATTTATTTATATTAATTATACACCCTTGAAATGTTGTATTACATTGTGCTTTCTTGAAGGAGCTCAAATATCTTTTTCTATTTTCTAAACCTGGGGTGCATCTTATAGTCCGAAAAATATGGTTCTCACTTATTTTATTCCCCACCACTTCCAGCGCTGCTTCTGCAATTTCCCCCCACTGCTGCAGCCATGACATCATTTTCTTGGCTGCAGTGGTAATGTGCTTAACTATACTGGACATCTCTGCAGGTATGGCATATGGCCCCTGAGGCCAGTGATTTTCTGTAGCTAAACAAACACAGCCGGGCCAGGAATATTAGAGCTGCAGCACTGGAAGTGGCTGAGGATAAGATAGGTGTGGCCCAACTAGGGTCTAAAACATGTTTGGTATTAAGGGGTTAATCCTTACACTGTGAGGCTGGAGTGACTTGTGTACATGAAGTAACATTTTGTTCATCTCCATCTCACTACTTTTTCCTTCGTAGTGATGAAATTAAAGTGCAGCCAAATCGCTTCCAAGAATCTGCTGATTCAAGTCAACCTCTGTATGAGGAGCACAGGCAGATGGAGGAAAGCTTTACCATACACCTGGGTAAGAGGTTCCATGATTCCCTTATGACTCCACAACTGGGAGGAAGGTTACTGTTGGTCCTGCGGCAGTCACTGTTCTCTTCACCTTCTCTCCAGGTGCCCAGTTAAAGACCATGCATAACCTGAGGCTGCTGAGGGCTGACATGCTGGACTTCTGCAGACACAAGCGCAGCCACCGCAGTGGAGTGAAGCTGCATAGACTACAGACTGCCCTCTCCTTGTATTCAACCTCATTGTGCGGCCTGGTCCTCTTGGTGGACAACCGCATTAACTCTTATAGTGGGATTAAAAGAGGTAAGCTGCCGCGCAGGCGACAGTAAACCTGCATATCCAACCTGATGTCTACTCTTTAAAGGGGCTGTCCCATGATCAGTACTTTACTCATCAACGTGATGTGTCTGATTGCTGGCACCCCTATTGATCACAAGAACTGGGGTCCCATGTCCCCTTTTTTAAATGGAGTGGCAGTTGCTGACGAAAGGGATTGACAAACATTGCCGAGCACAGTGCTCTCTCAGTCCCATAGACTTTGAATAGAGCAGAATGACACATACGCAACTCCTGCTCCATTCAAACGAGGGACTTAGATCCCTTCGTCTTGGGATCAGTGGGAGCTCCAGCAATTAAACACTTGTCGCCTTTCCTTTGCATAGGTGATGTGTCAATTATGGGACAACTCCTGTAACACCATTGTTTTTATGACCTTCACAGGCCCAATATTTTGTGCTGACTAATTTCTTAATATCTATTTTCACTGGGTAGAGCATAAAGAGCTCCAAACCCCTTGTATAAAAGGTATGATGAACTCCTGGTTTCCTAAAGCTGCCACTAGAGGGAGCCTTGAAATGTAACTGAATACTGTTAGCTCTTGGGTAGTGAAGACTTTATTATTAAACGTTTTTTTTTTTTTTTTAGAGATTTTGATACTGATGACTAGGGATGAGCAAATCGACTTGGAATGAAACATCCGAAGTCGATTCGTGTTAAACTTTGTTCCAATACTGTACCTTGGAACCGAACCAGAGTTCCGGAATAGTTTTTTTTTTACAGTACAAATACATTTTTTGAAGTTATTACGAGACTTCGCAAAGTAATAACTTGGGCTCATCGGAGCCAATACATTCTAATACTGTACGGAGTGCTCGCTCCGTACAGTATTAGAACAAAGGTTTATGCAAATCGACTTCGGATGTTTCATCCTAAGTCAATTCGCTCATCCCTACTGATGACCTATCCTCAGGATAGGTCATCAGTATTTGATCGGTGGGGGTCCGATACCTGGGACTCCCGCTGATCAGATGTTTGAGAATGCATCAGTGCTTCTGTGAGCACAGCGGCCTTCTCGCAGCTCACCAAGCACAGCGCCGCACATTGTATAGCGACTGTGCTTGGTATCGCGCACAGCCCCATTCACTTCAATGGGATTGAGCTGCACCTTGGCCAGGTGACAGATGAGTAAGCCGCATCGCTACTTCGAGCAGTGAGGATAGGTCAATCTCAAAATCTCAGAAAACCTCTTTAAAAATGACAGGTCAGACAACAGCTCCCGAACTAATTAGTAACTACATGCAGGAGCAATTGTGGAGCATCTTTTCATATAACTTTATGTTGTTCCTTTTCTCAGTTATTGCTAATAGAAGTTTATTTATTCTCCACCTGTTACCAGATGGGAGATGGGACAGTGTCAGACTGCAGCGACACCCACCTTCCCCGGTAATATCCAGTTGTGAAGTCATTAATAAACCTTTAGTAGCATTAAATAAGTAACGGAATAACATAGAATCATAAGAATAAGCTCCAGAATTGTTGTTACATGCGGAATTCAAGTTCCAGGTAGTTATTAAAACCGACATGTCGGGAGAGGTTCCTCCATATTTAACCTGGGGATTTGGAGCTTTGTACTAGAAAAACAGCTCCAACTTCTATAAAACTGATGATTAAAGCATATTTTGCCAGCGTTCTAATGTGTACTAATTTTTCACTTTTGTCCTCCCCCAGATTTTGCCACCGTCTGCCAGGAGTGCACCGACTTCCATTTCCCTCAGCTCCAGGAGCAGTTGGATGTGGTTCAGCAGGTGGTGCTATATGCCAGGGCACAGAGGAACCAAAAGGCAAAGCACCAGCAAGGTCTGTGGGTTTCATTTGGATAATATACAGCTGACAATAGTGACATCATCAGAACCATGACATCATTTTGTCCACAGCATCTTAGCAATGTACGCTGCTTGCAGTATTAACTACTATTATGTTAACGCATGGTCCCTGCCCCTAGCCCAGGGGGTGCATTCACACCACCGTACAGATGATGCCCGTGTTGCTTCCGTGTTTTTATTTTGTTACAATGCCTATTCTTGTCTGCTGATCAGACATACAGATGCTGTTTGCATCTTTTGCAGCCCAGTTGAAATGAATGGGTCTGCATCCGATACTCAAAAAAATGTGGATCAGATGTGGAGCAAATATACAGTCATGTGAATGGGGAGTGTGAGCACATAGGCGAACCCTAAAGACTGGTGTCTGGGAGACGTAGGTCAGACTGGATAGAGCCTTTAATCTGATCCTGTTGTTCACCGCAGTGTTTCATCAGAAGAATTTGGCCGCCATTGATTTTCCCTGCCGAATTTAGGGCTGGTACCCGGATTGATGGGGGTTCTAGCTGTCAGATCCTCACTCATCAGACGTTTGTAGCAGATTTACTGTCTGTAATGGGAAAACTCCTGGGCCACATGGGATATGGTAGATGTGATAGAACGTGGTCAATCAGTTGTACAGATTAGATATTAAACCAACTGATCCCATTATGTCCCAAAGATGAGCAATGTCACGTGTCTATAACTGAGCTGCATGGACAGGGCAGTCTTAGGTGACAACTATAAAGAGATTATGTGCTGTGATTGAAAAGGAGTGAGAATGGTGAACATGTACAATGAGCTTTCTGATGGAACCTGCATATTTCCATTGTTGGCCCCCACAGCAGTAGTTGATTGGCTGACATGTTTACACATAGGGGTCCCTTTTCAGTAAAATGTGACTGATGGGGACTGGCCTGAATGCCATCTATGCCATTACACGTTTCTGTATCACCCTCCACACCCTATTACGCATCTGGTATATTGCACAATGTTAGGATGCCGGGAAGATATAGGCTACTTTCACATCTGCGACAGGGTGATCTGGACGCCAGTTCCAACAGCGATTGCCGGGAATCGGCTGGACACAACCTGCAGCATGTCAGGCCAATCGTAAGTATGTTTGCCGGATTGCAGCCGGATCTCCAGCGGATACCATTATAGTTAATTGGGGCTGGCGGCCATTCCAGTTCCATACGACAGAACCGGATCCAGAGAATTCCGCAGATGTGAAACTAGCCATAGACCGTAGCCATATTAGTAGTCGACATTATGGGGAGATGTAGGAAGCTGTCTTTGTCGTCCATCGCACCCAATCACAGCGCAGCTGTCACTTTTTAGGTGCGGGCCCTAGCAGTCAGATCCCTACCAATCTTCTCCTCTATCCTGTGGGGATGGGACAACCCCTTTAACCAATTTAAAATACTTGTGTCATGAACATAGGACCCGGCCTCCTCTAAGGGTCTGGACCTAGGGTTTTGCACTTAATTTTTTTTTTGCTATTTGTTCCTTTAAGCCAGAAGGGTTGTAAACAGCTTAAACCCGTGACGTGACTATATATCAGCACATAACGAAATGAACACACGTCTATATTTATCCGTGGCTGTATTTGGCGTGTCATCTGCTCTCTGCTGCTCTATAAATTGAAATGCTGCTAGGACACTCCTAAATAGAGCCAGCGGCTTTCACTAAGTAGTATCAAGGAAGAAAAAAATGGCCGGCATGACGATTTCAACAATTTGGCACTAATTCCCAGCTCCAAAGTAAGAGGAACTTACAGGACCCATATAATCCTTTTTGATCTGCAGTGGAGACCTTGTTCAGATCTTGCTGCAGAGAGGTTTATAACCTCAGCTGTATTAAAGGACTGTTCCAGGAGGATCCCATACATTGCCGACATACATAGATTTTCTGGAGAAAGAGAAAAATTGTCATATAATTCCCTTAAAAAAATTGTCATATAATTCCCTTTATAGGTGCTATTGCACTGCTCATCCTGAGCCTCCTAGTTCTCCCATATATTACACAGTCTACTATGACATTTACACAGGTAGAGAAATAAAAAGTAGGGCGTTGTCTATGAGGGTATGAACTCTGCATACCAGTACAGACTAAGGGCTCATGCGCACGACCGCATCCTTTTTGCAGTCCGCAAATTGCAGGTCCCGTCCGAGTGCATGCCGCCTTTTTTCTTTTTTCACGCTCCACTAGAAATGTCCTATCCTTGTGGATGCGGACAGCCAAAAATGCAGATCTGATGCAGACGAAACATACAGTCGTGTGTATGAGGCCTAATACACCAGGGTCTGGGGAAAGCTGGATGGCACCTATAGCTATTGTAATGGCTGCCATTAACCTCTATGAGGGCAAGATGATTTAGAAACAGCTAGCAGCCAAACAGTGATCTTCCTGGTATACGCCAAGATGAGCAGGCATGTTGGTTCATTAGCGGATAAGCTAGTCGGCACAGGATACATCACACTGCTCGTCTACAAGGGGAAGCATAGAATTGCAAAACGGCCCCCCGTCCAATGCCGACTTGGACAGGACATATCTAAAGTTGGGCTGTCCACCGTCTACATAAGATTGTCGGTCAGACAAGATCTAGGTGGGTAGATATCTCACCCACACTAAAGATCCGTAACGTATATGACCCACTTAGTATGTCGGCATACCAGCCTGCTTGCCATAATGAAGGTTTCCAACATGTTCTAATTCAGCACAAAGACCCCCCTAGTGTACCTACATAGTAACTCTTCAATCAAAGGATACCCCTGTTACCACTTTCTTTAATTCAATGGGGTACTGTGGATGAAGGGGCATTATGGCACAAAGGAAGACAGGGGCACTGTGAGTTGTCAATGTTAGGTCAGCAATGTGGCTTCTACTCTTTTGGGACCTTTATGCATGTAATGGGGGAGGAAGTTGTACCTAACTTTGATCTCATCATGGGGGGGGTATGGACACTTTAGAAGTGGTAACTATGTCCGCTCTACACAAGCCGGTTCTCACCCAGTTGTTGTGTTGGGCCCGGATAGGCTGTTAGGTTCTATAGCTCTGGAGGCAAGACCCCTTACCCTGCTCACGCCTGTGCCTACCGAGAGAGTCACTTGACTTGGCACATTTGACAGTCATTGTTTGTGGTCTCTCCTAATTTGCCTCCCTTTAACCTTTGCTGTGGGTATTCACAGGCTCTCTACGGCATGCAAGGAACCTCTGGTGTCGTATGACTCACAAAAATATGATTACAAAAAATTCTGTTCATCTAAATCCCCAAAGCCAGGGCTGTTTCTCTAATTATCCCGCTGTCGTACTAAGGTCACATAAATACACTGCTAAATTACTGCCTAAAGGAGCCAAAACATACGCCAGGGCTCAGGTTTCATTACTTCCAAAATGGACCATTCACTGTGTTCTTAAGTGTCTCCGTTTTTCTTAATTACCCTGATATCAGGCTCGTCAGTCTTAAATCGGCGAATGGTGGAACAGGTGGGATCGGCAGAGGACTCTTTTAACTACAACTCTTTTATAAATGATAACTTGTTGCCGCCTCTTATGTGAGTGGCCATTTTCTTGGGATAGTCATAGACCGGTAAATATTCCACATGGACATATGGTCCGGGAGGTTGAAGCTGGCTACACACATTAGATGTATAGTGGTCAAACCCACCAGTTTCATCAAGATAGGCTGACTATCTAACGTGTGTCGCATAATAGCAGATGTTGCGAGAGATAAGGATCGAACTGTTAGATTTCAACATGCCCAACCCTTGGGTTGATAGGGTTCCGTCAGAAGTGTCTTGCCACGTCATTGTTCCTTCTCCTCATTCAGAACACTTGCATGTGTACGGGGGCGTGGAGGGGGATACAACTGTTGGTCCACAGATTTCCTATGTTTGTGGTCAGCCTATGATTGATCTCCACCCAGACTTCCAGAACTGCTTTATTGGAGAAAAAGCAATACTATGGGTCTGAAGTAAAACTTCAATAACCAGCTATTGCTACTTTTCTGCACCCCATCAGTCATTGACTAGTGGGACTTGCTGTGCAGGATCTTGTCTTCATAGCCTTGGAGTTGAATTACTAAAAAAATACCACCTCTAGAGGGAGTTGAGGAGCCTACTGCGCACTGTTTATGCAGTGAACTCAATAATAAGACAGTCAGCTCCCCCTAGCATTGGCGTGCCTAGGGTGTTTGGCACCCGGCGCGGGTCCTTTGTCTGGCAGCCCCCCCCCCCTCCCCCAATACTTGACCACATACCTCTTACAACCAGGCCAGGGACATCTCCTGTCCCCCCCCCCCCCCCAATACTTGTCCCTGGCCTGGTTGTAAGAGGTATGTGGTCATCTCCTGTTATGTAGACCTTCTCTTTCCTCTTCTCCTCCGTGAGACCGCCATGACAAATTCTTTCTGCCACATCTCGTCTCTACAGAGTTTGTAACACAGAAACGTTAGATTTCTCAGTTTTTCCATCAACCTTCTCATCCTGGTGTCCCCCCAGTGTCATCCTGCTGCCACTCTCAATACTGTGCCCGTTGTGCCCCTCAATGCTCCAGGTACTATACTGCTGATAAAATTGTGACCCCAGTAGACATAATCGGGGTCATTTATCAAACTGGTGTAAAGTAGAACTGGATTTCCAAAAGAGCTGTCAAATATGAAAGGTGGAATCTGATTGGCTTCTATGGGCAACTAAGCCAGTTCTACTTTACACCAGTTTGATAAATTACCCCAAATGTCCCTATAGTGTCTACAGCAGTTATAATGTCCCCTAGAGACCCCCAGTAATAATAACACCCTCTATTGTGCTCCAGGCAATAATCCCTGTATAGTGTCCACAAAAATAATGGATTTGCCCCTACAGTGCCACTGCAATAGCAACGCCCCCCATGATGCCCCCATATAGTAATTTTCCCCCACACTGCACCCACATAGTAATTCTCCCATAGTAATTTGCCCCACACAGTATTTTGCCCCACATTGCCCCCATATAGTAATTTGCCCCACACTGCCCCCATATAGTAATTTTCCTAACACTGCCCCCATATAGTAATTTGCCCCACACTGCAGTTTCACCCACATTGCGCCATATAGTAATTTGCCCCCACATAGTAATCCCTCCCATAATTATTGCCCCCCACATAGTAATCCCTACCATAATAATTTGCCCCCACCATAATATTTTTCCCCCACATTTCCTCCTGTGTCCCCCAAAGTTGGCACATAAAAAACTAAAAGCTAAATACTCCCCTATGTCCAGGTGCTTGCTCGCAGAGGAAGGCGCGCACACTTCACTGTGCTGCTGCGTCCCGGAAAAGGCGCTCGCGATGATGTCATCGCGCACGCATGCGCCGGGATTTCACTACCGCATAGGCTTCAGGCCTACTAGGCCTGAAGCCTATAGCGGTGATCGGCGGCAGGGCAGGGAACTATGCGCTCCTGTGCCCCGCCGCAGTATGTGGGCGTCAGCGCTCCAGCAATCTGTATTGATGGAAGCGCTCATTGCTTCTGGCACCCCCCTGAGGGACGGCACCTGGGGCGGACCACACACCCCATCCCCCTCCCCCAGGCACGCCACTGCCCCCTAGTGGAGGCACCTAGATTAGTATTGAACTTTCTGTCTGTAAAGGAGATTTGGAGCTCTATAACAGAAAAACAAAAGCTTTGACCCCTGTAAAGATGTATTAAAGAATTAATAGGCACAACATTTTGGACCTATGTAGATGCAGAAGAGGACATTGAATTTAGAGTAATAAATGAGCACATTTGAAA
Organism: Bufo gargarizans; assembly: GCF_014858855.1. NCBI lineage: Eukaryota > Metazoa > Chordata > Amphibia > Anura > Bufonidae > Bufo > Bufo gargarizans. The sequence goes on along the minus strand of NC_058081.1, from coordinate 511,503,076 downwards.
TAAGGGGTATTCCGGTTATATGAAGTTATCCCCTATCCACAGGATAGAAATGAATGGATCGGCTTCACGTATGCCCAGCCAGTCCCTGTACTTGTACCCCTTTTTAATGTATGTACTGAATACCATAGCACAAGGCACACTCTGTACCTTATGCTTTAAGAAGATTGCATATTCCTCGAGCATAGGAAAGTGCATACTGGTTCTGCCTACCCCAAGGTAATAGTTTGCCAGACATCCATCTGCCTACGTATCTGATGGGCAGGATTCACCCAGCACATAGCAGAGATGGTTGCTGTTTTATGCCTGTCCTCCTTTAGCTCATGTCCTGCTGCAACCTCCTCACCCTCCCCATACCGAAGGGATAAGCAGAGCTTGCAAGCGTAACCTAACCCCCCTACTCAAAAATACAATTATTCCAAATGGACCCTAAGAGCGCTTCATGCACCATTAAGGGTTATAGAGAGTATGTGGCGGGTGCCAAAAACCTTCCCAGCAAGTAACTTTATCAGCCCGATCCTCTTATAGAGCGTCAGGGGACCTTTTTGCACATCCGATGATTCGTCTTCATGTATATTCGTGATGGGGTGCCATGTTCTTCTCTGATCTGAAGACAGATGTGAGCAGCACAATCCCTCGCCTGTGCTAGGGAGACATTATATAGGCTCTGATGAAGTCATTTTTACTCCGCGGAATTTCTGTGGGCTGATGACAGGCGTTTAATGACGACCAAGGCCATGTGTTTAAAATGAGCGTATAAAATGGACACTGTGTCTTAGGCAATGCTGACAAGCACAGGGCAACTGATACCATTTATATTAAAGGGGAGCTGTCGCCTCTCCTGACATGACTGTTTTAGTGTCCATTCCCACGTCCGCAATTTTGTTCCGCATTTTGCGCAACGGAATTGCGGACCCATTCATTTCTATGGGTCAGCACGATGTGCTGCCTGGATCCGGAATTGCCGATCCGTACTTCCGGGTCCGCAATTCCGTTCCCGAAAAAGAATAGCAATTGCGGACAAGAATAGGCATTTTCTATTAAGTGTCGGCGAAGTGCAGTCCGCAAAATGCGGAACGCACATCGCCGATGTCCATGTTTTGTGGATCCGCAAAACACACACGGACGTGTGAATGGACCCTTACTCCTAATGACATTCTGTAGCATATTTTGTCAGAAACCGGCATTCTGTCATTCCTCTGTTATTCCTCCTGGAAATTGATAAATACATTGACAGGCGTTCCCATTCTCTTTGTCAACAGGGTGTTGTCCTACTGTAAGCACTGATTGGTCAGTGTCAGGCTACATTCACACGTCAGTATTTTTCTATATCCCGAATTTCGGTCTGATTTTTGCGGATCCGTTGTTCCTGAAAATATTTCCGTATGGCATCCGTTTTTTGCGGATTCGCAAAAAACTGAAACATGTCTAAATTTCAATAAGCAAATAAAGTTGTTTGGATTTCTTTGAAAAAATATTGAAAAAAAAAAAAGTTTCTGTGGGCAGGATTTAATTTCCAGGAACGGAATCCGCATAAAACGGATGACATACGTAATGACATACGAATGTCTTCCGTTTTTTGCGGATCCATTGACTTTGTATTGTACCAGGATCCGATTTTTGCGGAAAAGAATAGGACAAGTTTTATATTTTTTCGGACATGCGGAACGGAACAACGGAAACTGACAGCACACATTGTGCTGTCCGATTTTTTTCCGGGACCCATTGAAAATGAATGGGTACAGAACTGGTCTAGATCTGTTCCGCATAAAACCGAACAGATCAGGAAAGAAAAAACGGATGTGTGAATGGACCTTTAGCCTGCGCAGGACGTGCCCCATTTGACATGGAAAATAGTAACACTATTATAAATTCATTTTCAGGAGGAATTACAGAGGAAAAACACAACAAGATTTCACAAGGCAGGAAACTGAGAAGAGAGGCCAGATCAGGATTTTTTCATGTTTAATATAAACCAGAAAACAAAGCATTAGAAGCAAATTTTGTGTTAAAGTGTATCTGTTCGTAGCAGAAGTTTTGATCTTTGGGGGGGGGGGGGGGGTCCGAGGGCTGAAACCACCACCAATTGCTAAAAGAAGGCAATAGAAGGGCTCCCACAGAACGCTCTCCTCGCTCAATAGAGTCTATGAGCCTGTCTCCAGAGAGAGTTCTCTGTGTCAGCCCCTCTTTGTTTTAGTGATAAGTGGGGGGTATCAGCACTTGGACCCCCACCGATATTTCACTATGACATATCAAAGGTTTTTCTTTACAGTAGAGGTAAACATTAAGGGGTTATCCCATGATTAGTAAAAAAAAAAACTGCAGACTGCATGGTGTGCATGACTAAGGCCCCTTGCAGACGAGATTGTCCGGATTATGTCCGGATGCGTTCAGTGAAAAGTGCGTGATTTTGCAAGCAAGTCCATTTAGTTTTGTTTGCAATCGCGTTCAGTTGTTCAGTTTTTTTTGCGCGGGTGCAATGCGATTTAATGCCTTTTTTTACACGCGCGATAAAAAACTGAATGTTTTCAAACAACATCTCTTAGCAACGATCCGTGAAAAACGCATTGCATCCACACTTGCTTGCGGAAGCGATGCGATTTTCACTCAGCCTCATTCACTTCTATGTGGCCAGCGTTGCGTGAAAATCACAGAATATAAAACATGCTGCAATTTTCACGCAACGCAAAAGTGATGCGTGAAAACCAACGCTCATGTACACAGACCCATTAAAACAAATGGGTCCGGATTCCGTGCAGGCGCAATGCGTTCGCATCACACATTGCACCCGCGCGGAATGCTCGCTCGTGTGAAAGGGACCTAAGGCACTTGTGCGTTTCATGGAAATCGCAGCATGTTCTATATTCTGCGATTTTTCACGCAACGCTGGCCCCATAGAAGTGAATGGGGCTGCGTGAAAATCGCATCCGCAAGTAAACCTAATCTGGGCTCGCTCGTCTGTAAGGGGCCTAACTCTTTCTAACAAAGCTAGACCCAGCCCTGTACCTCACATGGATCCAGAGATCTCTCTATTCAGTTCTCCAACTGCTCTACTAGATTCTCTTCAAGCTGACAGACTAGTGGCTGTATCTGTCCTCAGGGGGCATGTCCTTTCGCCTACAGGGAGTGTGTCCTTTCTGCTGCAGCCCTCTCCCTGTAATTATCACAGCTTACTGAGCATGTGCGCCCAGCTCAGTTATGTTACTGATGTGGATGGAAAAATAAGCAAAAGAGCCAACAGCAGGTGGCGCTATACAGATACATTTTATTGAATCAGTGGCTATACTAAATATTGAATTACATGCAGTTACTAAAGCATTCAGACCCAGGTGCTTGTTTGAAAAATGTAGAATATTTTTGAGGGATTTTCTTCATGAAATCTTTTACAGTTTAATTTAGTGTTTTTGAGTTTTATATGCTTTTCTGAATATTTCTCTAATCACTGGAACGCTGTACTTTGCTATCCCTGGCAGTTCCATAGAGAATGAATGAAGTGGCAGCACGCACTGTTCCTTTCATATGGGGCATGTGACACCCCTTTCTTGTGACCGGTGGAGGTCTCGGTAGTCGGACCCCCCCCCCCCCCCCCCCCAGAGATCAGATTATCCCCTATTCTGTGGATAATTTGGCACAACCACTATGGTATTTTCATGAATTATAACTAAACATGGGAAAAAATATCTGCTGCTGAATTATATAGGTAAATGGATATCATTTGTTGTATAATATATAGTTAATAAAATAGAAATATGAATATCCCTAAAATGTCTGCGCCCCTTATAACTACTGGCTGACACTCATGCATAAGCCCTTTGTGTCTTCACTATCATTTCTATTCCTAGTAAAAGATCTGATAAAAAATGTATTTTTATTTTTTTTTAAATCAGAGACAAGTAATGGAAGTGAAGGACGCAGCGACAAGGTGAAAAATGCCGAGCGCAACCAGTCTAATTTATTACCTGGTGAGTATACGTAGATTTTGTGATAACGTAATCAATAAAAAAAAAAGGTCCAATAATAAAGATAATATATCCAGTAAACTGATCTAAAGCAGGGATGCTCCACCTGCGGCCTTCCAGCTGGTGCAAAGCTACAACTCCATCACTGAAACTTTGAAATATCTAGGAGAGGATTGTATATGTACAGGTCCTTCTCAAAAAATTAGCATATTGTGATAAAGTCAACCTTCAAATAATGATGTTCAGTTATGCACTCAATACTTGGTCGGGAATCCTTTTGCAGAAATGACTGCTTCAATGCGGCGTGGCATGGAGGCAATCAGCCTGTGGCGCTGCTGAGGTGTTATGGAGGCCCAGGATGCTTCGATAGCGGCCTTAAGCTCATCCAGAGTGTTGGGTCTTGCGTCTCTCAACTTTCTCTTCCCAATATCCCACAGATTCTCTATGGGGTTCAGGTCAGGAGAGTTGGCAGGCCAATTGAGAACAGTAATACCATGGTCAGTAAACCATTTACCAGTGGTTTTGGCACTGTGAGCAGGTGCCAGGTCGTGCTGAAAAATGAAATCTTCATCTCCATAAAGCTTTTCAGCAGATGGAAGCATGAAGTGCTCCAAAATCTCCTGATAGCTAGCTGCATTGACCCTGCCCTTGATAAAACACAGTGGACCAACACCAGCAGCTGACATGGCACCCCAGACCATCACTGACTGTGGGTACTTGACACTAGACTTCAGGCATTTTGGCATTTCCCTCTCCCCAGTCTTCCTCCAGACTCTGGCACCTTGATTTCCGAATGACATGCAAAATTTGCTTTCATCCGAAAAAAGTACTTTGGACCACTGAGCAACAGTCCAGTGCTGCTTCTCTGTAGCCCAGGTCAGGCGCTTCTGCCGCTGTTTCTGGGGAATGCGGCACCTGTAGCCCATTTCCTGCACACGCCTGTACACGATGGCTCTGGATGTTTCTACTCCAGACTCAGTCCACTGCTTCCGCAGGTCCCCCAAGGTCTGGAATCGGTCCTTCTCCACAATCTTCCTCAGGGTCCGGTCACCTCTTCTCGTTGTGCAGCGTTTTCTGACACACTTTTTCCTTCCCACAGACTTCCCACTGAGGTGCCTTGATACAGCACTCTGGGAACAGCCTATTCGTTCAGAAATTTCTTTCTGTGTCTTACCCTCTTGCTTGAGGGTGTCAATGATGGCCTTCTGGACAGCAGTCAGGTCGGCAGTCTTACCCATGATTGCGGTTTTGAGTAATGAACCAGGCTGGGAGTTTTTAAAAGCCTCAGGAATCTTTTGCAGGTGTTTAGAGTTAATTAGTTGATTCAGATGATTAGGTTAATAGCTTGTTTAGAGAACCTTTTCATGATATGCTAATTTTTTGAGATAGGAATTTTGGGTTTTCATGAGCTGTATGCCAAAATCATCAATATTAAAACAATAAAAGGCTTGAACTACTTCAGTTGGTGTGTAATGAATCTAAAATATATGAAAGTCTAATGTTTATCAGTACATTACAGAAAATAATGAACTTTATCACAATATGCTAATTTTTTGAGAAGGACCTGTATGTCACTGAAATAGTAAATTGCTTCTTAAAAAAATAACCTTTAAAGGGGTTGTCCAGGTTTAGAGCTGAACCTGGACAGCCCTCCATTTTCACCCCAGCAGCCCCCCTGACATGAGCATCGGAGCAGTTCATGCTCCGATGCTCTCCTTTGCCCTGCGCTAAATCGCGCAGGGCAAATGCATTTTTCAGAGTTCCGGTGACGTACCGGGGCTCTCCATGGGGCTGACAGGAACCCCGGTGACGTCACCGGCACTGATGGGCGGGATTTGGCTCTGCCCTAGCCAGTAAAACGGCTAGGGCAGAGCTAAAGCCCGCCCCTCAGAGCCGGTGACGTCACCGAACACACTGCTGGGCGGAAGTTACCGCCCGGCAGTGTGTTATTAAAAACAAAAGAGCCCGTGCCCTGCGCGATCTAGCGCAGGGCACTGGAGCGCATCGGAGCATGAGATGCTCCGATGCTAGGCTCAGGGGGGCTGCCGGGGTGAAAATAAGGGTATGTCCGGGTTCAGCTCTGAACCCGGACAACCCCTTTAATTGTATTTTTTAAATCCCACATGAAACGAACAAACAATAAATGTGGATATTCTATATATATGGACTTAGGACTAATCCAACAAAGGTAGGTATTAATACTTTTCCCACATTAGTGGTTACTCACGATACAGTTGACCTCCATGAGTAGGGTCCAAAAGGATCTGTTATTCTCTCCTGAAGATAAACTAAAGTAGATAGATGTTGTGCTGTTACTTTATGCTTTCTTGTTCATCCAGGAGAGAAGGAGTAGAAACTGCTCTTAGGCAGTTGGGGAACTGTCCCTGATGATCTACGCTTTCCCTGCCCAAACACAGAGTGGTCGCTCCGAAAGGGGCTGCCCCGCTTATTGGTGGCTGTGCCCTGTTGTGCTGATCCCTTCCTGATATTACCCCAAATACAAAAAACACTGCCTCAGTGGAGAAATATATTGCGTATCGATGCCAGACAGTCCTGTGTAGGGAATCCAGATCTCAGTCACAGCGGAGGTAAACGTTGAAAAGAGGTATTGAAAAAAAGATACCAGTCCCATCATTTAAAGGGGTTCTGCAGTTTGTTTAAACTTACGATCACGATCTATCCTCTGGACAGATCCTTAGCATCTGATTGGCGGGGGTCCGACACCCGGGACCCCCACCGATCAGCTGTTTGAGAAGGCAGCAGCGCTCCAGAAGCGCCGCGGCCTTCTCACTGTTTACCGCTGGCCCAGTGACGTCACGACTAGTATCAGCTAGCATGGGCAGGGCTAAGCTCCATTCAAGGGAACAGAGCTTAGCCCCGCCCAGCCCCTAATTTATTGTTTTTCGTTTCATGTGGGATTTTAAAAATACTATTAAAGGTTACTTTTTAAGGGGCAATTTACTATTTCAGTGACATAAAAGTACAACTACCAGCATGTCCAGACAGCCTACAGCAGGGCATGATAGGAGTTTTACAACAGCTGGAGGGCCGCAGGTTGAGCATCCCTGATCTAAAGCACTAGTGTTGAGCGAACTTGTGTTTTAAGTTTGGCGTCTAAAGTTCGGGTTATCGAAGAATCGCGTTATCGATTTCGCTACCACTGACCATAACGGAATTTAGAATCCATAACGCGATTCTTCGATAACCCGAACTTCAGACGCCAAACTTAAAACACAATTTCGCTCAACAGTTTCCAGCACAGAATTATGATACAGTATGGAGTTTCACTAGACCAGAGATAAGCAAGGTCCCTTTAGTATTCCCCCTGCACATTGGCATCTCTGGCCAGGCTTTGTGCAAGGAACTATGGTATAGATCTCTTCAGGTGAAGAGGGTTGTCCATCAGTTCCCTGGCCAGGGGTGTCCTGTTTCATGGGGGTGCAACCTATCAAAAAGGGGTAGCATATCTGTTTTATATGGTATGATGGAATGAAAACCCCTTTAAAGGGGACCGTCATTGGAATTTAGGCCCCCAAACTACCACCAGCCTGACAATGACAATTTAACAATTGGGCCCTTTCATCTTCTGAGCAATTGGGCATAAGTCCGAAAAAGACTTGTTTGATTGCTATATTCTTATGCATGTCAGGAGTCATGGGGGAGGAGCCCCTCCTTGGAAGAGTCATGCTGGTGAGTTCCCATCCTGGCTTGATTGATGTCCTACAGGCCAGGTATGTCATCACAAGCCACCTCCAGCAGCATCCAGTACATATAAAGTGAAACAAAGTGCTTCATGTTTGCACTGCACATGCGCTCAGATCCTGCTGGAGGTAGGTTGAGATGATGTACCTGGCCTGAGGGACATAAATCTAGCCAGGAGTGGGACTGAACTTTTTCAAAGAGTCCTCGCCCTCGACTCCTTACATGCATTAGAATACAGCAGTCAAACTGCTTTTTCTGACAGAAGATCCTGGCTTAAATCCCCATGACAGGTTCCCTTTAAATGGTAAGAATGTGGCTGCCTTCTGCCACCACTAGGGGAAGCTCACCACAAATGGATTTATACAACTTGTATTGAATTTAAAGGGAGTCTGTCACCAGCATTTCACTTTTTTAATCTTTCCCACGGCTCTCTAGCATGCTTACAGTCAATCAAAACGTTACCTCTGGCATCTTTCCTGCTGGTATAAATCCATCAAAAACGATCTTTATAAGATATGCAAATGAGGGATCGCAAGTGCCCAGGGGCGGCGTTACTCTCTTAGGTGCCCAGCCTTTTCATTGCGTACCCCCGCCCCTTCCTACCCTCCGCCCGCCCGCCCATCCTTTCCCTCTGACCGCCTTTCTCATAGCTTGTTATTCCGCCAATATCCCGCGCCTGCGCACTCATTCCTTTGGCCGGCGCATGCGCACTGCGATGCCCATTCCTTGTACGGCATCACAGTAACTATTTCGCATGCGCCGGCTAACGACGCGAAATTTCAACAAAGGAGGCGGTCCATCGGCGCATGCGCATTAATTACTGTGATGCCGTACAAGGAATGGGCATCGCAGTGCGCATGCGCCGGCCGACAGACGGAGTGCGCAGGCGCGGGATATCGGCGGAATAACAAGCTATGAGAAAGGCGGTCAGAGGGAAAGGATGGGCGGGCGGAGGGTAGGAAGGGGCGGGGGGACGCAATGAAAAGGCTGGGCAAGCAGGGCACCTAAGAGAGTAACACCGCTCCTGGGCACTTGCGAGCCCTCATTTGCATATCTTATAAAGATCGTTTTTGATGGATTTATAACAGCAGGAAAGATGCCAGACGTAACGTTTTGATTAACTGTAAGCATGCTAGGGAGCTGTGGGAAGGGTTAAAAAAGTGAAATGCTGGTGACAGACTCCCTTTAATGGGTGCTGTATAAATCTGTATGCAGTGAGCTCCCCCTAGTGTCAACCTTAGACAAGCACTGTCACTGGCATCACAGCAGGATGCATCCAGAGATTTCTAGTTAATGCTCTGTGAATAAAACCATCTAAATGGCTCCCACAGCATAGGTTTCCATTGCCCATATAGTGCTGTGGTATAATCTTTGGTAAAGTAATATCATTTTTCAAAGCCACAGCAGCTAAGCACAATATCAATTTATATGAGGAAAATGCTTGTTGAGTATACGGCTCTTCTAGGGTAAATTTATACTCCATCATCTAGTGACGTGACGGCAGCTTTCTTTAGATATCTTAGTGGTTGTCACTGAGCCTTTTTAAAACTGCATTGTCTTCCAGGGGAATTTTATGTGTCCAGGCACTCTAACCTCTCTGAAACTCATGTGGTTTTTCACCTCTGTGTGGACGATAATGTAAGAAGCGGCAATATAACCGCCCGCGATCCAGCAATTATGGGCTTGAGAAACATCCTGAAGGTGTGCTGTACCCACGATATCACTACTATCAATATCCCTCTGCTCCTTGTCCATGAAATGTCTGAGGTAAGGGCAAGGGCGTATGTACCAGATAGGCTGGAGCTATACCTTCTATCCATACACCTGTGGCTTTACAGCCCTGCCCTTCACACCGCGTGACTGGGTAAACGTACACCATGAGGGGGCCTCATGATCGCTATGAAGCCTCCTCATTTCTATGTACACCTCTGAGTATGTGCACATCTACTTCTCACAGGTTCTATTATACTTTCACTAGAAGCAGAGACTATGGCATTGTGTCTGTGCTTCCATCGCTACACCTGTCCGCAGGTCATGTAAGCTATTGCAGCTCAGCCCCATTCACTTGAATAGAGCTCAATTGTAATACATGACACAACCCAAGCAGAAGTGTGGCTCTGTATCTGAAAGAAAGCAGCCATGTCTGTATGCAGCGATCTCCTCCACAGTATGGGGAGGAGCAATCGCTAATGCCATTGCTCTTTCCCGTAAAGACTCGTCGTTTGCTGGCAGAAGAGCGTGTTTAGTCAACACAAGCTGCTGCCAGCAAACAAAGATTTAGTTGCTACAAAAACTATTCAATTACCCAACCAACAAGCGTTTCGCTCATTCATCTGGTAACAAGCGTTCCTACGAATGCTTGTTAGCGATTATCTGGTGAGTTCTTGGGCCTTGTAAAGGGCCCTTGAGACATAAGTTTGTTAGGAGATCCCAAAGATCTAATGTATATGTCCTGCTTAGATGGGTTTTTCAGAACCTTGCCTTATCTTTAGATAAAAAGACAATAGTATCATAAATGGCACATGGTAAGCGGGGTGTCATGATCAGTGTGGGGGAAAAACTCCACACTAAACACAGGAGGGAAGGGGAACAGTAACTGGGACTGGAAACTAGGGAAGAAACTGGTCACCTCCTAAACAACCCTAATCCGGGCCCTAACTATCAATATGAATAGACCTTGAAGGTAGGAATATTCATATGCAGGATACCTAGGCCCTTATATCCCTATAAGGCCCCGGAATGAGGTTAGGACCAGAGACAACCTATTCCTCCCCAGATGGACGAATGGAAGTCTCTGTCTCAGGCCCAGCTACAAACAACAGGGAATATAACACAAAACAATAAGAACAGACAAGACTTATCTGAAAGTAGAAAACTGGCATCTCCAGAAGCACCACAAAGTTCAACCGACCAGCTAATTAGAAGCTAGGAAGAAAATCTGTAAACTGCACCTCCCAAGAGTGAGAAGCTGCTACTTATGGGAAAGGTAGTTTACCAACAAGCAAAAACCTGAAGCAAGTGGTGTGGCATTTACCAAAACACAGACACAATAAGATACACAGTGAACTTGTCAATTTAACCCAGGAGTTGCCAGTCTCTCCGATCTCCTGGTACCTGCCTTGAGAACGTCTGTGACACAGGGATCCTGTTGCAGATTTTATTTAGGAGCCCAGGAGCATTGAAGGGGTTTTGCAGCGTAGGCACGTTCGCATCTGCAGCAAGAGGATCAGGCACAAATGCCAGCTGTCGGCCAGACCAAAAAGTTCGGCATGCAACGGCTTTTAGTCAGCCGAAACCTGACACTCCATTATTGTCAATAGGGTTCTGGCGGTGATCTGGAGAATTCCGGATCCAGGGAAATCTGGCAGGCTGTTCTCTGCTGGAACAGTATGGCGGAAACGTTCACTGGAGATGTGAACGTGGCCTTAATGATATTGATGCCCCAAGATAAGTCATCAATATCAGATCGGTAGGAGTCAGACAATCAGCATGCCCACAGATCAGCTGTTCCTTGCAGCTTCCAGAACCAGAAGCAACACTTTGAACAGAGTCAGAAGCAAAGGGCCATTTAAAGAGTATTGGCCTTGCAGCTCAGTTCCCATCCAAGTGAATTGTGGTATCAACCCAGCACAGCTGCTATACTTTGATCTGAGCTCTGCTTCTGACTTAATTTAAAGTGTTAGTTCCAGGGCCGGTGGATGCAGGGAACAGCTGATTGGTTGAAGTGCCCCTGTCGCACCTTCACTGATCTGATATTGATGGCCTATCCTGAGAATAGGTCATCAATGTGATTAACCTGGAAAACCCCTTTAAAGAGTCTCTCTTAACATGATAAATCCTATTAAACCAGTATGCCTGGTTTAATAGGATTAATCATGCTGATTAAAACAATACCTTTCTTTCGTCTGTGTGTTAAACAGCTGCAAATGAGTACATTGAAGAACCTTACCATGTTGAAAATAGAGGTTTTCTATGCTTAGAAAGCTAAAACATTACTGGTTTATTCACAGGCACAATATAAATACGACAGTAATATGTATTAGCCTTCTAAGTATAGTTAGATAGTTAATACAGTTGAAAAAAGACATACGTTCAGTTCAACAAAGGGATAGGTGGGAGTGTGAATTTTAGAAAAGGGGAGTGAGATCCAGGTTTCTACACATTTTCATAGGCATTAATGTTATTTACTTTTAATAATTTATCTAAGCCCTTTTTTAAACTACCCACCGTTCCTGTTGTGACCACGTCCTAAGGTAGACTATTGAACAGATTTACAGTTCTTACAGTAAAGAAGCTTTGACGCCTCTGAAGATTGAACTTTTTCTTCTCCAGACTGGGGAGTTACCCCCTTGCCTTTTGAGGGGATTTTACATGGAACAGCTTTTCACCATTTTATTTGTACAGTCCAACCCAGCGGTGCTGGGTTGATGCCACAGTTCACTTGGCTGGGAGATGAGCTGCATTGCCACTACTCTTTGAATGGCACTTTGCTTCTGACTCTGTTCAAAGTGTTGCTTCTGGTTCTAGAAGCTGCAAGGAACCGCTGATCTGTGAGCATGCTGATTGTCTGACCCCCACCGATCTGATTTGTATAGGTTAATCATGTCCCCCGTCTCTTCTCAAGACTAAATAAATGTACTTCTTTTAATCTTTCCTCATAACTAAGACCCTTGTCAGATTAGTTGCTCTGCTTTGTACTCTTCCAGCTCCAGTGTATCCTTTCTATGTATTGGTGCCCAGAACTAAACCACATATTCCAGATAAGACTGTAGCCTGGAGGTAAGTTGTCAGCCTTGCATGTAGATGTCCGAGGTTCAAATCACAGGAGAGACCTCTAGATTTTCTTTAGTAATTTTTTTTTTTAGTTTGTTTTTTTCTCCCTCATTTAAGCCATAATAAAAAGTATTACTATATTGAGAATAAAGATTTTCTATATTAGTAGACTAATACATATTATTGTTGTCTTTATAATCATATATTGTGCCTAAATCGGCAATGTGTTTTTCGCTTTCTAAGCATAGAAAACCTCTATTCTCAATATAGTAAAGCTATAGCCTTTTATTTTGGGTTAAATGAGGGAGAATAAAAATGAAGAAAAAATGAAGAAAAAAATGAAGTCTCTCCTGGGATTTGAAACTGGGACATCTACATGCAAGGCTGACCACTTACCTCCAGGTTAAAAGGTTATAGTATTGAGAAGAGTGTTTTTCTATACTTGGAAAGCTAATGCACATTACTGGTATCTTTATAATTATATATTATGCCTGTGAATAAAAAATGTTTTAGCTTTCTAAGTATAGAAAGCCTCTATTCTCAACATGATAAAGCTATAGTAAATAGTGTATATGATATAAACATGCTAGAACACAGCTCTGACCTCAGCATGCTGATGTCTAGCCATGTCAATCAAGGGGAGACGGAGTGTGCAGAGCACAGGGGTGTTAAAAAAAAAAAACTGTGCTCCAAGGATTCAGGCCCGCCCCCTCCCCTGGTTCTCTAACATGTGCATTTGCGTATGAATAAAAACAGAGATTTCTGCAGCTGTTTAACATACAGGCAAAAGAAAGGCATCATTTTAATCTGAACGATCAACCCCACCAGGCATTATACCTGGTTTAATAGGGTTGATCATGCTGACAGAGGCTATTTAAATGGAACCTGTCACCGGGATTTTGGGTATAGAGCTGAGGACATGGGTTACTAGATGGCCGCTAACACATCTGCAATACCCAGTCCCCATAGCTCTGTGTTCTTTTATTGTGGGAAAAAAACGATTTGATACATATGCAAATTAACTTGAGATGAGTTCTGTACATGACTCATCTCAGAGACAGGACTCATCTCAGGTTAATTTGCATATGTAGCAAATCTTTTTTTACACAATAAAAGCACACATAGCTATGGGGACTGGGTATTGCAGATGTGCTAGCGGCCATCTAGCAACCCATGTCCTCAGCTCTATACACAAAATCCCGGTAACAGGTTCCCTTTAAGTTATGCCTCTGGACAGGAGATATGTTTTCTTGCTGTCATAACTTTCTTTAAAGGCATTTTCTAATCATCGATAAATGTAGGAAAAGTCTCTAGTGATGGCACTGCTATCATGTATCTAAGACAATGTCATCTGTAATCGGCTCCTGTTCTTAGCTGTCTCCTCGTGCAGTTCATTTCAAACATGTAAACGAAGATAAGAAATCAGAGACTGCATTCAGCAGCATCTTCAACGATCTTCACCTTTTATTGCATAAAAGGGATACAGGGGGTGGGGGCGGACATTCACCAGACAAGCATATGCAAGTAAGCAGCAACGGCCGTTTCGCAATCGCACTCCACTCTTCTCCTACTCTTTTATGTCCACCCACAGAATCATCTTAGAAACCATGTACACATCCGGCAGTGGACATATACAGACATTACAAATAGGGTTGAGTGAACCCGAATCCGGACTTTTTCACAAAAGTTTGGGTTCGGTGTTCGGGTGATTTTATTATTTTCCATTATAACATGGTTATAACGGAAAATAATAGCATTCTTAAGACAGAATGCTAATTAAAATGGCCATTGAGGGGTTAAAAATAATTTAAAAAAAAACTCACCTCATCCAGTTGATCGCGCAGCCGGTATCCTCTTCTTTCTTCTTTATGCGGGACCTGCGATGACATCACCGCGCTCCCCACAGGTCCTTCTAACTTCATTCAGCAGGACCTGCGATGACCTCACCACGTGGTGAGCGCAGTGATGTCATCACAGGTCCTTTTGCAGGTCTTGCATAAAGAAGAAAGAAGAGGATACCGGTTGCGTGATCAAGTGGATAAGGTGAGTTTTTTTTTAAATTATTATTTTTAACCCCTCAATGGACATTTTATTTAGCATTCTGTCTTAACCATGTTATAACGGAAAATAATAAAGCGAAATTCAGGTCCCTATTGACTTTAATGGGCTCCGGGTTCGGGGTCAAGTTCGGGTCCCCGAACCCAAACTTTGACCTGAAGTTCAGGGCGAACCCGAACTCCCACGGGTTCGCTCATCCCTAATTACAAACCCACAACCAAATACACACACATTAATCCCTATAAACACACTTAAATCATTTTGGTCATTCAGGCCTAATGGGCTCATGGCTCCTGGTCGCATTATCCACCTGGCCTCCTAGCGTAATAAAATCCAATGCCTACCATGGGGGTGGGGGGGCGAGTTCTATCTCTGAGAAAAGGTTTTCTCATCATCCCTGTATTATGAGAGACACAACCTCTCCCAGCGGAAAGTGTACATGCAGCCATTCAAATGAATATTGCTTACTGCCAGAATGTAAAGTGAAGACCCACGTGTAAGACCTCCACTCTGACCCCCTATTAAGGCATATGGAGAGCTTACACTGAATAAATAACCCCTTTAACTGCAGAGAGGAAACACGATATCTAAGGACAATCCTTTAAGTAGCCCCCACTTTTTCAGGATTGCTTATTAGACTCCACAATGTCATTGCTTGTAGGCAACATCTGTATGGTAATTGCCAAACATCCATAGAAACCCTTCCACTTAATTAAGAATTAATGAAATCCAACTTATTTTTAGCACATTCTTCCTTTTAATTAACTTGTAATGAGGTGATAATTGGTTCCTAAATTGTTGACTGCTGCAAGTGTTCTTTTGTGGCCGAACTTGATATTTACATCACGCAAGCAGAGAAGCCTTCTATTACAGGGTGTCATAAAGCAAGCAGCAGTGTTTCTAGCAGCATATGGAATGGACCTGTTTAATTTATTGTCCCCCTCACTTGACCACTGACACCGCAATTGAAATCACTTTTCCCTGAAAAGTCAGAGTAGGAACAGAAGTGCGAGTCTGAAGATGCCAAATGTGAAACCAAACTGTTTCGTAAGGAAGGATGTGTAGGAGGTGAACATGCACGTAGCCTTACACAGAAGAAACTCCATGACCTGGGCAAGGGTGTCCCAATGGTTTATCTCCATTTAATGTTAGGGTTCGGAACTAACCTTTAACTTCCTGTCCTATTGTAGGACATCTAAATGGTTTACAATCATAACTTGAACGTGGTGATGTTCAGAAAATGTTAAGGTTTCTGGAGTCAACACAGGGTTACTTGTAAGAATTTAAAGGGGTATTCTGGTAATTTAAAGTTACTTCCTATCCACAAGATAGGGGATGACTAACTGGAGGGGGTTTGACTTACGGGACACAAAGCTGATCCCCACCTGTTCTGATGGGACTGCTGAAGGTAGATGGGTGCTGTACTCGGCTATCTTTGGCAGTCCTCTATAAAATGAATGGAGTGGCAGGGTGTATGCTCAGCTGCTGCTCCATCGAGATAGGGGTACATTATCCCCGTTCTCGGGATCGGTGGGTATCCCAGCAGTCAGACCAGAGTACTCCAGTGGGTAGGGGATAACATTTAGTTATCGGAATATCCCTTAAAGCGAAATGTGAAGATGCCTAGCAAAGACCGTAAAAATAATCACAATCATTCTAATCTCCTTAAAGAGGATCTGTCAGCTCTCCTGACCTGTTATTTTCTCCCAGGCTGTGAGCTCTGCGATGCGATTGGCCAGCGCTACAGCAGAACAAGGGCAGACTCCGCCTACTATAACTTAGTGACCGAAGATACCGGAGGGCATAGCGGGAGAACGGAGAGGCGCCCAGGGATAATAGTAAGTGCAGTGAGATCCCCGGGCGCCGCTCTCCATGTCTGTATACTTAATTCACAATGTCAGGATCGGTGAAAGGTCCTCTTTAAAGCGAATCTGTCATCATGAAAATGTAGTGCAATCTTGAACGATACTTCCCCTTTAAAGGGAACCTGTCAGTGTCTGAGCTGCAGGCACCATATTATAGAGCTGAAGGAGCGGAGCGGATTGATGTATAGTTTTGTAGGAAACGATTCAGTTAAGCTTTCTATTCGCTCATTTAAATCCTGTCTGCGTTCTGGGCTTAGGAGTCCAGTGGGCGGGCCAACTCAGTCACTGACAACTGCCTCACCACGATGCACAGTAATACAGGAAAGACTAGACCCCTCAGCATATAAACAGTAGGAATTTCAATGAACAAAATACAGTTTATTCTGAATCGCTTCCCACAAAGCTATACCAACATGCTGCCTGCAGATTGCACTGCATTTTTAGTGTGACAGGTTCCCTTTAAAATGGGGGACATGGACCTCACCCCTTGTTATCTACAGCCAGGAACTACAATGACCAGCCTTATTATGAGAAAATGACGTCCTGATTCTGGCCCCCCTCCTCATATAGTTGTTTGGAGAAAGGGGTGGAAGACTGCCAAGGACATGGACCAGGCTAGGACATCTGCTAGAGGCTCTACCTTAGAGGGTTCTGATGACAGGGCCCTTTAAATAGTTGTAAGTGAACTTACTTACCTTGACAGATGACCTACAGACGTGGACAAAATTGTTGGTACCCTTTGGTCAATGAAAGAAAAAGTCACAATGGTCACAGAAATAACTTTAATCTGACAAAAGTAATAATAAATTAAAATTCTATAAATGTTAACCAATGAAAGTCAGACATTGTTTTTCAACCATGCTTCAACAGAATTATGTAAAAAAATAAACTCATGAAACAGGCATGGACAAAAATGATGGTACCCCTAACTTAATATTTTGTTGCGCAACCTTTTGAGGCAATCACTGCAATCAAACGCTTCCTGTAACTGTCAATGAGACATCTGCACCTCTCAGCAGGTATTTTGGCCCACTCCTCATGAGCAAACTGCTCCAGTTGTGTCCGGTTTGAAGGGTGCCTTTTCCAGACTGCATGTTTCAGCTCCTTCCAAAGATGCTCAATAGGATTGAGGTCAGGGCTCATAGAAGGCCACTTTAGAATAGTCCAATTTTTTCCTCTTAGCCATTCTTGGGTGTTTTTAGCGGTGTGTTTTGGGTCATTGTCCTGTTGCAAGACCCATGACCTGCGACTGAGACCAAGCTTTCTGACACTGGCTAGTACATTTCTCTCTAGAATTCCTTGATAGTCTTGAGATTTCATTGTACCCTGCACAGATTCAAGACACCCTGTGCCAGACGCAGCAAAGCAGCCCCAGAACATAACAGAGCCTCCTCCATGTTTCACAGTAGGGACAGTGTTCTTTTCTTGATATGCTTCATTTTTTCGTCTGTGAACATACAGCTGATGTGCCTTGGCAAAAACTTCGATTTTTGTCTCATCTGTCCACAGGACATTCTCCCAGAAGCTTTGTGGCTTGTCAACATGTAGTTTGGCATATTCCAGTCTTGCTTTTTTATGATTCGTTTTCAACAATGGTGTCCTCCTTGGTCGTCTCCCATGTAGTCCACTTTGGCTCAAACAACGACGGATGGTGCGATCTGACACTGATGTTCCTTGAGCATGAAGTTCACCTTGAATCTCTTTAGAAGTCTTTCTAGGCTCTTTTGTTACCATTCGGATTATCCGTCTCTTAGATTTGTCATCAATTTTCCTCCTGCGGCCACGTCCAGGGAGGTTGGCTACAGTCCCATGGATCTTAAACTTATGAATAATATGTGCAACTGTACTCACAGGAACATCTAGTTGCTTGGAGATGGTCTTATAGCCTTTACCTTTAACATGCTTGTCTATAATTTTCTTTCTGATCTCTTGAGACAGCTCTTTCCTTTGCTTCCTCTGGTCCATGTCGAGTGTGGTACACACCATATCACCAAACAACACAGTGATTACCTGGAGCCATATATATAGGCCCAATGGCTGATTACAAGGTTGTAGACACCTGTGATGCTAATTAGTGGACACACCTTGAATTAACATGTCCCTTTGGTCACATTATGTTCTGTGTTTTCTAGGGGTACCATCATTTTTGTCCATGCCTGTTTCATGAGTTTATTTTTTTACATAATTCTGTTGAAGCATGGTTGAAAAACAATGTCTGACTTTCATTGGTTAACATTTATAGAATTTTAATTTATTATTACTTTTGTCAGATTAAAGTTATTTCTGTGACCATTGTGACTTTTTCTTTCATTGACCAAAGGGTACCAACAATTTTGTCCACGTCTGTAAGTACAAGAATGAGAAAAAAAATTACAAAGGACTGTTCTTTTTAGTTTTAGGAGATGGGTTGTGATCATTATCCAAAACACAGGGCTGAAACCACTGTCAGACGCCTACGCTCCTGTTGACAGCATAAAATGTAAGAACGTGTTCCGTGTAGGCAGATAAATTATGATGATGCCCAGCTCACAGAATTATGGGTCTCTAGGCCTCCCGGGCTTCTCTAAGCAGTTATTTAGCCTAAATTGGCTTTTAAAGAGCTATCCACAGAGATTATGTAAAGCTGTTACCAGTATGGAGCTTCATCCTACATATGTCATTATATTAGGAGCCATAGGGCAGAAGATGAGCCTCCAGAAGATTGGAGTAAAAGCCACCATAGATACAGCAATAGCCAGAAATGACCCAGCTGTGAGGAATAGTCATTATTAAAGGGGTTGTCTCATCAGGACCCATATACTCATAGGGCATATGGTCGTCATAGAGGGGGTCCTCTGTTCGGGATCCCTTTTCTATTAGCTAGTGCAAACAGTGACTGATTCTGGTGAACTTATAGCCAATTATTTGTCCTATTAAATCACTTTTTTAGGGCAAATATAAAATATTACTGATATATGATACAGCAATGCGCAAGAACAATGGAGCAGATTCACTACTTGTGCCAGACTTTTGGCGCAATTTCAGCAACAACAAAAAACGGACATATGTAACTTATAGGTGGGATAAGCTTAGAGTAGACCCTCTAAAGATGTGACAGATTTATCTTCCAACATCAGCAGCTGTGATAAATCCAGGACAGTTTTACACTGAGTTTACATTGTCTGTCTTGTTTTTAGACAGTATTAGTAAATCTGCCCCACTGAAACTCATTTATCAAAACTTTCTAATGGACAGAACTCTCCTTGCTGCTCATAGTGACCAATCACCCTGCAGCTTTCATTTTTGCAGAGCACTTTTTAGTAATTAAAGCTGAGCTCTGATTGGTTGCTAAGACTGACAATGCTGTATTTTTCATAAATGAGGCCTACTGTGAGAAGTCTTTTGTGCAATATGTGTATTAGGACACCTTCACATGCATTTTTAGCAAATACAAACATACTGCATATCAAAACCGGATGAATAATGTATGTACACAGTGACTCCACCAGCAGAATAGTGAGTGCAGCTCTGGAGTATAATACAGGATGTAACTCAGGATCAGTACAGGATGAATAATGTATGCACACAGTGACTCCACCAGCAGAATAGTGAGTGCAGCTCTGGAGTACAAGACGGGATGTAACTCAGGATCAGTACAGCATGATTAATGTATGTGCACAGTGACTCCACCAGCAGAATAGTGAGTGCAGCTCTGGAGTATAATACAGGATGTAACTCAGGATTAGTACAGGATGAATAATGTATGCACACAGTGACTCCACCAGCAGAATAGTGAGTGCAGCTCTGGAGTACAAGACGGGATGTAACTCAGGATCAGTACAGCATGATTAATGTATGTGCACAGTGACTCCACCAGCAGAACAGCTCTGGAGTATAATACAGGATATAATTTAGGATCAGTACAGGATAAACAAATTAATGTATGTACACAGTAACTCCAGCAGCAGATTAGTGGGTGCAGCTCTGGAGTACAATACAGGATGTAACTCAGGAATCAGGATATACAATTTAATTTATGTACACAGTGACTCCACAAGCAGTGGAGTGTAGCACTGGAGTATAATACAGGATGTAAATATTGATCAATAGAGGAAAAGTTATGTAATGTATTTGCACAGTGACTGCACCTGCAGAATAGTGGGTGCAGCTCTGGAGTATAATACAGGATGTAACTCAGGATCAGTACACGATAAGTAATGTATGTATAAGAATAGGGAGTAAGGCTCTGGAGCATAATACTGGAGGCAGTTAAGTATCGATAAAAAAAAAATAAAAAAAAAAAAAAAAATATCGATACAGGATAAGTAATGTATCTACACAGTCACTCCAGCAGCAGAATAGTGATTACAGCTCTGGAGTATAATACAGGATTTAGTTCAGGATCAGTCCAGGATAAGTAATGTATGTACATAGTCACTCCAGCAGCAGAATAGGGAGTAAAGCTCTGGAGTATAATACAGGATATAATTCAGGATCAGTAAAGGATAAGTAATGTACATTATCTCACAAATTCAGGATCTGTACAGGATAAGTGATTTAATGTATATACACAGTGACTCCAGCAGCAGAATAGTGAGTGCAGCTCTGGAGTATAATGCAAGATATAATTCAGGATCAGTACAGGATAAGTAATTTACATTATCTCACAAAAGTTAGTATACCTCTCACATTTATGTAAATATTTTATTCTATCTTTTCATGGGACAACACTGAAGATCTGACACTTTGATACAATGTAAAGTAGTCAATGTATAGCTTGTATAACAGTGTAACTTTGGTGTGCCCTCAAAATAACTCAACACACAGCCATGAATGTCTAAACCTCCCCGATGTCATGTGACTCTTTAGTGTTACAAGGTCTCAGATGTGAATGGGGAGCAGGTGTGTTAAATTTGGTGTAACCACTCTCACACTCTCTCATACTGGTCACTGGAAGTTCAACATGGTACCTCATGGCAAAGAACGCTCTGAGGATCTGAAAAAAAGAATTGTTGCTCTACATAAAGATGGCCGAGGCGATAGGAAGATTGTCAACACCCTGAAACTGAGCTGTAGCATGGTGGCCAAGACCATACAGCGGTTTAACAAGACAGGTTCCACTCAGAACAGGCCTCGCCATGGTCGACCAAAGAAGCTGAGTGCACATGCTCAGTGTTATATCTAGGGGTTGCCTTCTCAAAATAAACGTATGAGTGCTGCCAGGATTACTGCCGAGGTTAGAGGGGTGGGGGGGTCAGCCTATTAGTGCTCAGACCATACACTGCACACTGTATTAGATTGGTCTACATGGCTGTCGGCCCAGAAGAAAGCCTCTTCTAAAAATGATGCACAAGAAAGCCCGCAAACAGTTTGCTGAAGACAAGCAGACTAAGGACATGGATTACGGGAACCATGTCCTGTGGTCTGATGAAACCAAGATAAATGTATTTGGTTCAGATGGTGTCAAGCGTGTGTGGCGGCATCCAGGTGAGGAGTACAAAGACAAGTGTGTTTTGTCTACTGTCAAGCATGGTCTCATAGCTTGGGACTACATGAGTGCTGCCGGCTGTGGGGAGCTACAGTTCATTGAGGGAACCATGAATGCCAACATGTACTGTGACATAATGAAGCAGAGCATGATCCCCTCCTTTCGGAAACTGGGCCGCAGGGCAGTATTCGGACATGATAATGACCCCAAACACACCTCCAAGATGACCTCTGCCTTGTTAAAGAAAGGTGCTGGACTGGCCAAGCATGTCTCCAGACATAAACCCTATTGAGCATCTGTGGGGCATCCTCAAATGGCAGATGGAGGAGTGCAAGGTCTCTAACATTCACCAGCTTCATGATGTCGTCATGGAGGAGTGGAAGAGGATTGCAGTGGCAACCTGTGAAGCTCTAGTAAACTCCATGCCCAAGAGAGTTAAGGCAGTGCTGGAAAATAATGGTGGCCAAACAAAATACTGACACTTTGGGCACAATTTGGCCATTTTCACTTAGGGGTGTACTCTGTTTTGTTGCCAGTGGTTTAGACATCAATGGATGTGTTGAGTTATTTTGAGGGCACACCAAATTTACACTGTTATACAAGCCGTACACTGACTACTTTCCATTGTATCAAAGTGTCAGATCTTCAGTGTTGTCCCATGAAAAGATATAATAAAATATTTACAAAAATGTGAGGGGTGTACTCACTTTTGTGAGAAACTGCATGTACACAGTGACTCCACCAGCTGAATAATGAGTACAGCTCTGGAGTATAATACACGATGTAACTCAGGATCAGTGCAGCATAAGTAATGTAATGTATGTACACAGTGACTCCACCAACAGAATAGTGAGTACAGCTCTGGAGTATAATACAGGATGCAGTTCAGGATCAGTACAGGATAAGTAATGTATTTACACAGGGACTCCACCAGCAGAATAGTGAGTGCAGCTCTGGAGTATAATACAGGATGTAACTCAGGATCAGTATAAGATAGGTAATGTATGTACACAGGGACTCCACAAGCAGAATAGTGAGTGCAGCTCTGGAGTATAATACAGAATGTAACTCAGGATCAGTATAGGATAAGTAATGTATGTACACAGTGACTCCACCAGCAGAAAAGTGCGTGCAGCTCTGGAGTATAATACAGGATGCAGTTCAGGATCAGTACAGGATAAGTAATGTATTTACACAGGGACTCCACCAGCAGAATAGTGAGTGCAGCTCTGGAGTATAATACAGGATGTAACTCAGGATCAGTATAAGATAGGTAATGTATGTACACAGGGACTCCACAAGCAGAATAGTGAGTGCAGCTCTGGAGTATAATACAGAATGTAACTCAGGATCAGTATAGGATAAGTAATGTATGTACACAGTGACTCCACCAGCAGAAAAGTGCGTGCAGCTCTGGAGTATAATACAGAATGTAACTCAGGAACAGTATAAGATAGGTAATGTATGTACACAGTGACTCCACCAGCAGAATAGTGAGTGCAGCTCTGGAGTATAATACAGGATGTAGTACAGGATAAGTAATGTATGTACACAGTGAGTCCACCAGCAGAATAGTGATTACAGCTCAGGAGTATAATACAGGATATAACTCAGGATCAGTATAGGATAAGTAATGTATGTACACAGTGAGTCCACCAGCAGAATAGTGAGTACAGCTCTGGAGTATAATACAGGATGCAGTTCAGGATCAGTACAGGATAAGTAATGTATTTACACAGGGACTCCACCAGCAGAATAGTGAGTGCAGCTCTGGAGTATAATACAGGATGTAACTCAGGATCAGTATAAGATAGGTAATGTATGTACACAGGGACTCCACAAGCAGAATAGTGAGTGCAGCTCTGGAGTATAATACAGAATGTAACTCAGGATCAGTATAGGATAAGTAATGTATGTACACAGTGACTCCACCAGCAGAAAAGTGCGTGCAGCTCTGGAGTATAATACAGGATGTAACTCAGGAACAGTATAAGATAGGTAATGTATGTACACAGTGACTGCACCAGCAGAATAGTGAGTGCAGCTCTGGAGTATAATACAGGATGTAGTACAGGATAAGTAATGTATGTACACAGTGAGTCCACCAGCAGAATAGTGATTACAGCTCAGGAGTATAATACAGGATGTAACTCAGGATCAGTATAGGATAAGTAATGTATGTACACAGTGAGTCCACCAGCAGAATAGTGAGTGCAGCTCTGGAGTATAATACAGAATGTAACTCAGGATCAGTACAGGATGAATAATTTATGTACACAGTGACTGCACCAGCAGAATAGTGAGTGCAGCTCTGGAGTATAATACAGGATGTAGTTCAGGATCAGTACAGGATAAGTAATGTATGTACACAGTGACTACACCAGCAGAATAGTGTGTTCAGCTCTGGAGTATAATACAGGATGTATTTCAGGATCAGTATAGGATAAGTAATGTATGTACACAGTGACCTGTCCTGGTCAGGCAATGGACACACAGTGCATGTAATGTAGAGTTACAGTATAGTTATCATAGCTCTTGCATTGTAATACTGCATACACTTGTGATCCATGGAAATAGAAGTTCTATGTAATTTGCAATAATTGCAGAAGATCCTACCTGGTTAGCTAGAAATGTTCTACAGTGACGCTGTGCAGAGGACGAGGGGTCTCTATATTATTCTGTAAATCACTTGCACAATCACACGTACACACACGCCACCTCATCACCTAATAAGAATAATGAGCACTTCCTGACGGCATTTCTTCTGTCTCTTTAGGAAATGACTATACCATGGTGCCTGAAGAGAGCCGAGCTGGTGTTTAAGTGTGTGAAAGGTAACATAACGTGTGAATTTCTATGGTGCGACCTCATAGTAAACACGTCTCTGGATCCCATTGTTCCTGTCTACAATCCAGGCATATTTTATGACGACCGAAATCATGTCCTGGCTCGAAGGGAAAAAAAATTGGAAAGGTTTCCTCAAAATCTCTTTAATTAACCTCACGTAAGCAGCGCGGTCAGCAGTGGGATTCTGGCCGCACCACTGGCTCCTCCAGCTTTCCTGTAGACGCCAAGTTGTTTGTGTGTACAGCCAGGTCACATGAGGCTGTGACAGTGTGCTGATGATTGTACCCCAATTTTAAAGGGTGGGTTATGTTTTTTTGTTTTTTTTAATATAGGGTCTGTTTGTTTATTTTAGGTTCTTTATGATTAAAAGTCCTTTAATCAGTTTTTTAAAAAGCTAGGTGAAAACACACAATCGCCACAAGAGTTGCTTCCCAGCTTTACTAGTCTCCTGAATGGAACTTCTGCCTATTTACGTATCGGGGATATATCATAACCAGGACCACTTGGCTTTCAGGTGTCTGGGAAAGCTGGGTGATGACCACTGTTGAAGCCATGCTGGTAGCCATATTGACTGTCTGGCTTGTAGCAGGGTTTCTTACTGGTCAGCTGCGGTTATCTGTAGTAATGACCAGGACACAAAACTATGACTCCCAGCAATTGGCTCTTAGTGTATACTGGAAGTTGTAGTTTTGCAAGAGCAGGAGAGCCAAATATTATAAAGTAGATACACATACTGTATAATAATGTTAAAGCCCCTAGCAGTGAGCGTCCCCAGATTTGCCAATCCGTAGTGTAAAGACATTGATACATAACATTCCTTGCTCCTGATGCTACCATCTTGCTAGTATGTGGACCCTTAGTCATCTCAGGGGGGATCACAGGGACATTTCTATAGCGGGTGCAGAGGTAGCAGTAGCCGGGCTCAATAGCCCCTCTGCCATATACAAGATGCCAATATGGCAAGTGTTGGGTTGCTGTTACAGATCTGGCATTGGAGCCCAGGAGCATGAAGCTATGCAGTACTTGTACACAGCCAACTTTAGAGGGTGTAAGCTGTATGGCCAGTATCTCCCATTTATTATGTAATATCTGTGATTTTTTTTTTTTTTTTTTTTGTAGGTTTTATGATGGAAATGGTTTCCTGGGATGGGGGTGTTTCGAGGACAGTGCAGTTTCTTGTTCCTCAGGTGAGTTGGTGTTTAAGAAAATATATGAGGAGACCCCCTGATGGCTATATAGTTGTGGAGATCCGACCTGGGAGATTTACAGTTGTGTTCAATATAATAGCAGTCAGACATCACT
This sequence comes from Bufo gargarizans, assembly GCF_014858855.1. Lineage (NCBI taxonomy): Eukaryota > Metazoa > Chordata > Amphibia > Anura > Bufonidae > Bufo > Bufo gargarizans. The sequence goes on along the minus strand of NC_058081.1, from coordinate 511,477,106 downwards.
AACCTGATCAATCACTGTTTTTGGTAGAAATGATATTTCTACATGGCAAAGAATTTACTAGCAGGTGTAGTAGAGTAATAGAAATCCAACAGACCCAACAGTCATGACATGCATCCATTGTTGCATTTGTTGCATTTGTTATGCAGGTGAAGCTAGAAATCTACGGCAGCTCTGAGCTGTTGTACATTTCTGTTTAGGCACACGGACTGCCAGAGGATGCGCCTAATTTATGTCGAGGCATGCACCCCATCATAAATGTGGTGCATCCTCTGGCAGTGCAGGGGATATCAAGACTAGTGCAGAAAGCACTGGTTTTGATAAATTTTCCCCTAAGTGTTAAGTCGCAAAACAGGTGAAACTCGAAAAATTAGAATATCGTGCAAAAGTCAGTTTATTTCAGTAATGCAGCTTCAAATTAGAATTTTGTGAAAAGGTTCAATATTCTAGGCTCAAAGTGTCGCACTCTAGTCAGCTAAGTAATCCATACCCCCTGAGCAAAGGGTACCTCAAAATTGAGACTTTGGGGTTTCTTAAGCTGTAAGCCATAATCATTCAAATTATAACAAATAAAGGCTTGAAATACACTGCCTGTCCCAAAAAAAAGTCGCCACCTGGATTTAACTAAGCAAATAGTTATGAGCCTCCTATTGGATAATTACTGCATGGGCGATTATCTTTCAGCTGGCAATAAGTTATTAAACCCCATCTTGGTGCAATGAGTTGCTTCTCATTTCTTAAACAACCATGTCGAAAGACGCCTCTCGTGGTCGTGGAAAAGATGTTAGTCTGTTTGAGAAGGGTAAAATCATTGGCATGCATCAAGCAGAGAGAACATCTAAGGAGATTGCAGAAACTATAAAATTGGTTTAAGAACTGTCCAACTGGAAGGATAGTGGGGACCCATTGTATTCGAGGAAGCAATGTGGCGGGAAAAAAATCCTGAATGATCCTGGGCCCTTAAACGTTTGGTAAAATCAAATCAAAGAAGAAGAACAGTAGAACTCAGGGCTATGTTTAATAGTGAAAGTAAGAGCATTTCTACATGCACAATGCAAAGGGAACTCAAGGGATTGGGACTGAACAGCTGTGTAGCGGTAAGAAAACCACTAATCAGTGAGGAAAACCAGAAAAAAAAGGCTTCATTTTGTTAGGGAGCATAAAGATTGGACTCTGGAGCAATGGAAGAAGGTCATGTGGTCTGATGAGTCCAGATTTACCCTGTTCCAGAGTGACGGGCGCATCAGGGTAAGAAGATAGGCAGATGAAGCGATGCACCCATCATGGCTAGTGCCTACTGTACAAGACTGTGGGCGCAGTGCTATGATCTGGGGTTGCTGCAGTTGGTCAGGTTCTAGGTTCAGTAACAGTATGTGCTCCAAGAATGAGGTTGGCTGACTACCTGAACATACTGACTGACCAGGTTATTCCATCAATAGATTTTTTTCTTCCCTGATGGCACGGGCATATTCCAAGCTGACAATACCAGGATTCATCGGGCTCAAATTGTGAAAGAGTGGTTCAGGGAGCATGAGACATCATTTTCACACATGGATTAGCCATCACAGAGTCCAGACCTTAACCCCATTGAGAATCTTTGGGATGTGCTGGAGAAGGCTTTGCGCAGCAGTCAGACTCTATCATAATCAAAGCAAGATCTTGGTGAAAAATTAATGCAACCATGGATGGACAGTGCAGAAGCTTATCGAAACAATGCCACAGCAAATGCGTGCCATAATCAAAGCTAAAGGCTTTTTTTTGGTGGCAATTTTTTTTTGGACACAGTGTATCTGGCTTTGCATGTACTGAGTCTATCTCATATATTAGTTTCACCTTTTAAGTTGCATTACTGAAATAAATGAACTTTGCATGATATTCAAATTTTTCGAGTTTCACCTGTATGACAGGCAATTAGTGTGAAGGGACGTTGCAAGCAGCAATCTTCTCCACTGTATGTGGACGAGTGATGGTTACTGCTCCTGATACAGATTCTATACAGTTTCTGAGCAGCAGATCCTTGTTCACACACACAATCTGCTGTCCAGAAACAGTGATTTAGGTTTGCGCATGAACAGCAATTTCACTCGGTGAATGGACCTTTTGCTTATTCATCGGGTGATCTCAGGTGCAGACTGAGAACTTAAAGTGGCCCTGGAAAAAAAACGTATAAGTAGCCTCATGTTGTAGGCGAGTCCAAATTGACAGAAGGCGGGACAACAGAGGTAGGCGGGGCCAGCAATACCATAGTGCAGGACAAAATACCACCCCAGCAGAAACAAATACCATACTGCAGCACAAAATACTGTCTCTGGGAAACCAAATATCACAGTGCAGCACAAAATACTGTCGCTCACCCCACATTACGAAGCTGTATCATCGTCCTGAGGATGGCAATATAGCTATATTCAAGAGGGCACCTGTGGCCACTGGTCAGGTGCATAAGTGCCTGATGCTCCTATATTATGTACCTTGCTGATGGCCCACCAGGAAATTTCCTTGTGAGGTCTATGGCCAATCCGCCCATGGATGAACGGCAGCAACTTTACACAGGCTGATTATGGGGAATGAGGGTTCGTGCTAATGTTCATTGAGATAATCGGCCCAATAATTGCCCTGTGTAAACCCGCCTTTACTTAAAAGTAAGTTAGGATATGTCTCATCAGTCTCTGAAGGTAGAGGTCGTGTGCCTACAGCTCCTGTGTTCCCATGACAGATCTTCCTGTCTGCACCCTACCATTTCAGTGTTACCTAGAGGCAGGGGCGTAGCTATACGGGGGTGCAGAGGTAGCAGTCGCTACTGGGCCCAGAAGCCTGAGGGGCCCAAAGACCCTTGTGCCACATAAGAAGGCACCAGTATTATAGCAAATGCATACTGGTCAAGTTGCCGGCTGGAGGGAAGGAGTTAGGTCAGGAATTTGGCATGGGGGAGGGAGGTGCAGCATGAAGGCTATGGTGCTTCCCTACCCCTGGCCACAAAGCACTGAGGAAAGGGGGGCCCAAGCTGAACTCTTGCACCGGGGCCCATGAGCCTTTAGCTATGCCCCTGGGGGCCGGCCTTAGGTGTTCAGGCGCCCTGTGCGAGCTAACCTTGTGGCGCCCCCCCTCAAAAAAAAATATATATATATATTGTGTGGCACAGTGTAGGCTATATGTGTATAACAAACATATTTCACATGAAAACTTACAGTTACTTGGCTTGGCCCTTGGGGATCTCGGACGCCACTTCCACACTTTGGCCGGGGGCTCAGCGGAGCTGATGAGGTGTTTTATCCTAATGAGAAAGATTTCATAATAAGTATTTGGAGAAGGGGCAGAGGGATAGCAGAGCAGGGAGAGGCTGGTGCTGCTACTAGGGGGTCATACCATGGGGGAGTAATAAAGCCCACCATAATGCCCCCCCCCCCCAGTAGTAATAATTATCCTTATAATGTGCAAAAAATACCCCCTTGTAATGCCCCCATTTGAGCTAATTTCCTCATAGTGCCCCCATAATGTGCCAGTATAAAATACCCCTATATAGTGCCCCTAATAAATTACCCCATAGTGCTCCACACCCTCCTTCCTCCTAGTGCCCCCCATAATGTACCAGTATAAAATGCTCCAGTAGATGCCCTCAGTGTCCCCCATAATTTGAAAGTATAAAATACCCCTTAGTGCCCCCCGTAGATGACCCCATAGTACTCCTCTCCCCCCCTTCCCCATAGTACCCACCATGTGTCCCAGTATAAAATTGTACTGTACAGAGAGCCCATATAAAATACCCCTTCTTTGTGGCCTCAGTAGATGCCCCTATAGTGCCCCCAATCATGTGCCAGTATTAACAGCCCCCCCCCGTGCCAGTATTAACAGCCCCCCCCCGTGCCAGTAATAGCAGCCCCCAGTAATAACAGCCCCCCTGTGCCAGTAATAACAGCTGCCAGTAATAACAGCCCCCAGTAATAAGAGCCCCCCTGTGCCAGTAATAACAGCCCCCAGTAATAAGAGCCCCTCTGTGCCAGTAATAACAGCCCCCAGTAATAACAGCCCCTCTGTGCCAGTAATAACAGCCCCCAGTAATAACAGCCCCTCTGTGCCAGTAATAACAGCCACTCTGTGCCAGTAATAACAGCCCCCAGTAATAAGAGCCCCTCTGTGTCAGTAATAACAGCCCCCAGTAATAACAGCCCCTCTGTGCCAGTAATAACAGCCCCCGCCAGTAATAACAGCCCCCCCTTTGCCAGTAATAACAGCCCCCCCCTTTGCCAGTAATAACAGCCCCCCCCCTTTGCCAGTAATAACAGCCCCCCCGTTTGCCAGTAATAACAGCCCCCCCCTTTGCCAGTAATAACAACCCCCCCCTTTGCCACTAATAACAGCCCCCCCTTTGCCATTAATAACAGCCCCCCCCTCCTTTGCCATTAATAACAGACCCCCCTTTGCCATTAATAACAGCCCCCCCTTTGCCAGTAATAGTATTGTACATAATAAAAAAAATAAAAAAAACACATACTTACCTCCATGTCAGTGATGCGATGCAGGCCTCTTCTGGCCTGTGTCCTACGCTGTATGGCGCAGGCGGCGCGATGACGTCATCGCGCCGCCTGCGCCGGCTTCTGATAGGCTGCCGGCCTAGTGCCTACAGCCTATCAGAGGAAGGGAAAGGGACACGCCTCTCCCAACCCTACCGCAGCACAGGCAGGCATCTGTATCGCTGTCCTGAGGACGGCGATACAGATGACTGGAGATGAGCGCTTCCACAATGGAAGCGCTCATATCCCTGTGCCCAGCCGCCGCCGCCATTACACTGCGGGCTGTCGGCCGCCGGCGCCCCTGTTGCTATGGCGCCCTGTGCCCAAAGGCCGGCCCTGCCTAGAGGGATGCTGTGTGGATCCAAGATGCTATTAATGAATGCTCACAGCTATGTGTGCATCGATGAAGTTGGTGATTTGGGTCTGTATAATGTTCCTATAACAAGGTGGCACACGGCCAACACACCGGCAGGAAATGTCGTCCGGATGCAGCAGTGGAGTTGCTGCAGGCATAGGGTCTTCCCTCATTCTTTTAAACCAACTAAAAAAATCTTGGAAAATCTCCCGGCTTCTCATGGTCACAAGTGCCTGATAGCTGCCATACAGGGTTTGCTGCATTTGGCTGAAGCAGCGAACCCTTCATGACTGGCCCCAGCATGTCACGTCTTATTTGTCCTCTGATCATTATATTTTTATACAATAAGCATTTGTTCAGTGTCTTTATAGCCATTTTCCTCCACATAAAGGTCTGGCGTTTGACTTGGTGCGACTGGTCCTATTTGTTCCCACGGCAGTCATTAAATTATTTGCAGGCGACACGTTGGCGAAAATGAAAAGGAAAACCTCTCACTCAGAATGTGCCTCTGTCTTTGTTTAGTGGGATCATCTATATTAACAGGAAGAGTCATTCAGAGCCGTGTGACACAATGACACGTATTCTTACAGGGCGTGGGGGGGGCTTTAACCCTTCTTTCACTTTCTGAGTGGTCAGACCCCCGAGGTGTAAGTGAGGACAGTTAGTCAAAAACTCCACTTCAAAAATATACTATTACCGTGATAAGAACAATTGGCATGTAGCCAAATTTGTCACTTCACCCAATATGCAGTCATATCCTGACATATCATCTATGGTTTGGCATAGACACCAACGAGCTTGTCCATATGATCAGCAGTCAAGTGACATAATCATGTTACCTCCTCCTCCATGACTTTTGGCTCTACACGTGTCAGCTGTCATAGCGCCCCCCACAGGCATGATTCAACTTGTGTTGAGAAATTTTTGAACATTGTGATTCGCTAGCGCCAGGGGCATAGCTATACGGGGGTGCAGAGGTAGCAGTCGTTACCGGGCACAGGAGCCTGAGGGGGCCCAAAGACCCTTGTGCTGCATAAGAAGACACCGGTATTACAGGGGTGTGTAATGAAGGTGCAACCTGTATCTGAATGATGGACCAAACGATTCTCCCTACTGGTGGACTGTCTGGGCTGTCCGGAGCATGTTCGCGATGTGTGCCCTCACATAACCACTGCTTCCATTACCTTCTAACAGCTAGGGCAGATTGGCCTAGATTGCGGGCAGTAGATATATCATGCTTGCCAAAATGTAAAAAGCTAAATTTAGGAAATTTAAGCCCCTCCCTTTGGACCACACAGCAACTATCAGTGATATACAGATTATTCTGGCGTTATATAAATAACAGGAAATAAATGAATAAATCATTGAACACTGCAGCCTAGCGGTTTATAGCGGTTGAATGATATTTGCATTACATATAGCAGTAGTACCTTTGTGATCTCTCTTTACAGCGCCATCAAGGTCACAAGAGCATCGGGTAGAATTAAAGAGGGAGGGGAAGCGTAAGGGCTGTGTTACACCAACAGATTATCTGACCAATATCTGTCCAATCAGACCAATAGATCTGTGTGTCATTGGCTATCTGACCAATGATTGGTCAGAAATCTGTCAGATAGTCTATTGATGTGATACAGCCTAAGCATTGATTATTTAAAGAGTTTATCAAATTATGACACCATCTTTGCTTATGCCTATTGGTGACCCTCTCCATTGGTCACTCTGTCTGGCATACCTTATTTGTTTATGTATTACATTTGAATGGCATAGCATATAATACTACATTTTGACCTGAGGCGGCCTCCCCTAAGGGTAACATCTGGTCCCCAGGCCGACTGCTATTTATAAAGGGGCTGTCTTGATGATACAAGTCTTTTAATTTAAAGCAGATTTCCTAGTGAGTGTATGGTGGGGTTCTGCTAATCCATAGCAACCGATGTAAACAAGCAGAACTGCAGTATGAGAGAAACAGAGCTTGGAACCCCAGTACAATGTATTGAAAGATTCATTATTAAATATTTTTGCTATTTCTGCAATAACCTTTGAAATCTTACCATTTTAAGATCACAAATGGACCTCAATATTGTTTGTTTCTGACTATAAACTTCTATATCTCCAGAACATCTCAGAAGAAATGTTTTACCAGCTGAGCAATATGCTTCCTCAGATCTTCAGAGTCTCGTCCACACTCACCTTGACGTCTAAACGCTGAAGCCAGAGACCAAAATGTGTCCGTGAAATATTTAAGCTCATACAGAAAAGCAGCCATTTTGTATTAATGGCTATGCTGCCATCAGTGGTGATTTTTGCTTCTTAACTTCAAGGATGTGACAAGTCTAGGGATATGGCATAATACAACAGCTGACAGTATAGGCATGGTGGTCTACATGTATATCATGATATAAAGTACTAATAAACATTCCAGTACAATGATGGTTTCTGTACACTGTGTTACTGTTCCTTCTTGCTGTATAGATCAGTTTGAGTCAGAAGAAGGCTGATCTAAAAATCTCATCATAAATGTCTTTGCCTTAAGTTGTAGTTTCAGGTTGTCTAAGCCACACGGGGTCCGTCCTTTGGTTTCGCTCATATTAAGTAAATACGCCCTAATAGCGTAGAAATCTACCATCCGTGAAATTTTTCTGCAGGTACAGATCTTCTGGAGCCTCCGTAATTTATTCATAGGGTGCCAGAAAAAAGTGCCACTGTGCTGTTGTGCCTGTGTCAGATTCGAAACGCGTCATATGTATTGATGCATAGCATGAAAATAAATGAAGAAAAATTCACAAGACATAGTGAATGCCGGTCTTTCCTTCATTATGATCTCTTCTGGTCCAGCGAGCACCTGAAATGGCGTGAATGGCAGCCAAGGCAATGGAATGGTGGAACATTTCAATTATTTTTGATATTATGGAGAGTCATTTTTGTAATCCAGTCACCTTCCTGCGCTGTATATACAGTGTATACAGCCACTCTATGCTCACTGTGTTCTCTAGTTACATTTGAATCTTGGGTATGCTGTGGTGCATCCATAGAGGAGCATTCATGTAGAGGAGCCTGTCCCTTATGTCGATACAAGACACTTCCACCTAATGCTCACATTACAGACTTAAATGCCCTCTGGGAACTAGCAATTGAAACATCTCCTGGGGTCTCCATTCATTTCACTGGATGGAACAGTCAAGCAGAAATCTTCTCTGTGTGATTTTTACATCTTGATGATGTCCATCTCTGCATAAAATTCTAAATAAAAAGCTGGGAATACAGATATCAAAATATGATTGACAAATTGGTACATAGATGAGTGGGGGCACCAAAGCAAAGAATGAATAGGCTTTCCATTAAAGTCCAAAATATGTTTGCAACTCATCACAGAAGGGCCAGGTGTTTGTCTCCCCCTTGGCGCCTTCTCCATGACCCTCGTACTCTTACTACAGATGTGGACGTAGGCCACAGGAAATGTCCACACATTTCCTTCTATCCTTGTCTTCAGGGTTTTTTCTTCATTTTAGAAGGTGTATTTAAGGAAGTGAAATTGATATTTTCATAGATTTGCCTGCACTCTTGCAATCTTGGTTCTGTGGGTAAATAAGAATTATGGGATGCTAAAACAGGCCCTTCAACCAGAAGCATTTATATCCGACTGTGACATATGGCTCTAGTGACCGGTGGCTGAATCAACTCCCCTGCAGAATATTTATAGATAGGACCATAGGATGCCCGGTGTCACAGAGGAAATGATTTCATGGCGGTGAAAGATAACATACGGGGGAGTGCGGCCCCTCTCATCTCATCTACATAATTAGCACCGGAGTTTCTATTTAGGATTTTCATTTCTGATTCTATGGTGGGGGGATTTTGTTCAAGGAAAAGTTTTGGGCCATTTTCAATATATATTTTAATCTTTATCCTAATCAAATCCTTTAATCAACTGTAAATAGAGATCTGCAAAAAAAAAAAGTTCTTTCTAAAAGACCGATCACTTCTGACGACCTAGATAAGTATTGTTTGAAATAAAAAATATCCACCAGCCGGGAAATTTCAATAATCCAGCATCGATCGGGTTCTGGCTACATTGGAAAGCCGTGTAGACAGATTTTGACTGTTAGAACCAGATCAAGAGCGCATGAAGAGAAAGAAGCTGTGCTGCAATACCACTTCCAGTCCATGAACAAGAGGGGCACTGTTTGATCTTCTATGTCTCCTTGAAGTCTAAATACAATGAAAAGGAGCATCAACTTGAATTGATGACCCTTCTCAGACTCTTAAAGTGACCCCCCCCCCCTCCCCCCCAGTCCAAACCTAAAATTTTACTATGATGGACCAGTACCAGTGACGTAGGTGCTGTATCAGTTTGTGTTGGAGGGGTTCCTTATACTTTTCTACAGGACTCTGAGATGGTGGCGGACATCTTAAACGAAATCCGACAGGGAACTAAAACTAAGGCAGCATAGGGGCGAAAGAAAGCATCAGGTATATTGACTATACATGAGTCATCTGTAGTGAGATTTTAGTTTTGGACTGGAAGGTCTTACGGCATATGTACACATATTTACCATCTGTCTATAGACAGATGTGTTTCTGTTTTTGGAATAAAGCAGCCATCTTTGTCTAAATCTGCACAACCCCTTTAAAAGTATGTCTTATAGAAAAACAAAACGTGAGAACTTCCTGAAACAGTGACTGATGATGTCATCTATATTAATATAGACAATATCCTGGTGGCCAGGGATCTAACCTCCACCATTCACAAACTAATCTGACACGCACATTTTTAGATGCAGGAAAAAAAAAATCTAAAAGGGATTATGTCCAAAAGATGTAAATTTCCTTGGCAAACTGTGCCCCCCTGCCGATATTCTCCTAAAAGCTCAATTATTCGGACGTCTTTTCAGGAGTCCCTATTATTCGCTGATCTGCAGCGGGCTATTCTGATTGGTTCGCCTGTAGACTGCAATGTGTGGCAGATTGACCAAAAAGTGACAGATCAAGGACATTACTCTGAGGAGATGAATGTGGCACTGCCCAGAGCTGTAAATGGCAGCTTTACATGACAATCCAGACATTTCAAAGGCACAAATGCCCTGGCTTTACCCCCGGTAGATACAATCTTCTCATATCTCATCATTTTCCCTTCTAAAACCTAAAAAAATTATCATTATTCTCAAAAAAAGATAATAAGAAATGCAAATATAGTCAAATATTACCTGATATCACACTGACCTACAGTGAAGCACCTGAGCATCAACTTTAGGAGCACAGCCTAGTATGAAGATCTGAAGGCAACCTGACCATGAAATGCATCAAAAGTATAAATAAAACTGCTCAGCGTAGTAAGATCTATATCAGAAATTTAAATACAGCCCCGTTCTTTTGACTGGTACAGGCCACTGTATTTCAACATACTATCCAGGACAAGAGGGTCCATTGGTTGTCCATTGCCATCCTATGTAGTAGAGAAAGGTGGAGTAACCCTTAGACCAGGGATGCTCAACCTGCGGCCCTCCAGCTGTTGTAAAACTACAACTCCCATCAATCACTAATGTAGGCTGTCTGGGCATGCTGGGAGTTGTAGTTTTGCAACAGCTGGAGGGTCGCAGGTTGACCATCCCTGCCTTAGACCACTTGCCTCATCTTAGCTTGCATATGTTCCACTGGAAAAGACTCAAGTTGACAGAACACCAGGTAAGTTAGGATGGCTTAAATCAAACTCAAGGTCCACAGGCCAAATATATTTTGCCTAATCATTTTGGCCTGAGTGAGGTCCAAACACTGAAGAAATCAGGACGTGCTGTGGCCGCTGCACACTAAACAACGGACAATCTATCGAGGCAATCTATAGTATTGAGGCTTCTATAGACGCTCGCTATGTGATTGGCTTGTTGGCTTCAGTATCAAAGAGAAGCACAGACAAGACTCAGGCCATGCTGCTGCGACTTCCAGTTTCTCCACAACAGTAAGAGATGCTCTTGCCATGGTGTCTATGAGAGTGACTAAGGGCTCATGAACACAACTGTTCCCATTTTTTTTGCGGTCCACAAATTTCGGATACTGACCCTGTGTGTTCCGTATTTTGCGGAAAGGAATGTCCTGCCCTCTATGGTACTGTCCTATCCTTGTCTGTAAAACGGACAAGAATAGGACATGTTCTATATTTTTGTGGGGCCTCAGAATGGACATACGGATGTGAACATCTTTTGCGGTACCATTGAACTGAATGGGTCCACATCTGACCCGCAAAACATATGTTCGTGTGCATGAGCTCTAAAGGAGTATAAAAGGCAAATCTCCAGCGTAAGTTATCTGGGAGACTTGATTTGTATAGGGCAGGTTCTGGCAGTAAAGTTTCCTGGGTAAACTGGAAGGCAGTCAGAGCGGACGCCACCTTGCATTCTGACCTCCAAAGCTAAACTACCCTTTAAAGGTAACCATAATGCTGATGCGGCTCTCACTGAAAATGAGTTTGACACCCCTGGCGTAAATCTGTCACCTCCTTACGCTGGAGGCTCACCTTATATAATCTTTTATTCATGAGCCTTGAAGTGAATTTGTCACGCCCATGTTCATGGTCGTGACTCCTTGGGAGTGGCATGCAGTTGCCCGCGGTCTGGGAGTTTTGGTCAACCGCAGCCAGGGGCTGTTTGTAGTTTGCCTCAAGTGCGGTTGCCGTGGACAACAGGTGTATTTGGCAGTGTAGCAGCCTGAGCTGCTTGTTAGGCGTCTCACTGTTGATGCGTGCGGTTGCCTCGTCTATGTGTGTGTGTATGTATGCACTTTCTATGTCTGGTGTGCACGGGGTTTATGTTATGTGTGCACTGTGACACTTTCCTTCATTTGTGGTTGCCCGTGGCAACGTGTGGTGTTGTGTGCATGTTGTGGCAGTGTCTCGGCCTTATGGCTGATCCCAAGGACATGGTTGCCACGCATGCCGTTGCCGGTGGTAACAGGTGAAGTGTGTGCTTCTTTGTGCTTTTTCCCCTTTAAGTAGTTTCCATTCCTTGCCTGGTTTTGGAAGGGTTAATTCCCTTCTTGTGTGTGAACACTGGGTGTGTCTACTTGGGGCTATTTAGCTCCTGCTGGATGCCAGTATCTGAGGGGTACTTCAGCCATGGTTAGCTGGAGTCATCCTCCTGGTTATATACCATCTGCCAGTGAGGGCCACCCTTGTGGTCATAAGTTATACATGATGTTATTAAGATGTTTCTTTGGTCTCTTTGTTTATTGCAGCTTATGGTCCTGGCTTCCTGTGTTATGTGTGGTGTGCTGTGTCCGTTTATGTTGTTGTGGACAGCAGCACTTGTACATAGGTTCCAGGCTTTATGTCTGTGGCAGGTAGGTGTTGTACTTGTTTCATTTACCTGCCTCTGCCATAAGCTGTTTATGTTCCCCTTCTCCTTGCAGCTTGGGCAGTGAGACTCCTGTTCCTCCGTGCCTAGGAGGACCAGGTCGTCTTACCCTGCTCCTAGTCCAGAACCACCCTGAGGGCTAGTAGGAATCTTAGGTTCCAGAGTATGAGCCCTCCTACCATCAGGGTCGGCTCATACGGCTAGGAGACAGGGTCAGAATTAGGGATGTGATAGGAGGTGACCTGCTCCCTGATTCCTGTCCTGGCCTTGCAGCGACCATCATCTTCTGGCATCGCACGGCTGAGGGTTTTCCCCATCCTCAGCCGCGACAGAATTATGGAAAATCACAGGATCGACAGACATGTTAATTATATGTAAATGATAAAAAATAGACAAAATATTCAAAACATCTTGATTTATTCAGTATCTAGTATGAGCACCAAATGCAGAATTATATGCACTTGCATGATTTGGCATGCTATCAATTAGGTTATTAATGGTTGTCTGAGAAACGTTCTGCCACACTGAATGCACTTGGGCACAAAAATCATCACGATCCGTTGCTAGCAGATCCCTTTGCTTTTGCCAAGCAGTGACATCCTAGATGTGCTTGATAGGAATCAAATCTGGGGATGCTGCAGGCCACAGTAGTATATTTAGGCCAAGCAGGTTGCTCAAGCATGAGGAACCTGTTGAAAAACCTCCTGGAACACTGTGGAGAAATGCCTGTACCACTGTTTTCATTACTAAATCAATGTAAGGTGCAGCTGTTAGTGTACCAGAAATGAACACTAGAGGAGACCTGTACTACAAAACATTTGAATCAGAACTCTCCCTCCATCTCCTGGCCTTACTCAACCCATTTCCACTGGGTTCTCCAATCCTGCTGTCTATGCTGTCATCCCATATTGTAGTCATCCACAAGACGGGTAAAGACCCTCAGGACTGCGCTAACTATAGACCGATCGCACTTGTTAACGCAGACCTGAAAATTTTCACCCATATTCTCACCGCTCGCCTGAATGTGTGGCTCCCCAGCCTGGTCTACAAGGACCAGGTGGGGTTTATCCCCTATCGACAAGGCGGAGATAACTCTCACTGGGTTGTTGACCTGATTGATGTGGCGATGCGTACCTTGAGCCCCACAGTTATTTTGAGCTTGACGCAAAAAAGCCCTTTGCCCGACTCAATTGGTCCTTCTTATTCAAAACCCCCCGAACCTTTAGTATCGCAGGACCCTTTCTGCAAGCCATCCTCAGCCTCTACTCTGCCCCTTCGGCGCTTGTCCAGTTGCCCTTTAGCTCTTCTATTCCGTTCAATATTGCTAATGGTACACATCAGGACTGCCTGCTCTCACAGCTTATTTTTGCATTGTGTATAGAACCCCTTGCAGCACACATACGACTGAACCCAGACATTCAGGGACTTAAAGTACCTTTATGCGGACAATGGCCTCCTCACCCTGACCAATCCCCACATTACACTACCAAACCTACAGAAAGCCTTAACTCACTACGGCAACCTTTCGGGATACAAGGTCAATGCTTGTAAATCAGAAGCCCTACCTATCCTTATACCCACCCGCCCGTGATCTAACATTGCTCCAGAGCAATTTCTCTTATCGATGGTCGGACACCACACTGACGTACCTAGGGGTTTATATTACTCCTACGTATGCCTCAATGTACTCCAGTAACTTCCCTCCCCTCTTTCGGGAACTTAAGTCCCTCCTCACAAAATGAAAACCCCTAAGCAGCAGTGAAGATCTTTATTAGCTTTATTACTTTGATACGCTCCCAGTACGAATCCCTATGTCAGAACTACGCCTCCTCCAACAGGCCATTCTCGACTTTATATGGCAAGGTAAACGTCACTGCATCCGCCGTAAGGTTATGTTCGTGGCCACAGATAGAGTCAGCCTATCGGTCCCTAATATCATGCACTATTACTGGGCTTCTCATTTGCGTGTCATTCCTTTTTGGGCGTCCCAACAGTCATACACCAAATAGGTATAAATAAAAAAACTCTGGATTGCCCCGGTTCATCCGAACACCCTGCTATGGCAGGAGGCCCCAGTAGCTCCCCACACTCCCCTCCTGGGGCCTATGGCCTTTACCAAACACATATGGGACACCTGCCACCGACAGTTTGTCTTAGCTTCCCAACACTCCTCTATGATCTCCTTTCTCTACAACCCAGCTATTCCCTTTAGCTTGACCCTATGGTACTGATCTGGTCGTTGTTGGGTCTCTTCCATCTGGCGGACATTGTAGACGCCTCTACTCTGACTTTGCGGTCCTTTGCGCAACTTCAGGACCAATCGAAATTACCGGTGACGTACCTCCAGGTTCGTCACTATGTGAGTACCACTTTTGGTTTGCTTAAGGTGTCACTTCCTACCCCATTTGAGCGCTTGTGCAGACTGGGCACAGGGACGAGAGGTCTGATCTCTCTTATCTACCGCCTTCTGTCCACAATTGCAGAGGGCGAGACCCCACATCATGCTTACATGGAAAAATGGGCTACCACCCTCGGACCGCCTCTTTCTCGCAGTGCCTGCCAGACTGTATGGAATAAGGCAGCCCAGTCATCTATCTGCACCATGTATAAGGAGACGCAGTACAAGCTGCTAATGCACTGGTACCATACCCCTGCATTTCTACATTCCATAAACCCCATTCCATCTGTCTGCTGGCGGTGCTTGAACAACGTGAGTTCTTTGTACCATATTTTCTGGACGTGTCCCAGTATCATCCCGTTTTGGCGGGAGGTAAGGGACGTGGCTCATTCCCTTTTTGGATCCTCTGTACCGCTAGATCCAAAGGTCTACTTACTTAACCTGCCACCTCCAGGATTAAACAAGCACTTCTCCAGGCTGTTTCTCTCGCTATGTACTGCAGCCAAATCCTTGATCGCTAAATTCTGGAATGCCGCAGGTGAGGGAGCCCATTGGGTCCCTGCGCTGCTGTGGCGCTGACCCAATGGGTAAGAAGGCAGCCCGATGCTGTGCAGAAGCTGCCCAATGCCTTGCACTGCATCGGGACCTGCCTTCTACGGGTGCCCAGGAGATCCAGCCTCAGGCTGGGTCTCCTAGGCAACCTGTTAGTTTATTACTCTGTAATACACTAACAGGCAATGCATTACAATACAGATGTATTGTAATGCATTGCAAAGGGGATCAGACCCCCAAAAGTTAGTCAGAAATAAAGTAAAAAAAAAAAAGCCCTTTTCCACTGATTTTATAATACAAAAATTGAAAAAAAAAGAAAAAACACACATATTAGGTATCGCCGCATCCGTAATGACTGGCTCTATAAATATATCATGTGATCCACCCCCTCCGATAAACACCATTAAAAAAAACTATGTAAAAAAAAAGCCATTTTTGGAACCTTACATCACAAAAAGTGCAACACCAAGCGATCAAAAAGGCGTATGTCCCATAAAATGATACCAATAAAACCGTCACCTCATCCTGCAAAAAATGAGCCCCTACATAAGAAAATCGCTCAAAAAATAAAATAAAATATAGCTCTCAGAACATAAGACACTAAAACATAATTTTTTTTGTTTCTAATATGCTATTATTGTGTTAAAGTAAAATACATTTTAAAAAGTATACATATTAGGTATTGCCACATCCGTAACAACCAGCTCTATACAAATATCACATGAGCTAACCCCTCAGGTGAACACCGTAAAAAATAAAAACTGTATAAAAAAAGCCATTTTTGTCACCTTACATCACAAAAATTGCAACACCAAGCGATAAAAAAGGCGTATGCCACCCCCAATTAAACCATCACCTCATCCCGCAAAAAACGAGACCCTATCAAAAAATAAAAAAAAACTATGGCTCTCATACTATGGATACACTAAAACATCATTTTTTGGGTTTAAAAAATGCTATTATTGTGTAAAAATTAAATAAATAAGAAAAAGTATACATATTAGGTATTGCCACATCCGTAACGATCTGCTCTATAAAAACATCACATGACCTAACACCTCAGGTGAACGCTGGAAAAATAAATAAATAAAAACTGTGCCAAAATTACCAATTTTTTTGGTCAACTTGCCCCTTAAAGTGTAATAATGAATGATCATATGTACCTAAAAATGGTACCAATAAAAACGTCAACTCTTCCTGCAAAGAAATGAGCCCCTGTACAAGAAAAATAAAAAAAATATGGCTTTCAGAAAATGGAGGCACAAAAACTTTTTTTTCAAAAATGCTTTATTATGTAAAACTGAAATAAACAAAGAAAGTATACATATTTGATATCATTGCATCCGTAACGACCTGCTCTATAAAAATAGCACATGATCTACCCTGTCAGATGAATGTTGTAAAAAATAAAAATGGTGCCAAAACAGCAATGTTTTTGTTACCTTGCCTCACAAAAACATAATATAGAGCAATTAAAAATCATGTGTACCCCAAAATAGTACCAATAAAACTAGCACCTTATTACCCTAGTTTCCAAAATGGGGGTTAAAATGGGACATGGCATCTAAAAACCAGTCCAGCAAAATCTGCCTTCCAAAAACCATATGGCGTTCCTTTTCTTCTGTGCCCTGCAGTGCGCCCTTACATCAGTTTACGACCACATGTGGGGTGTTTTATGTAAACCGCAGAATCAGGTTAATAAATATTGAGTTTAGTTTGGCTGTTAACCCTCGATTTGTTAAAGAAAAAAATGGATTAAAATGGAAAATCTGCCCAAAAAAGTGAAATTTTTTAATTTCATCTCTATTTTCCATTAATTATTGTGGAACACCTAAAGGGATAACAAAGTGTGTAAAATCAGTTTTGAGTAGCTCTAGGGGTGTAGTTTCTACAATGGGGTCATTTATTGGGGGTATCCACTATGTAAGCCTCACAAAGTGACTTCAAACTGGTCCTTAAAAAGTGGGTTTTGGAAATTTTCTTAAAAAGTTTAAGAATTGCTTCTAAACTTCTAAGCCTTCTAACGTCCTAATAAAATAAAATGACATTTACAAAATGATGCCAACATATAGTAGACATATGGGGGATGTTAAGTAATAAATATTTTATGAGGTATCACTTTCTGTTTTAAAAGCAGAGAAATAGAAATTTTGAAAATTGTAGATTTTTCTAAATTTTGGTAAATTTGGGATTTTTTTCATAAATAAAGGTGAAATATATTGACTCAAATTTATGACTATCATGAAGTACAATGTGTCACGAGAAAACAATCTCAGAATGTCGTGGATAAATAAAAGCGTTCCAAAGCTATTACCACATAAAGTGACACATGTCAGATTTGCAAAAAATGGCATGGGCAGGAAGGTGGAAGCTGGCCCGGGGTTGAAAGGGTTAATGGGATTTTTTTTATTTATTATCTAAATAAAGTCTAGTTTATACTATACTATATACTTTGTATTTCAGTCCTTCGCCATTTTCAAGATTTCTGCTTTCTTTCAGTCAATGGGAGCATTCTTGTTCACATCCTGAGCCCATAGACCTAAGCTGAGGGTTTGCTACAATGTATCTAGTCCATCTGTAAACTTGAACTATTCCTTATGAGTTAAAAAACACAATATTTGATATGCCCCATCTTTCTGGTTGGTACGTGATCCTGCACATGCATTTGGGGGGGATACACAACGTCTTTGGGTGTCCTTGAGGTGCAGTTTAGTTTCAGCTGAGATAGATAACCAAAAATAAATGCATAACATAGACAACAGCGCACATTTCACATGCCACAAATGTCTGAATCATCACACGTAACATTTATATTTATGAAGCAAAATCCTTCAGGAGATTCCAGTTGGGTCATGGGAACGTTTCTCTAGTGATGAGTTTGGTTGGACACAAGTCGAAATGATTTTTTTGCAGATGTAAGCATAAAAAATGTCCTGGATGAATGACAGTGGAGTTTCAGGGACCTTAAAAATAGTCCCTGAGATAATGCAGCTCTGTGCCTCTTCCCATGTACTTTGCTCTCTTTCCTTGAGAACCGGCATGTAGCTTGGCGGCCATATTTAAAGGATGACGACCCATTTGCTTTTCACGCTCCTGGAGACGTGCAGGAGGACATGAGACACTTATGGCAGAGAAGAGTTTTTTGTTAGTAATGCTGCATTTCACTTGGCATTGCCATCAGGGCTTTAACCCTTTAAATGGATTTTCCAGTTTCATATAAGTAAAATACATGAGCTCAACAGTTTCTAAAATACCTTGTGTGTACCTAAAGTGTATGGGGGCCTTAACCCTTTTGGCCCCAGAGGTTTTTAATTTTTTTCCTTTTCGTTTTTCACTCTCTGCCTTTCTGGGGTCATAACTTTTATTTTATTTTTTTCATTTACATAGCCGTATGAGGGTTTGTTTTTTTTGCAAGACAACTTGTACTTTCTAATTCTACCATTTAATATTGCATACGATGTAGTGGGGAGCTGGAAAAAAAAATCCAAATGGGGTGAAATTGGAAAAAAAAAATCAGTTGTGCAGCAGTTTAGTGGGCTTAGTTTTTACCGTGTTCCCTATGAGGTAAAACTGACCTGTTACTTTCATTCTCTGGGTCAGTACGGTTACAAACACATATGTATAGTTTTTTTTGTTTTTGTATGCTGTGGGGGGGGACCTTGAAAGAAAGTATATTTTTTATTTTTGTCACAGTATTCTGTGACCCCTATAACTTATATGTAGTTATGTATACAGAGCTGTGTGAGGGCTTATTTTTTGTACTGCGATCTGTACTTTCCATTGATACCATTTTGGGGTGACTATGACTCTTTGATCACTTTTTATTAAAAATTTTTTATGGGAGGTGAAGCAACCAAAAAACTGAATCGGCCGTATGGGATATTTTTATATTTTAATAGTACAGGTGTTTTTGCGCATGGCGTATATATTTTTATTTAGAATTTGGGAAAATGGGGGTGATTTGGGTTTTTCTTCTTAATTTTAAAATATTTTTTTTATTTTTATTTAAGTAAATACAAAAATGCAGTTTTTAAAACAAACTGGCACTGTGTTAAAAAGTAATTTCCCCCTAAACCTAATAAATGGTTGTGCAACCAGCAACAACTGCAATCAAGCATTTGTGCTAACTGGCAGCGAGGCGTTCACATCTCTGTGGCGGAATTTTGACACTTCTTTTTTGCTAAATTGTTTTCATTCAGCCACACTGGAGGGTTTTGAAGCAATGCTGCAGAACCCAATGGCCGGACATTCTACTTCAAGATAGTAGAGAACAGAATTCATGCGCTGGCGTAACTATAGGGGTCACAGCGACTGGGCCTCTAAGCCAGGGGAAGCGCTCACTAGTCTGCAGGAGGAGGGGGAGAGAAGCTCTTTCAGCGCTGTACAGTACTTATCCCTCCTTCTGCTTGCTCTTCTCAGGTCCCGCGCTGCTGTGTCCTGGCTGCCTACAGCGTCAGGATGTACAGAGCGCACTCTGACCTGACGCTGCAGGAGGTCAGGTGACTTCAGCGCAGGCCCTGAGAAGAGAAGACAGCCAGGACGGGGAGAGTGGCGACAGGAGAGCAGAGGTAAGTTACTTAATTTTTTTTACAGTCTGATCTGAGGTCTGATATAGAATTCTAATGGGGGTCTGGAGGTCTGACTGGGGCTCTGGAGAGGTCTCACTGGGGGTCTGAAGTGGTCTAATGGGGGGGGTCTGGAGGTCTGACTGGGGGGGGTCTGGAGGTCTGACTGGGGGGGGTCTGGAGGTCTGAATGTGGGTCTGGAGTGGTCTAATGGGGGGGGTCTGGAGGTCTGAATGTGGGTCTGGAGTGGTCTAATGGGGGGGTCTGGAGGTCTAAATGTGGGTCTGGAGTGGTCTAATGGGGGAAGGACGAACAGGAGTCTCCTTCAGGCAGAATACAAACAATAGGGAAATGCAACACACAGAACCCAAACAAAATACCAAAAGGGAAAGGAAAGACTTAACTTCAAAGGAGCAATGGAAGCACCAGGAACTCAGCCGAAATCCAACCACAATCTATCCAAAAGTCCAAACAGAATCTATAAACCGCACAGCACTGTGGGAGAAGCAACTATAAATAGAGAAGCTTAAATGACCCTAATAGCCACACCTGGGGAAAGAAGGTGTGGCAAGCACCAGAAACAACACAGACGTAATTTGATCCAAACGGAAAACATGTAAGATCAAACCACGTGTTGCCAGTCTCACCAATCGTGGGAACGTCTGTGACAGCAGCTCTTGTATGAGTGCTGCCCTCTCTTCAAACAGCTGCTCATTGGGGGTGCCAATTGACCCCGGCCAATCTGATATTGATGACCTATCCTAAGCATAGGTCATAAGTAGTAAAAAGAGGACAACCCCTTTAACAGTAGGAATGAAGGGAAGGGGTTAGGTTACGAATTTGGCATGGGGGCCATTCAAATTTTTGCCTCGTGGAGCAGAAAAGCTTGGTGCACCAGTGTTGAGTGAGGGGGGAAGGGGGCGGGGTGGCCAAGCTAAGCTCTTGCACCAGGCCCCATGAGCCTTTAGCTATGCCCCTGAATTCATGGTTCTATCAATTACAGCAAGTTGTCCAGGTCCTGAAGCAGCAAAGCAGCCTCAGACCATTACACTACCACCACCATGTTTGACTGTCGGTATGATGTTATTTTACTGAAATGCTTTGTTAGTTTTATGCCAGAATTAACAGGAAGCACACCTTCCAAAAAGTTCCACTTATGTCTCGTCAGTCCACAGAATATTTTCCCAAAAGGCTTGAGGGTTATCAAGATAGTTTTTTTGGCAAATGCAAGATGGGCCTTTCTGTTCTTTTTGGTCAGCAGTGGTTTTCGCCTTGGAACTCTCCCATGGATACCATTTTTGCCCAGTCTCTTTCTTATAGTTGAATCATCAACATTGACCTTAACTGAGGCAAGTGAGGAATGTGGTGCTTTAGTTGATGTTCTGGGTTCTTTTCTGACCTCCTGGATGAGTTGTCAATATGCTCTTGGGGTAATTTTTGTAGGCCTGCCATTCCTGGAAAGGTTCACCACTGTTCCATGTTTTCTCCACTTGTGGATAGTAGCTTTCACTGTGGTTCACTGGAGTTCCAAAGACTTAGAAATAGCTTTGTAACCTTTTCCAGATAGATGTCAATGACTTTCTTTCTAATCTGTTCTTGAATTTCTTAAGATCGAAAAAATGTGTTGCTTTTTGGGATCTTTTAGCCTAGTTTATGTTGTCAGACAGGTTCTATTTAAGTGATTTCTTGATTCTACAGGTCTGGCATTAATCAGGCCTGGGTGTGGCTAGTGAAATTGAACTCAGCTTTCCAAAAACTGGGGTTAATCACAATTAATTCATGGGGGGGGGGGATTATTTTTTCACGTAGGGCCAAGTTAAATCATCATTTAAAAACTGCTTTTTGTATTAAGGGTACTTTCACACCAGCGTTTTTCTTTTCTGGCATAGAGTTCCGTCCTAGGGGCTCTATAACGGAAAATAACTGATCAGGATTATCCCCATGCATTCTGAATGGAGAGCAATCCGTTCAGGATGCATCAGGATGTCGTCAGTTCAGTCTTTTTGACTGTTCAGGACAAAGATAAAACCGCAGCATGCTACGTTTTTATCTCTGGGCCAAAAAACTAAACACTTGGCGGCATTTATTTTTACATAGGAATGTATTATTGCCGGATAGGGCATTCAAAATACCGGAATGTGAAAAAAAAAAAAAGGCCAGATCCGTTTTTTGGGGATGACACCGGAAAGAAGGATCCGGCATTTCAATGCATATCTGGATATGACATGGGTAAATAAAATAAAAAAGACTAGAAAAAACTCAGACCCCCCCTTAATACAGCCAAACTGGTATTTTAGGTATGGAGTCAGGGAAGGTAGGTGTAGTTCTGCCTCCACAGTTGAAATTCCCTAATATTTTATGAAAATGCCCCCCAAACTGAAAGCCCTCTTTACATTAACAAGCCGTATTAAAAGAAAACTTTCTTTGAAATATCTTCATTGATAGGACCATGCTGGTGGTGCTGTTGCTATATGTGAACGTCCAGATGGCGCTGTTGCTATATGTGGAATGTTGTCATACTTACCATTAGTAAAGGAAAAAATATGGCTGCTCCCATTCCTGTTTGTCAAGACAGATATATATGGAATATATGAATACATATTCAATAACTTAATGTTAACATATTTACAGGCCGTTAAAAGAAACACGTGAATGCCACTTCACAAAGGAGGTTATTTCCGCCTTTAAGGCCATTAGCTAACATACACATATGAGACAGGGATGACTTCCTGTTGTCAAGTGAGGCTGTGTATGTGACACAATGCGCACTAAAACCGGCGTGACAGAGTGGCGCAATAAAGGCTCCGAGATTCCTCTAAATATTTTTACTTCAACCAGATCAGTCCAGACTTGGCTGACTCCACCAAGAGCAGCCCATTGTCAGATGACCCCTTGGGAAACAATTCAAGTATTTAGGTCAAGATTTTATTAGCCAGACGATAAACAGTGTTGGAGGCAGAATTTAGGTGTCATTCTCTATGTATTTCGAGTTCCTTAGTCTGCGGACTTTATTGTCACTAATGTCATCTCAGATCCCAACACTAAGGTTAATGAGTATTACAGGAAATCCTTATTGTGCTCAAGATCCCCAGATAAAGGGCTTCCTTGAAAAAAGAAAAAAGTCAATTTCTGTTCATTTTTGTAGAGTGCTTTATATGTCTGGGATATTTACGGTGACAGACAGTCAGCCAATGAGTATACGTGCACAGCTGCAACTACACAGTCTGGTCACTGAATTTAGGACATGGGCAATGATTCCCGCTACTGGAATTTGTACTGAGTAGATTCTGTGTGGGAGAAGTCAAAGAATGAGATTAGGCATAAATAATGTAAATGAACCTTCGGCATAAAAGACTCTAAAATATAATCAAATACCACTCATCTAACTTGGCTGTTTTCTTCTGTTGTCAGCCACTTCTGGTAGATAAGTTCAAGAAGAAGCCAAGTTACAACAGCCATTTTTAGACTCTGTAAAGCTATCATTTAGTCACATAGTCACCTAAACTTCATAGAAATGCACAGCCCATCCTCTCTTTTCCAACATATTTATGGGGATGTCAGCCAAGTATGCATGATGGTTTGGTAGCTTGCACATATGGTTTATTTTTTTTCTAAATTAGACAGTAATTGTCTGAAATGTTGGCACATGTATGACCCTGCTGTATGACTAATGGCTAACTCTAATGACCACAGGATTGGTGATAAATATATCGTCAATGGTATTATGACCACTGCAATCATGAGGACTCCTCCATTTGGATTTAGCAGTAGTGTGCATATTGGTCAGCAACTCCATTCACTTCTGTGGGACTGACTGCGATCCGTTTCATTAACCTCCATGGAACTCGTATAGAAAGAACTCCATAAGTACACCATGAGTCCACCAGAAGTACATGGAGTGGTGGACTGACATGCGCACTACCACTCTATTCAAATGGGGGCCTTGTTTTTACTGAACTCGTGTGGGGCAAGCTTGGTTGTTACAAGAGTCACATAAGAAATACCTGGCTTAATGGTTATAATGATCTCACAGGAGGCAACTGGCAATAGGCTTGGTAGTTACAAAGCTTTGTCCCTCAGATGTTGTACCCAACTCAATAAGAAGTTAACCACTATGTCCTCAACTCTACTTCTAGGCCACAGCAACTTTCCATGTGGCCCATATTCTACACAGGTGTGACCACAAGCTGTGGATCCTCTCCATGGAGTGCACATACACGCTCTTAGACTCTTAGTCCTCAGGTGTGGCACACTCTTAGAGCCCATTCAGATGGCGGTATCCATTTTTGCATATCCACATAACACAGATACCGGCCGTGTGTGTTCCCCATTTTGCGAATCGGAATGTCCTTCCCTATGATAAAAATGTTTATTCTTGTCCACATAAAACGGACAAGAATAGGACATGTTCTATCTTTTTTGCAGAGACGCGGAACAGAAGTGCAGATGTGGAGAGCACAAGGTGTGCTGTCTGCATCTTTTGCAGCCTCATTGAAATGAATAGGTCCGCAACCTATCCGTAAAATTATGGAATAGATGCGGACAGAAAAATACAGTTGTGTGAATGGGCCCTTAGCCATAGCTATCTGCACTCATATCTGCCTCTACTTAGCACAGTCTGTTATTCCCCTCTCTATAGAGCTGTTTTTCTTTTTGGGAAGCTGGCTGCTCTATGACAGGTCCTCAAAACACTCACAGGTGCAAGGACTAGAAAGCACTATGGTCAGCTGTCCAGTTAAGCTCTTTCCTTTACTGTTGGTGTCACTGCTCTAACCTCTATTTAGATATCTAGGCTAGTGAGCCAAATTTTGAGAGTCACTCACTGCCACTTGCTAGCTAACTACCCCACAATGCAAACAGCAAACAAAATATGGCAGCACAATGTTACACATGCAAATAATTGAACTACGGATTAGAGATTATTCTGGATTACAATGTTACTCTACCTTCTTATACCTGCTTTATAGATGTGCACCTGTGACTTTGGATGTGCTAGTCTAAATTTTCTTGCTGTGTGTTTAGAGGGTAAATTAAATAAACATTAATAAGAAAGATGCACTACTGTGGATGCAAATAACCAAAACTGGTGTTAAAATTGAGAATTTAGCCAATATATCCTTATATTAGGGACATATCTGAGCCCGAGCACCGCGCCAAGGTATCTCAAGTAGCTCGGGACCTAACGCTAATCTACCTGTGCCGTATGGCAATACCAGGAGCCAGTGGGCGAATTACAGGGGCGTAAGCAAACTCCCAGTTACCTCCAGCATGCAGCCATGCTTGCAATAGGAGGCGGGAGGAGGCTGTGAGTCCCACCCAAGTACCTAAATGTTGCCTGTGGATGAGAATCGGGCACATTTAAATTTGGAGTTTATATACAGTACCTCCAAACAGATCTATATACAAACTACAAAAAATGGCGTGGTGTTAAAAGACAGAAAGTGCTCAACCCCATATGCAGTTGTGCATCTATACCCAGGGGAGCAGATCCTGCACTTGTGGCCTGTTGCTAATGGCCATCCCTAGCAAAAATGCATACAGTGGAGAATGCCCGCAGCGGACCACAAGTACCACAAAAAGACGTCCTACACAAGATAGAATGATGTGTGGATGTAAATAGCTATATGAAATAAACATTAATAAGAAAGGTGCACTACTGTGGATGCAAACAACCAAATCTGACTAAACCCTCCAACTGATGTTAAAATTGAGAATTTAGCCAATATATCTTTATATTAAGGACATATCTGAGCCTGAGCACCGGGCTAAATTCTCAATTTTAACACCAGTTTGAGGGTTTAGTCAGATTTGGTTGTTTGCATCCACAGTAGTGCACCTTTCTTATTAATGTTTATTTCATCTAGCTATTTACATTCATACATCTTTCTAACTTGTGTCGGGTGTCTTTTTGTGGTACTTGAGGTCCGCTGCGGGCATCCTCCACTGTATGCATTTTTGCTGGGGATCGCCATTAGCAACAGGCCACAAGTGCAGGATCTGCTCCCCTGGGTATAGATGCACAGCTGCCATTTTTTTTCGTGTTTGGAGGGTAGCTGCCTCCTTTTAGATTAAGCACTCCCCCCCTCCCCCCATCTGCCCAGGGCTTCAAGGCAAGGTATAAATATAGCTGGCTCCTACACCGCCCTGAGCATTGTAGGTTTAGTTAAGCCCAGGAGAGACAGTTCTGTTAGTTTTAGGTACCCACCTGCAGAAGCCACCTTGACATTGGTAGACGGGCCCAAAGCACATTTGATCAAACACCAGCTGGGGTATCACAAAAGAAGTACTTCTCTATGAGGGTAAAATGCCCTGGACATAATTGTCTATTGGCGAGAAATGTCACAGTCAACCAGCGATAGTGTATCACCACTCTGGGGAGTTATATGCCTTAAGCAGGTTCTTATGGATATTGTGCCTGGGCTGCACTGAGGATGGTGAGAAATGCACTGTACTGTACATATACTGCACTGTGGTATAAATATATTGCACTATACTGTAAATGTGTATTGTAGGCAACACTGTGGTTATTCTGCCACCTACAGCACATTTGTATTATTGCTAATGGATTGCAGGCAGACTGAAGAGTGAGCTGGTAAGCTGCTGATAGAAACAAAGCCAGCAGTATTCCTCTATGTAACTAGCTAGCAATTGGAAGTCATTCCTACTATGGCTAAGGATACAACACCTCAGGGCATAGATAGGGCCACAGAGCAGCTGAGCATTGCAGGGAAGTTGAGGCCATAGTGATAACTGTAGATACAGCCATCTTCATTGGTGCCACTCTGAGGAGACCAAAGCCAGAGTGTTAACTCCCAGGGATCTGGGTGCAACTTAAGCCAGAGGGAAACGTATTGCCAGGCATTGCCTGTTGACACTTAAAGGGGTTATCCCACCAATTTAAGATTTTTTTTGTTACTTTGTTACTAAAAAGTGCCTAATTTTTAAAATCACATAATACACAGTTTTTTTCTAGGGGTTACGACCAGCAGTAGGAAAAAATGGAAAAAGTGCCAGCCTCTCTAGTGGCCGTGTATGCAGCAGCTTCCGTCCTGGCCACCTCCTGTCTGAGTGACAGCAATGGCCGTAAATCCTGTAAACGAGCAGTGTATAATGTGATGAAAAAATTAATCCAGCCAGCAAAGGAAGCAATATGGGCAATCACTATACATTAGAAAGTGCCTTCTATTAACTTTCTCTACATGATAAATGTCATTTCCATTGTAAAGTGCTTCACATATACAGTCCTGATCAAAAGTTTAAGACCACTTGAAAAATGGCAAAAAAATCATATTTTACATTGTTGGATCTTAACAAGGTTCCAAGTAGAGCTTCAACATGCAACAAGGAGAAATGAGAGTGAGACAAAAAAAAAAATTGGAGCATTCAATTAATTGAAAATAACGATTAAACTGAAACAGGCTGTTTTTCAGCTGATCAAAATTTTAGGACCACATGCCTGTGGAAAGATGTGGATTAATTGTCATTTTCTGTCAGGTAGTCACATGTTGTGATGGCAAAGGCAAAACAACTCTCCCTTTTTGAACGTGGTCGGGTTGTTGAACTGCATAAGCAGGGTTTCTCACAGCGCGCCATCGCTGCTGAGGTGGGACGCAGTAAGACAGTCATTTGGAATTTCTTAAATGATCCTGAGGGTTATGAAACATAAAAGTCAAGTGGAAGACCCAAAACAATTTCATCAGCACTGAGCCGGAGGATCCAATTGGCTGTCTGTCAAGACACTGGACGATCCTCGACTCAAATTAAGGCCCTTACTGGTGCTGACTGTAGCCCCATAACCATCAGACGGCATCTAAGACTGAAGGGCTTCAAAAACAAAAAACCTCTTCAAAGACCTTGTCTCCTTGAACGCCACAGATTTGTTCGTTTGGACTTTGCAAGAGAGCACCAAACATGGGACATTCAAAGGTGGAAGAAAGTTTTATTCTCTGATGAGAAAAAATGTAACCTTGATGGTCCTGATGGTTTCCAACATTACAGGCATGACAAGCAGATCCCACCTGAGATGTTTTCTACGCTCCACAGTGGAGGGGGCGCCATAATGGTCTGGGGTGATTTTTCCTTCAGTGGAACAATGGAGCTTCAGGAAGTGTAGGGGCGTCAAACGGCCGCTGGCTATGTCCAGATGTTGCTGAGAGAATTCCTCATGACTGAGGGCCCTCGTCTGTGTGGTAACGACTGGGTTTTTCAACAGGACAATGCTACAGTACACAATGCCCGCAGGACAAGGGACTTTTTCCAGGAGAATAACATCACTCTTTTGGCCCATCCTGCGTGTTCCACTGATCTAAATCCAATTGAGAACATTGGGGGAAGGATGGCAAGGGAAGTTTACAAAAATGGACAACAGTTCCAGACAGTAGATGGCCTTCGTGCGGCCGTCTTCACCACTTGGAGAAATGTTCCCACTCACCTCATGGAAACGCTTGCATAAAGCATGCCGAAACAAATTTTTGAAGTGATAAACAATAACGGCGGAGCTACTCATTACTGAGTTCATGTTTGGAAGTTGGATTTCTGTTTTGGGGGGGGGTTTCGTTTTTTTTTGGGAGGTGTGGTCCTAAACTTTTGATCAGCTGAAAAACAGCCTGTTTCAGTTTATTTGTTGTTTTCAATAAATTGAATGCTCAAAAAATGTTTTGTCTCACTCCCATTTCTTCTTGTTGCATGTTGAAGCTCTACTTGGAACCTTGTTAAGATCCAGCCATGCTAAATATGATTTTTTTGCCATTTTTCAAGTGGTCTTAAACTTTTGATCAGGACTGTATGAGGTGGCATGTCACAAAATAATCACAGCACTGGTTTCCACAGTAGGGGTCCATTCACACATCCGCAAAATGGGTCCGCATCCGTTCCGCAATTTTGCAGAATGGGTGCAGACCCATTCATTTTCAATGGGGCCGGAATGTGCTGTCCACATCCGCATTTGCAGATCCGCACTTCCGCATCCGTGCTTCCGCAAAAAATTGCGGACAAGATTAGGCATTTTCTATTTTAGTGCCGGTGATGTGCAAAACACTTACGGACGTGTGAATGGACCCTTAATGGTCACAGAAAATTTCAATGTGGATGGTATTACAGCTGTAAGTGTAGGTTCACTTCTGTCCAGTTATGCCAGAAACAGTAACTTCGGTAGTCTGCTCCTCTGCTGGAAAGAACTACCGCATTTACCTGCTGCAGATGTGAACCTAACCTAATAGGGTCAATGGTAACCGAACTGAGTAGGTCATTTAATAGGCTGAAATACACCTAAATTAGACGTATTTCAGGCGCAGATGACGGTGCAATGGTTAGTTGTGCTGCTATCTGCGACTTTTCACCGCTCAAGTCAGGTCTAAATTTGTGGGTTTGGCGTGGGTAGGGATGGGCCATCTCATTCACCATTTTCTACACCTGTTTTAGGCATAGAAAATGGTCTAAATGTAAGACAGCTCGGAAGCTGTTTTACATTTAGAACTGGAGCTGGATGCACCGAAGTTACGGAGAGGCCTGCGCAATTTTACGGATCTTAATATATGTGCCCCTGAATACTGTGCCCGGGCACATATTTCTGTAAGAGAAGGTAAGATCATTGTCAACCCCTGTCCTGTAGTAAGATGATAACTTCTGTTTGTGGGATAAGTTTAACCCCTTTAATGTAACAAAGCACTAAAAGATCACATATCCCCGTATGGCAGTTTTATGAACCTGCACACATAGGGGATGAGGGAAGAACTAGTTAAAAGTTATCTGCTCAAAAAGCCTAACATATCCTAGCTCAGATGACAGCAAGTGGTTCAGTCAAGAATACACGTTCATTGTATAGGGAGATAAGCAGTCGTCAGATACCTCTGACACCGCTTATCCCACAACAAAGGTTCAGGCACCGTTGTGCTTCCCACACACATTACATTGCCAGCAGATCCCCACGATGTGGCAAATACAGTATAAATGTTTTCTACAAGTGTCAATTTGACAGATATAAGGCAGGTGCCTATGGCAGCTGAAGAAAACCTTGTGCCGTCATTATTGGAAGCCTTGGCACAGCGGGCACACAACTCTCCAAGAACAGCTGGAGGGAACTTGACATCTTTCCTGACAGAGTGGATGTAATCCTTTGCTGCAGTCACAGTTTATTTAACCCTGTTCCCTTCCTGCCAACAATTCCCACTTACGTTTTTAACTCTTTACTGCGCATAACAAAGACAAGAGGTCATTGATGCATTCTGAGCATACTTGGCACGCTGTAAAAATGTATTTTCTCATATCCGATTGCATAGAGGACATGGTAACAGTAGGAAATAGGATAGATGACGCATTCTTCATCATTTGTTCTAGAATGTTCCGGTGGTCAAACATTTATACATTTAGATCCAAGTGATTTATAAAGCCAGATCTGGGAACATCACATCTTAGCCGGAACAATTAAAGGTGGACTTCTCCTTTAAATGTACCGCCCATTAGAGTACGTGGCGAGTAATGCACTTTGTATAAGTCGTCATCACTAGTGAGGAAGGGAAAGCGACAACCGCTCTGAGCACTTTTCTGCCTCAAAAAGCAGTTGTCGTAGTTGTGATTTGAGGCCCTTGAGTGACTGAGGGAGATTTGTTAAAGGGGTTATGTCATCTCAAACTTTGATGGCATATCACTAGGAAATGCCTTTAAAGTCAGATAGAGGTGGGACCTGCACCTAAGTCCCCACCTGTCTCCAGAAAGGGCCCCTGAAGTGTGCACCGCGCATGCGCAGTGTGCTCTCTATTCACTTCTATGGGACTTTTGTAAATAGCTGAGCAAGAGCAGCCACTGCTCCGTTCACTTGTATGGGATTGTCCGAGGTAACTGAACCAACGCTTGGCAATTTCATCAGTCCCAGAAAAATGAATGGAGGGTGGCTACGCATGCACGGCTGCTCTACATTCACTTTGAGGTCCCATTCTTGAGATAGGTGCAGGTCCCAGAGGTGGGACCTGCACATATTGGACATTGATGGCATATCCTAGTGATATGCCAGCAATGTCTAAGATGAGACAATACCTGCAAGATTTTTACACCACAAAAAGTTGTTAAAAAGTTGCAGATTATGATGCATGTCATATTTGCAACTTTTTGAGACTCTCGACACTTTTCTTAAATAGCAAGAAAAGGGGACTGCTTATCAGAAGAAGCAGAGCTAGATTTATTGTAATTACTCCAAAAATTGAGTTATTCAATAAAATGTATCTGTATAGCACCATCTGCTGTTTGCTCTTTTCCCTATGTCTCTGTCCACCTTGTGAAGTGGTCACACATGCTCAGTTCCATTCTTTAACTGACTGTAGAATATTAGAAGTTGTAACCGTTACAGGGAGAAAGCTCCATCAGAAAAGACATACCTCCTAATAAAAGATACACCCCCTGGGAAAGGACATGCGTACTGATAAAGGACCCCCCCCCACCCTCCCCCCGAGCTGCCTACTTGAAATCAATAATCAATGCAATAAATGAGGAGATCTCTGGATCCATGTGAGGTACAGGGCTGGTTCTAGCTTTGTTAGAAAGATCGTCATGTACCATATGATGTCTGATTTCCATTTTTTTACATTAATCATGGGATAACCCCTTTAACTGAGGTCACATTAGTTGTCAGTGGAGTGATGCTAGCCAAAGTTCAGCCTCCAACTCCCCCATTCACATTTCTGATCAATGGCGCCAGAGGACAATGACAGCTGCTGATCCCCTCTATACTCGGCCAAACCGAGCTTGCATGTTTAGGGAATTCAAGGAAGAAAGCCGTTGATTTGCTAGTTTGCAGGATCATGAGCTTCCTCGAACCCTGACTTTTGCCAGACAGGAATCAGATCCAACTCCTGGGGCTCTATACACAGAAGAAGAAACCTGAAAGGAAAATGACATCTGTATAATGGAGGCCAAAGACATATCCACCTATCCGACAGCTGCTCCACCACCACAATGAGACAGCACCCAGGTTGTAATCATACTCCTGCATCTCGGTGTATT
Organism: Bufo gargarizans; assembly: GCF_014858855.1. Taxonomy (NCBI): domain Eukaryota; kingdom Metazoa; phylum Chordata; class Amphibia; order Anura; family Bufonidae; genus Bufo; species Bufo gargarizans. The sequence continues at coordinate 511,445,394 of NC_058081.1, read as the reverse complement.
ATGAGGGGGGGGGGGGGGGGGGGGGGGTCCATGCCATCAATGTGGAACTCACAGCAATCCAACATAAGATAAGCTCAACTTCAGAAATCACCCCAGGACAGCACTGTTAGCAAAGTGCACCCTGATTTTGGTGCGTCTGCCAATGCTCACCCCTCACTCATTTTAATATGTATATTCTGGACTGCTTGCAATCTGCTCATATACAGTCACTCCTTAGAAAATAAAGTAAAAAATACCCAGTACATGAAAGCCCAGAGTTTGCATTTCCTGCCTCTACGGTGCTGTTCAAAACAGACTACTACCGAAAGACTGTAGGTATCTAGGGATTAACCCCCATGGGGGAAGGGCACACAGTCAGGCCTCCTAAAACCATCAACCTTTAAATAAGAGACTGCCAAACGTATTCCTTTTAATGCTGGGTGATGATCGGCCACAGCTTTCTTTATTTAACCATAACAACATAACTGTCAATGGCGCAGTATGCCGGCCGCTGGCCTCCCAGCGGGCAAGTCTGCTATGTGCCATAACCATTTCCAACTGAATTATATACCGCCAGCTGTGACTTGTATACATTCGACATTACAATACCAATCTTTATTTATCATCCTCTGACATAATCAACGTAGTCTCCAATATCCATCAACTTTGTATGACATTTCTTTTTTTTTTTTTTTTTTTTTTTATGTTTTCTTACAACAAGGAACATTGGACACAGTCCAACCACCACCCCCACTTCACAGGGAGGGCGGGAGGGAACCAGCTCGTCCACCGCCAAGAGGAAGTAGAGGGGGAAGAACAGGCATATATATAACCCCCCAGAACCGCCCCTTCCTCTGATGAAACCCAGGAAAGGTTTCAGACTTAACCCCTTCCACACCATAACCTCCAACCTGTCCATACTCCCATATTCGCCCTGACCCTTACACATCTGGGGGCACAAGGGGTAGGGGAGGACCCCCAGTCTCTAATCACCCTCCCTATGCTGTCGGGTGCTTGCCAGACTGTAGGTATCTAGGGATTAACCCCCATGGGGGAAGGGCACACAGTCAGGCCTCCTAAAACCATCAACCTTTAAATAAGAGACTGCCAAACGTATTCCTTTTAATGCTGGGTGATGATCGGCCACAGCTTTCTTTATTTAACCATAACAACATAACTGTCAATGGCGCAGTATGCCGGCCGCTGGCCTCCCAGCGGGCAAGTCTGCCATGTGCCATAACCACTTCCAACTGAATTATATACCGCCACGGAGGAGACTCGTGCCTACACGGGGCTCCGACCACCACCCAGCAAAAACAAGGCCTGTTCAATGCCATCCTGGATGCCCGACAGGAATATATCTAGCCCTATATCATTAAGATGAACGCCATCCGGCCTCATCAACGCCCGGTTGTCACCCTCAAGCTGCCTGTGCCGAACCACTACTGAACCCCTAGAACGCACAAACCGGGAGATCCGAGCATTCACCGTCCGCCTGCCCTTTTCCAAGGCCTCACCATCCCGTGCCCCGTGCCAAACTACCCTCGGAACGATCTCTGACCACACTAACACTATCTCCCTAAAGAATGACGGAAAACGCTCCACATCCGAACGCATAAGCGTTAACAACTCCGCCACTCTCAAGTGGCACAGGTCGTTACCACCGGCGTGAATCACCAAGATTACCGGGCCTACCGAACGAGTACCAATCTCCACCACCTCCGTAAGCAACTGCGACCACCGCAGACCCCGGACACCCCTCCACAAGACATCAATATTCCTGAATCCAAGATTGCGCCCGCTAGGCCGTCCTTCAGCCCGCTGTGCAGCCCAGAATACGTAGGAATGTCCAACTATCCAAACAGTCGGACGCTCGGCACCTGAAAAGACAAACGCTGTTAGGACATACCATCAACACAAACAATCATGACCCGTAACACGAATAATAACACACACTCCCTGCGCCAGCACCCAAGTACCAGCACGCCCATCAGTTATGTACATCCATGAAACTTCAAAGCAGTAATTCCGGACGAACATAGCGAGCAAAGCATGCAGAACGCCAGCGACCAATCCGCATAACTTCAGCCTCCGGCAAACCCGCTCTCGCTGCCTCCGTAGCCGCGCCAATGCGAAACGAATGAGTCCCAAACTCCGTCGGATCGGCCCCAACAGCCACAAGGCACCGCCTAAAAACCGCCGTAAACTGAAATTTAGTAACCGGAGAACCGTCCTCGTGAGAAAAGAAACTAGAACCCTCACGCCTCCTGTCCCTGAATCCCGCCACCAAACTAACCGGGCAAGCGGGACCCGGAACCGGAAGAAGAGGGATCCACGCCCCATACCCATACTGATCCGTCTTCGACCGACGAACCCTGATACGCAGGGAGTCATTCGCCAAGACTACGTCCTGTACCAACAAACCACCAGCCTTCGTAAGCGATGGAGCAAACAATTCGCCCACCCGCAGGGCAGCAAAGAAGGCAACACTGAAACTGGCAGAAAACAAGGACCCCTCATACGCCGACCTACAAACGCAAGCGCAACTGCCAATAAGCCTGCACAGCAAAGAAAACGACACCGGACGCCGCGTATCCCGCGCCACATACTCCCTACGCCAACCATGCATAGCCTGACGAACCACGAAGTGTTTCGTCACATCCACCCAACCACATAACTTAAAAAAGAAAGCCATGCCAGACAAACGACGAAGGGCAACAGGAGCAGACACACCCAAACCGTGCAAACGAAGCAACCATTCCACCGCGACCTCCAGCCAGAGATCATCACGCGTACACACATCCCTCGCCCCCACCATCGCCAACCACTCAGCCCAGGCCTTACCATGTGATTGCCACGTAGCCGGAGAAAAAGAGGAGCTAACAAGCGACATTAATCGTCCACCAGCCGCCACAGGAACGGAGGGCACTCCTTGCCACACTTGTCCGCTCCCGGATGGAGCTCCCGGAAGACCTGCCAATGAAATCGAGAGAGAGCATCAGCAACCCTGCTATCCACCCCCGGAACATGACGGGCCCGGAAATAGATGTTATGCTCCAGGCAGCGCAAAACCAAGTGACGCAACAAAGACAACACTGGAAGAGAAGAGGAGGACAAACGATTAATAACTTGAACCACCCCCAGATTATCCGACCAAAAACACACATGCTTATTGGACAACCTGACCCCCCAAATCTCCACAGCAACCACAATAGGAAAAAGCTCCAGTAACGTCAAATTCCTGCAATAAGCGGACTCCCGCCACGACTCCGGCCAAGGAGAAGAGCACCATTCATTGCCCAATATGGTACCAAAACCACAAGACCCCGCCGCATCCGACCACAATGACAGCTCCGAACTCACAATCTCCTTAGAAATATAACAAGTATGACCATTATAACTGCCTAGGAAGGATCGCCAAACACCCAAATCCGCCTTAAGGGACTTGGTCAACCGAATACGATGGCCCGGCGAAGACACACCTCTAGTCGCCAACAACAACCGGCGGGGAAAAACGCGGCCCATGGGCATAACCCGGCGCGTGAAACACAACAACCCCAACAGAGACTGAAGTTGTTTCAACGTCACCTTCTTAACGGCAAGAAAACCCGCAATCAGCTCCAACAACCTACCCAACTTGTCCCCCGGCAACCGAAAAACCATAGCGACTGTATCAATCTCAATCCCCAAAAAGGACAAACAAGTGACTGGGCCCTCAGCCTTCTCAGCCGAGATAGGAACTCCAAACTGCGCCATCCGCGCCAAAAACACAGACAACAAATACCTGCAGCCATCCCCCCCGCAAGGGGAAACAAACAGGAAGTCATCCAAATAATGTATCACCGATGACATGCCCGACTCAACTCGCACAACCCACTCCAGGAAAGAACTGAACAACTCAAAATAGTGACACGAAATGGAGCATCCCATAGGCAAACAGGTGTCATAATAAAACCGATCCTCCCAAAAACCTCCCAACAGATGAAAACAATCCGGATGAACCGGAAGGAGCCGGAAAGCCGATTCAATATCAGATTTAGCTAACAAAGCCCCTCTACCTGCCTCCCTCACCAACGAGACCGCCTTATCAAAAGAAACATAAGAAACCGATGCCTCTTCCTGAAGAATCGCATCGTTCACAGAGGAGCCCTTAGGGTGAGACAAATGGTGAATCAAACGAAACTTCCCTGCCTCCTTCTTCGGGACAACACCCCATGGCGAGACTCTAAGGTTAGGAAACGGAATGGAAGGAAAAGGGCCCATAATCCTACCAAGCTCCACCTCCTTACTCAACTTCTCCCTCAGCACTTCCGGGTGCTCCCGGGCCGACTTCAAATTATCACTAAAAACAGGAGACCGGCTAAGAACAAACGGGATAAAGAAACCAACCGAAAACCCTGAACGAATCTGGGAAGCCGCATGCTCATCGGGGTACCTGTCGAGCCACGGGGCCATCGCGACCACGCTCACCGGGGTCCTTGCCATCACTCTGGGCGGGCAACTTGGGGAACCTGGCCGCCTGTCCCGGGCATCTGATACCTGCATGGGGGCCTCCACACACTGAGCATTCATGCTTAAATCTGCATAACCCCGCGTACTTGCAGCTACCCTCATTAAACGGCCAGCAGGCTCCAGGGCGTCGGACGGCCACCGCTGCATGAACCTGGGCTGTTCCAGCACCGGCGGCCGCGCTCGGAAAGGGGGGTTGTTTCTGAGACAACATGAGCCGCAACCAAACATCCGTAGCCTTGACTCCCCAACCCACTTCCGGCCTAAGCGCAAAGCGCCTCCTGAACTCCTCATCATACCGCCACCACGCGCTGCCCCCATGGGATTTGTAGGCACTGTAAACCGTGTCCACATAAATAAACAACTCGGAACACCGTTCGGGGTGCCGCTGACCCATGATACACCCCAAAACTGCAAAAGCCTGCAACCAATTACCTATCGTCTTAGCCACCCTCGGCCGACGCTCATACGGCCTATCCGGGACCCGGCGCTCCCTATCCACCATGTGCTGGTCCACCGAGATAAGGGACCAAATGTCCACATACAGGTTGGCCCAAATTTTCTCCCTAACCGCCTCCTCAACATGCGAACCCAAAGGACTAACCCCACAGAAAAAGGACTCCTTGTGAACCCCTGCGGACACCGTGGAGGAAGCCAAAGGGGCGACTGGGCCAGGGGAATCCTGCAACTTGTCCAACAATGCCCGCATAAGTGACTCCATCCCCGCTACAGACCCACTCTCCCCCCATGCACCCGCAAACTGGAACTCACCAACAGGAGCAGGAGGAACCGCCGGCGAAGACGTCACCACCGGCACCGCAGGAACCTGGACCACCGGATGAACCAGGCTCGGAGCCCTGGAAGCACAACTAGGCACCGGCCTCCCTCGCCGACTCCGAGAAACTCTGCCAGACTCCTCAGATGCACCCGATGACCACTCTGATGATGAGGGGGAGCGCCATCTGGAGGATCTGGAGCACCTACGACTCCCGTGGGCCCTAGAACGGCGCCGGGACGGACGCCTGCGATAATGGCGCTCACCCCTGCTACCCTCCACTGAGGAAGAGGGAGAGACAGAGACCTCCCTGCGCCTCCTCTGCCTGACTGCCGCGGGAACCGGTGACAAGGGAGGAGGAGGGGGGGGGTGGGTAGTGGACATACCACCAGGAGCCCCCATCACATCATGAACACGCACGCCGGCCGGCTCCCCAGCTACAGGAGCCGCCGACGCAACAGCCATCCCCTCATTAACAGGGGGGGGGGGGGAACGACTGGGATGGAGGAGGTGTAGGAGGCGAATCCTCCACAAGGGCACTCTCTCTGGCACCCATTCCCCTGCACACAGCCCGCTCACTGCCGGCCGGAACCTCACGTCCGCGCCGCGCCCGCCCGCCCCGCGCCCGCCCCTCAACCCGCCCACAGGAGCGGCCCGGCCGAGAACCACGCACGGAGCGAGCAGGGAGCTGCACCAGGGAAGGACCCAGGGACCGACCGTGGCCAGAGGTAACAGGCAACGGGGGGCTATGGCCAAGACGCGCCGGGGCGCGGGAACGCCGAGCGGACCGCCGATCCCCCACATAACTCCCAGAGCTCCCAGCAGGAGCCGGGAGCTCAGAAACGGCAGCAGGCAAAGGGGCAGGAGTGGAGGAAGGCAGAGGGGAATGCAAGCTGCCCAGGAAACCACGCAGCCATCCCTCTCCTTCCTCTTGAACACGCGCCAGGAGGTATTCCCTCAGGGCAACATCTCCCACGGACATGGTGGTGGCAAAGAGGGTACCTCAACCAGCTCGTCCACCGCCAAGAGGAAGTAGAGGGGGAAGAACAGGCATATATATAACCCCCCAGAACCGCCCCTTCCTCTGATGAAACCCAGGAAAGGTTTCAGACTTAACCCCTTCCACACCATAACCTCCAACCTGTCCATACTCCCATATTCTCCCTGACCCTTACACATCTGGGGGCACAAGGGGTAGGGGAGGACCCCCAGTCTCTAATCACCCTCCCTATGCTGTCGGGTGCTTGCCATAATAATGATGGGCATACTGGTTGTCCCTTTACGAAGGGCAATGTTGAAACCCAGTTCTTAGTTCAATCATAGTTTGCAGAAACATATTTTCAAGGACGTTAATAAAAAAAAAAAAAAAAAAAAAAAAAAAAAGTTTAATGATATTCAACATTAAAAATTCAAGGGGGTTTATAACCTCCAAACGTGATAAATAAATACAAATCAGAGGTAAAGGCCAGGTGTCAGGTGTCGCCCCTAGGCCTAGGGCAATCTGTGGCTTGCAGCAGGTATATTGCCACAATGACTCACCTCTCCCCAGCGTGGTCTGTAATGTATGGAGTATTTGTGTCACATTTATCATGCCACCCCAACACATGAATCAGGGGACATACAGCACAGACCTCTGACTGTTGGCAAGAAACCCAGTGCTAAGCACGGTAAACACGCCGCTCTCACCACTGGAATATAAGCGTCACCCAGGATATGGCCGTGCACTATGCCATCCAACAATGGTGCTTTACTCCCGCTAGTAGATACACCAGCTGATATGGCTCCTATACAGCCACCTATCAGCTAAAGCTGGCGGGGGTAATCGTACTGGGAGGCTCGACGCGTTTCTGTGCGCCTAATTAGCGCACCTCCTCAGGAGCATAGGACACCAGAAACAACAGAAAACCCTGCCTAAGCTGCACTTCTCTAGTGTGAGAGTCAGCGTTCTCATGTGGCTACGGTACCGTGGCCACATAAGAACGCCGTATGGATGGACCCATTGCGGTGTGGATGGACCCATTCAAGTTAAATGGGTCTGGATCCATCTGCGGAATCCGTACGTTTCCCGCGCATTGTGGTCCCCAATGTACGGAACGGCTGATTAACAGCCGTGTGCATGAGCCCTTAGTAAGAAAGTACATACACAGAACCATTAACCCCTTTGGAAGTGACCAATAGGTTGCACATTTCTAGAAGAAATAACAGAGGACATTATACAGCTTTTGAAGAATTCCCCATGGTTTGTCAAACCAAACAAATATTTGCTAAAACTGCCCTGTCAGTGTAAGGTTGTGGAAATGTACCCTTTCAGTTGGGGGGGGGGGGGGGGGGACGGGACAGTTGTTATAAGCATTGTTTTTTATTACTCTATGTTGTGCTATGTTGGTGGAATTGTAGGGGAGGGTACAGTACAGCCAGTTGCAGGGATGGTGGTAAAGCCTGTATTAGACGGGCACATTTTCTGCCAGGTGATCGCTAAAGAGAGTTCATCGGGCAATGCAAATATTTTAACAGGTTTAAGAATCATTGTTTGAAGGCAGATCGTGGAGTCTAATCATGATCTGCTGCCGGCAAAGATTCAGTATAGGGAAGAGCGATGGTATAACAATTGCCCCTCCCTATACTGAGCAGGAGATCGCTGCATGTAATAGCAGCGGTCTCCTCCTCTAGCGAGCAGGCGATTGCCGGGAAGGAACGCTTCCTCCCGACAATCGCTGGCAGAATCGGGCTGTATAACAAAATAATAGCAAAGACAGGTGCACTCTGCGGTCTTACTAAACCCTCAAACTGAGCCTGAGCACCGCACCAAGGTTTCTCAAGTAGCTCGGGGACCTAACACTCTCCTACCTGAGCCGTACGGGCAATACCAGGAGCCAGTGGGCAAATTACAGGAGCATGAGGCCGACTCACAAACAACTCACCAGCTACCTCCAGCATGTAGCCATGCTTGCAATGGGAGAAGGGAGGAGTCTGCGAGTCCCACTCAAGGCTGGCTGGTATGGCCCAGGCCTCACAGGTGCACCTAAATGTGGCCTGTAGATGGAAAACAGGCACATTTAAATTGGAGTTTATACACCTCCAGGAATCTATATATACAAACCAAAAAGACAAGGTGGCATTAGCAGGAGGTGCTCAAACCCATATGCAGTCGTGCATATATACAGGGGAGCAAATCCTGCACTTGTAGCCCATTGCTAATGACGATCCCCAGCAAAAATGCATACAGTGGAGGATGCCTGCAGCGGACCACAAGTACCACAATAGACATCCTACACAAGATAGCAATTATGTGGGTTTGAGCACCTCCTGCTAATGCCACGCCATTCTTTTCAGTTTGTATATAAAGAAGTGTCTTGAGGTGTATAAAAATTTAAATGTGCCTGCTTTCCATCTACAGGCTACATTTAGGTGCTGCTGCGAGGCCTGGGCCATACCAGCCAGTCTTGAGTGGGACTCGCAGACTCCTCCCTCCTCCCATTGCAAGCATGGTTACATGCTGGAGGTAACTGGTGAGTTGTCGGCCTCATGCTCCTGTAATTTGCCCACTGGCTCCTGGTATTGCCCATACGGCTCAGGTAGGAGAGTGTTAGGTCCCAGGCTACTTGAGAAACCCTGGCGCGGTGCTCGGGCTCAGACATGTCCTCCATAGTAGGATATGTTGGCTAATCTCTCAATTTTAAAATCAGTTTGAGGGTTTAGTAAGACCGCAGAGTGCACCTGTCTTTGCTATTATTTTGTTGTTATATTGATTATCACATCCACATAGTTTCTATCTTAGTATAGGATGTCTATTGTGGTACTTGTGGTTCACTGCGGGCATCTTCCACCGTATGCATTTTTGCTGGGGATCGTCATTAGCAACGGGTTACAAGTGCAGGATTTGCTCCCCTATATATATGCACAACTGCATGTGGGTTTGAGCACCTCCTGCTAATACCACGCCATCCTTTTCAGTTTGTATATACAGAATCGGGCTGTCTAATACATCCCCTTTAGATTAGTATGTGTCTTATTGCTAAGGGAAGAGAGAGGGACCACTGCTCTGGGTCATCAGCATGGGCATGGAAGTCATGAGCCACCTGGGAGGAGTCCAGAGGATATGTATAAATAAAACGAAAATAAAGGTAGACCTCGCTGACTGGACAGTGTCAAGTAATGAGTCCCGCAATCAATGCTGCATCGAATGAAATTATACCACCAGGTAAGTACACACCAATGTTCGCTGAATCCACATATACTACTAATCTGTAATAGTCAATCTGGTAGGAGAAAAGTTTACGGTTGATGCTGCAAGAGATAGTAACTTGCCTGTGCTGGACTGGTGTGCGGGATCCCCGCTGTAGTTCTCAGTAGTACTGCTGGAGTGTTTGAATCTTCAGGTTTCCTCTACAAGCGTGCGTGGTCCCGGCCGGTGACTCAAGCACGCGAGGGAAACCAAGCTGGTAATCCTCGAGAGCGATAGCTCAGTGTGATGTCACACTAAGGATGGGTGCATTTCTCAAACCAAAAAACCTCTGACGCGTTTCGAAATGAACAAATTCCTTCCTCAGGGATGAGGTAGCGCGGTTATCCATTGATTTTGATATCTATAAATAGACCTCTCTTCCCACCAGGAAATCAGTTGGACATGGTTTGCAGTCAAGGAAGAGAAAAACTAGTTACATTTTTTATTTACTTTATGTTATAAAAATGCTACATTTGTGACATATTCTCTTTAGTTTATTATAATAACGCACCCCGTTCTTTATTCTGTATAGTAATCTGAATGTCCACCTACCGAGGTGGTCACACATGCTCAGTTCCATCCTTCAACTGCCACCAGCCTTATTTAATGTTAGAAGCTGTGACAGTTACGGGGAGAGAGCTGGAGCAAAAAGGACACACAGGGGGATGTTTTTGTAAAGGCACATTAAGGGTATGTGACCAGCGGCGTAGGTACCATGGAAGCAGCTGCTACGGGGATCAAACCTGTCAGCCAACTTAAGTTAAGATTAGGATTCCATGGATACTGCTTAGCTGAAAGTTAATTTCAGGAGTATCTCCTATTAGAGGTCAGTGAAAAACGGACCAAACACAGATCGTGACCCATAGACTATAATGTGCGTGTTCGCATCACGAACCAAAGTAGTACTTAACCCACGGTCAGTAAAAAAATACGGATGTGTGAACAAACGCATTAAAATCAATGGGTACGTGTGCTGTCCCCTGTTCACTTCAGTGAAAACCAGAAGGCCTTATACTGTATTTCTATGTTCTGGACTCACTTCTGGCTTTGGCTCAAAAAAAACTGCCACAAAACCCTAAATGTGAATCTGCCCATAAGGGGTTGTCTCATGAAGCTGATTGCAGCAGATCTGGCTTTAGAAACAACCACTGTAAGTTTGAGCTGGATATACAGTGCCTTGAAAAAGTATTCATACCCCTTTGAACTTTTACACGTTTTCACGTTACACCCACACACGTAAATGTATTTGAATTTTATGTGATAGACCAGTGGTGCCCAACTATTTTTCGTCTGAGGGCCGCACTAGACTTGGTATAAATTTTGCGGGCCGGAACCACATATCTGGGCATAACTACTGTGAGGAGGGCACATATTAGGGTATAACTACTGTGAGGAGAGCACATATCAAGGTATAACTACTGTGAGCTGTGAGGAGGGTACATATCAGGGCATAACTACTGTGAGGGGGCACAAGTGAGCATAACTACTGTGAGGGGGCACATATCTGGGCAAAACTACTGTGAGGAGGCACATATCAGGGCATAACTACTGTGAGGAGGGCACATATCAGGGCATAACTACTGTGAGGAGTCCACATATCAGGGCATAACTACTGTAAAGAGGGCACATATCTGGGCATAACTACTGTGAGGGGGCACATATCTGGGCATAACTACTGTGAGGGGGCACATATCTGGACATAACTACTGTGAAGGGGCATGTGTGAGCATTAAGTCTGTGAAGAGGGCACATATCTTGGCATTATTACTGTGAGGGGGCATGTGATGTATACATGTGTGTAATGTATGTAGTGCAGTATGTGATGATCACACACTGCACTACATACATTACACACATGTATACATCACATACTGCGCTGTCACCTTCTTCTGCAGGTCTACCTTGATGTCTGGTCTTTAGGCTTCAGTCAGATCCTCCACCGCCATGCTTGTGCAGTGTGCCCGACACCACCAGGAGCTGGCTCCTCCTCCTTTCATCTCCCGCCGGCTTCTCCTACAGCAGGGCGCTCTATCGCTCCAGTGCCCTCCCAATCTTAACAATCAGGGGTGTAGCTAGAAATGACTGGGCCCCATAGCAAAAAAAAAAATTATGGGCACCCCCTCCCGGATCTCTCACATACCTATCGGACCTCCCACCCCTTCCAGAGCTCCCACCCAAACACCCCTCCAGGACCTCCCACCCCAACATCCCCCTAAGTGTCGTCCACAGATCCCCCCTTCAGTGTCCTCCACAGATCCCCCCTTCAGTGTCCTCCACAGATCCCCCCCTTCAGTGTCCTCCACAGATCCCCCCTTCAGTGTCCTCCACAGATCCCCCCTTCAGTGTCCTCCACAGATCCCCCCTTCAGTGTCCTCCACAGATCCCCCCTTCAGTGTCCTCCACAGATCCCCCCTTCAGTGTCCTCCACAGATCCCCCCTTCAGTGTCCTCCACAGATCCCCCCTTCAGTGTCCTCCACAGATCCTCCCCCTTCAGTGTCCTCCACAGATCCCCCCTTCAGTGTCCTCCACAGATCCCCCCTTCAGTGTCCTCCACAGATCCCCCCTTCAGTGTCCTTCACAGATCCCCCCCCCCCCTTCAGTGTCCTTCACAGATCCCCCCTTCAGTGTCCTCCACAGATCCCCCTTCAGTGTCCTCCACAGATCCCCCTTCAGTGTCCTCCACAGATCCCCCCTTCAGTGTCCTCCACAGATTCCCCCTTCAGTGTCCTCCACAGATCCCCCTTCAGTGTCCTCCACAGATCCCCCTTCAGTGTCCTCCACAGATCCCCCCTTCAGTGTCCTCCACAGATCCCCCTTCAGTGTCCTCCACAGATCCCCCCTTCAGTGTCCTCCACAGATCCCCCCTTCAGTGTCCTCCACAGATCCCCCCTTCAGTGTCCTCCACAGATCCCCCCTTCAGTGTCCTCCACAGATCCCCCCTTCAGTGTCCTCCACAGATCCCCCTTCAGTGTCCTCCACAGATCCCCCTTCAGTGTCCTCCACAGATCCCCCCTTCAGTGTCCTCCACAGATCCCCCCTTCAGTGTCCTCCACAGATCCCCCCTTCAGTGTCCTCCACAGATCCCCCCTTCAGTGTCCTCCACAGATCCCCCATTCAGTGTCCTCCACAGATATCCCCCCCACCCAGGGCTGCTTCCTAGCTAATTTATTCACTGCACTTGCCTCTGTGAAATTGAAGAGAAGCACCGTAATCTCGCACAGGCGCACTGGCAGAGGCCAGGAAGACGGTGCAAGCGCACTTCAATGCCTCTGCCAGTGCGCCTGTGCGAAATTACGGCGCTTCACTTCAATTTCACAGAGGCAAGTGCAGTGAATAAATTAGCTAGGAGGCAGGGCATGGGCGGGGAGATTGCTGCCTGTGCCGTTCGCAGCGCGTCCTGCGCTGATAAAATCCGGTCACTGCGCGGGCCGCATAACACGGCTTCGCGGGACGCATTTGGCCCGCGGGCTGTAGATTGGGCATCACTGTGATAGACCAACACAAAGTAGTAAGTATGTGTGAAGTGAAAAGAAAATGATAGATGATCTTCAAAATATATAATAAATAAAACCTGGAAAGTGTGGCGTGTATTTGTATTCAGCCCCCTGAGTCAATACTTTGAAGGACCACCTTTCGCTGCAATTACAGCGGCACGTCTTTTGGGGTAAGTCTCTACCACCTTTACACATCTAGAGGGTAAAATTTGTATCCATTCTTGTTTGCAAAATAGCTCAAGCTCAGTCAGATTGGATGGAGAGCATCTATGAACAGCAATTTTCAAGTCTTGCCACAAATTCTCAATGGGATTTAGGTCTGGACTTTGACTAGACCATTCCAACACATCAATATGCTTTGATATAAAACATTCCATTGTAGCTCTGGCTGTATGTTTAGGGTCGTTATCCTGCTGGAAAGTAAACCTCAGCCCCAGTCTCAACTCGAGTTGCTTTCAAAAATGGCTTTCTCCTCGCCAATCTTCCATAAAGGCCAGATTTGTGGAGTACACAACTAATAGTTGTCCTGTGGACAGATTCTCCTTTGGATCTCTGCAGCTCCTCCAGAGTGACCATGGGCCTCTTGGCTGCTTCTTTTAGTCCTCTACTTGCCTGGGCTGTCAGTTTAGGTGGCCGGCCATGTATTGGTAGGTTTGAAGTTGTGCCATACTCCTTCCATTTTTAGATGATGGATTGAACACAGCTCTGTGAGATATTCAGAGCTTGGGATATTTGTTTATAACCTAACCCTGCTTATAATTCTGCTTATACAACTTTATTCCTGACCCGTCCGGTGTGTTCCTTGGTTTTTTATGATGCTGTTTGATCATTAATATTCCCTAACAAACCACTGAGGCATTCACATAACAGCTGTAGTTATACTCTATTTACTAATTAGATGACTTCTGAAGGCAATTAGTCACACTGGACTTTTTTAGGGGTATCAGAGCTCAGGGGGATAAATATGAATTCATACCACACTTTCCAGATTTTTATGTATTAAACATTTTGAAAAGAATACTTGCTACTTTGTGTTGGTCTATCACATAAAATCCTAATAGATTTAAAGGGGTTATTCGCATGGGGGGTGGGGGCAGCTGTTGTAGATACTGGATAACCCCTCTAAGTTTGTGGATGTAACGTAAAAAAATGTGGAAAAGTTTGAAGGGGTATGATTTTTTTTTCAAGGCACTTGACATGTACATATATCACAGCATTTAACTCTGATTTGTCAGACATTTTTAAGTCATGTACCTGATCCACCCACTAAACTTCACCCTCATTAAAGGGACACATTTGGCTAAGCCCTAACCCAAATGGGAACGTCAGGAGGTATGCATTCCATACACAATAAATGCTTCCTGTTCACTTGACTAACTGAACTGTGTGATACCTGGACAAGAACTACTTTTTGTTCTGGCTAATAGAGGGGGAGTCCAAGGCAAGGGACTTCTGCCTCTAAAACGTCCATATGCTGATAGCACGTAATGAAAAGGGCTGTCCTAGCCAGTCAGCCTAACTCTGTTGGTTTGGGGAATGGGGGGCAAAACCCTGGGAGTAATGAAGGAGCTGCAATATTTAGCTATGATTGGTTTCTATAAGCAATGAAGATAGTTTGACTACATGAGGTCCCATATAGTGAATTTGGGACACTGTTTAGTCTTCTCCATCACACAGTAATTTAGGACATTTTCTTGTGTCCTCAGTGGCAACGTTTCAGCCTTGATAACAGACAAGTGTTTTCTTTCAATACTGTATTTCCTGTGCACGAGTCTAAGTGATGGAGAGTGCAAATTGCAGTTGGTCTACAACACGTGTTTTCCCCTCAAGCCTGACCAAGAAAACAAAAGGATGTGGAGCCCTTCCATAGACCAGTGGTGGTCAGACCACTGTCTGACCACAAGTTTTTATCTTGGAAGTGCTTCCATCCGCTCTGGGCAATTCCCCTCCCATGGAAAGCCTTCTTCCTTTCAGACAGCACATAAATTAAGGGCAGGCGTTTAAACCAGTTCTCGGTGCATGCTGTATTGCACATACTACAGGGAATGGAGGACACAGCCTGCTCGGCTATATTTATCATGGCTTCCTGCGATTTGGGCTAAAAATACACTTTTGTTCAAGTTTCCACCTAAGCTCCTTCTATACTGTCTCTGTCTATACATGAAAATTGGAACCTTGTTGATACAAGTCTTAACCCTCTGTGTGCACATGAAAGTGACGCTTCACAGAACATTCAGGTCTATGAGCTAAGCTTCTCACCTATACACAAAAGATGCCCAGTTCCCTCTGATGTGCCCAAATCCTACAGAAATCTTTCATTAACCAATCTCTAAGTTTTGCTTGCATGGAACCAGAAATTTAATTCACTCAGAGCCTGGACCCTGAATGCTATACCTATAGTTTAATAAAGATTAGCATCCAAAAATAAATTTTTAGAAATTTAACTTTTTTTTTTTTACAATGCCTTTTTTTAGCCCTAGCATTCCTTCAAATTAGCTGCTGAAGTCCCTTTAACAGAGTGTGCTCGTCTCAGGTCCCACTGAATGCTAGTCGCACAAAACCCCTAAACGTGCCGGCCACAAATATTCCCCCTCCCCCTAGATGTCCCCATACTGCAAGCAACTGATGTCCCTAAAGTGCCAAACCACAGTTGTCCCCGACAATGGCAGCAACAGGTCTTCAGCATGTAGTGCACTGGTAGATGTTAACAAGCACCAATCTACAGCACGTCTAGTGCCTGCTATGTGGCATTTACATGTGGCAATCATCGTGATTATGGGCACGAGTGATTGTTAACACAATCATCCGACCCATACACTTTTCATTTGCCGGCAGCATGTCAACTGTTTACGAGTACATTCACACAACCGTATGTATTTTGTGGTCCACAAAATACAGATAAGATCCATGTGCCATCTGCATTTTTTGAGGACCCATTGACTTCAATGGGTCAATGGTTGGAATTTGCGGCCAAGACTAGGACAAGTTCTATATTTTGTGGTTTAGACATCAGGAGGCGGAAAACACACTGATGTCCTGTGTGTGCTTTCGGCATCCGCATAGCCATTCCACAAGAGGTAGAACATGTCGTATTTTTATAAATACTGTCGTAAAAAGCAGTGTCTGCACTTTTGGTTGTATAGACTAAAGAAAATGTGTACTCTTGGGGGATCATTTAATCATCAAACTGGTGTAAAGTAGAACTGGCTTAGTTGCCCATAACAACCAATCAGATTCCACCTTTCATTTTTTAAAGGAGCTGTCCAATACGAAAAGTGGAATCTGATTGGTTGCTATGGGCAACTAAGCCAGTTCTACTTGACACCAGTTTGATAAATGACCCCCTTGGTACGTAGTACGTGAAGCTACTACAGTAATAAGGAATGCAGCAGAAAAGAGGCCCCAAAAATAATCATTGTGACCTTACACCCACATCTTTTTTTATTCTGGGAATACACAGTAGGATGCATTTACATCATGTCCCATATTCTGCACAACAGTGCAATTACAAAACTATGCCAGGTTCAATGCCACTTTCCTAGGTAAGGAAAATGGCCCAAAATGCCCCCTTTCCCTGACAAATATGGAAAAGTGGTGCTAGGCTTGGTAAATACGCCTGCATTTCTGTTATTTCAAAGCATATCAAACGCACAATTCCATAACTCTATTCGGGGACGTGGACATTATAGAGGATGTCCTCTCCTCTAGGAGCCAGAGTGGAAAGCTACTAATCAGCAGTGATTTGCACTCTGGTGGACCTAGTGTGTCCATACATTACATGGACATCCATTTATCTGAACATCCAAATGTACAACCCCAATTCCCCCAAAAAGTTGGAACACTGTGGAAAAAATTATGTTGCGCAGCGGACATCAAGTTCAACTTTTTTCATAAAAAGGTAAATGTCTCACTTTCAACATCTGATATGGGTTCTGTTATTGTGCATATAATATGTTCTATGAGATTTGTAGATCATCACATTCAGTTTTTATTTACAATTTACACAACGCCCCAACATTTTTGGAATTGGGGTTGCAATACTACCTTTACCCTGTAGTGGCTGCTGCACAGAAAATGAGCAGCCGACAACTTCCTCCAGACACACTTTTTGCAAACATTACTGCAGCGGCTCTCATCTGTTTGTAATGGGACATCCCCTTTAGCGGAATCTTACCAGATATCGCCAGACTATGCTCTTTGTTAAAAGGCAACTGTCATATTTTTATTTTATTTTCTAGTTTATTAGAGCTAGGCATGTATACCTGAGTTAGTCTGTCAATGATTGTCAAAAGATCTGTAATTACCTTATAATAACAGCTTTCATTAATGTTGTCTGTCCCTTTCCACTGCTCTCTTAAAAGACCGTTGCTATGGCTCATCTGTCTCTGGCTAGGAAGACAGAGGGGCGGTCCTTCACACTGCATGCCTGCATTAGGCTTCAGAGTGAGGAGACGTGTCTCTCAGTAATCTAATCTGATTGGCTGGCAGGAGGCTGCTGACTACAGCAAGTTTGTATGTGAAGTGAGGGAAAGCAGTTTTGGCCTCGGGGAACTGGCAGAGGAGCCATCTTGAGAAGATCCTCATAATGTAGGATTAAAAACAGCCGTAATTAAGCGGAAAACTCAAGGAATACAGTGGTAAGTGAAGAAACTAGAGATTGCTTTATGCATAATGCTGCTGCAGCAGTAACATATGCAAAAAAATATTTTTTTGATGAAAACATGACAGTTTAACCTTTAACCGCTACAGGACCGCTGTACGCAGGATCGCGTCCTGGCGGCGGCCCTGTTATTCCTCCTGGACGCGCCGGCGTGTCCTCTCGCGAGAGGCGACATTTCCTGTGAACGCACGCACACAGGCGCGCGCATTCACAGGATCAGAAGGTAAGCGAGTGGATCTACAGCCTGCCAGCGGCGATTGCTGGCAGGCTGTAGATGCGATTTTTTTAACCCCTAACAGGTATATTAGACGCTGTTTTGATAACAGCGTCTTATATACCTGCTACCTGGTCCTCTGGTGGTCCCTTTTGCTTGGATCGACCACCAGAGGACACAGGTAGCTCTGTAAAGTAGCACCAAACACCACTACACTACACCCCCCCGTCACTTATTAACCCCTTATGAACCCCTGATCACCCCATATAGACTCCCTGATCACCCCCCTGTCATTGATCACCCACCTGTAAGGCTCCATTCAGATGTCCATATGTGTTTTACGGATCCACATATCCATGGATCGGATCCGCAAAACACATACGGACGTCTGAATGGAGCCTTACAGGGGGGTGATCAGTGACAGGGGGGTGATCAGCCCATATAGACTCCCTGATCACTTCCCTGTCATTGATCAACCCCCTGTCATTGATCACCCCCCTGTAAGGCTCCATTCAGAGGTCCGTATGTGTTTTGCGGATCCACGCATCCATGGATCGGATCCGCAAAACACATACGGACGTCTGAATGGAGCCTTACAGGGGGGTGATCAGTGACAGGGGGGTGATCAGCCCATATAGACTCCCTGATCACTTCCCTGTCATTGATCAACCCCCTGTCATTGATCACCCCCCCTGTAAGGCTCCATTCAGAGGTCCGTATGTGTTTTGCCGGATCCACGCATCCATGGATCGGATCCGCAAAACACATACGGACGTCTGAATGGAGCCTTACAGGGGGGTGATCAGGGAGTCTATATGGGATGATCACCCCCCTGTAAGGCTCCATTCAGACGTCCGTATGTGTTTTACGGATCCACGCATCTATGGATCAGATCCGCAAAACACATACGGACGTCTGAATGGAGCCTTACAGGGGGGTGATCAATGACAGGGGGGTGATCACCCCATATAGACTCCCTGATCACCCCCCTGTCATTGATCACCCCCTGGAAGGCTCCATTCAGACGTCCGTATGTGTTTTGCGGATCTGATCCATGGATCCACAAAACACATACGGACGTCTGAATGGAGCCTGACAGGGAGGTGATCACCCCATATACACTCCCTGATCATTCCCCTGTCATTGATCACCCCCCTGTAAGGCTCCATTCAGAGGTCCGTATGTGTTTTGTGGATCCACGCATCCATGGATCGGATCCGCAAAACAAATACGGACGTCTGAATGGAGCCTGACAGGGGGGTGATCACCCCATATACACTCCCTGATCACCCCCCTTTCATTGATCACCCCCCCGTCATTGATTACCCCCCTGTAAGGCTCCATTCAGACGTCCGTATGTGTTTTACGGATCCACGCATCCATGGATCGGATCCGCAAAACACATACGGACGTCTGAATGGAGCCTTACAGGGGGGGTGATCAATGCAGGGTGGTGATCACCGCATATAGACTCCCTGATCACCCCCCTGTCATTGATCACCCCCCTGTAAGGCTCCATTCAGACATTTTTTTGGCACAAGTTAGCGGAAATTGATTTTTTTTATTTTTTTATTTTTCTTACAAAGTCTCATATTCCACTAACGTGTGTCAAAAAATAAAATCTCACCATACCCCTCACGGAATCCAAATGCGTAAAAATTTTTAGACATTTATATTCCAGACTTCTTCTCACGCTTTAGGGCCCCTAAAATGCCAGGGCAGTATAAATACCCCACATGTGACCCCATTTCGGAAAGAAGACACCCCAAGGTATTCCGTGAGGGGCATATTGAGTCCATGAAAGATTAAAATTTTTGTCCCAAGTTAGCGGAAAGGGGGACTTTGTGAGAAAAAACAAAAAAAATCAATTTCCGCTAACTTGTGCCAAAAAAAAAAAAATTCTATGAACTCGCCATGCCCCTCATTGAATACCTTGGGGTGTCTTCTTTCCAAAATGGGGTCACATGTGGGGTATTTATACTGCCCTGTCATTTTAGGGGCCCTAAAGCGTGAGAAGAAGTCTGGGATCCAAATGTCTAAAAATGCCCTCCTAAAAGGAATCTGGGCCCCTTTGCGCATGTAGGCTGCAAAAAAGTGTCACACATGTGGTATCGCCGTACTCAGGAGAAGTAGGGCAATGTGTTTTGGGGTGTCTGATCCATGGATCCGCAAAACACATACGGACGTCTGAATGGAGCCTGACAGGGAGGTGATCACCCCATATACACTCCCTGATCACCCCCCTGTCATTGATCACCCTCCTGTAAGGCTCCATTCAGACGTCCGTATGTGTTTTACGGATCCACGCATCTATGGATCGGATCTGCAAAACACATACGGACGTCTGAATGGAGCCTTACAGAGGGGTGATCAGTGACAGGGGGGTGATCAGCCCATATAGACTCCCTGATCACCCCCTGTCATTGATCACCCCCCTGTAAGGCTCCATTCAGAGGTCCGTATGTGTTTTGTGGATCCACGCATCCATGGATCGGATCCGCAAAACAAATACGGACGTCTGAATGGAGCCTGACAGGAGGGTGATCACCCCATATACACTCCCTGATCACCCCCCTTTTATTTATCACCCCCCGTCATTGATTACCCCCCTGTAAGGCTCCATTCAGACGTCCGTATGTGTTTTACGGATCCACGCATCCATGGATCGGATCCGCAAAACACATACGGACGTCTGAATGGAGCCTTACAGGGGGGTGATCAATGGCAGGGTGGTGATCACCGCATATAGACTCCTTGATCACCCCCCTGTAAGGCTCCATTCAGACATTATTTTGGCACAAGTTAGCGGAAATTGATTTATTTTATTTTTTTGTTTTTTCTTACAAAGTCTCATATTCCACTAACTTGTGTCAAAAAATAAAATCTCACCATACCCCTCACGGAATCCAAATGCGTAAAATTTTTTAGACATTTATATTCCAGACTTCTTCTCACGCTTTAGGGCCCCTAAAATGCCAGGGCAGTATAAATACCCCACATGTGACCCCATTTCGGAAAGAAGACACCCCAAGGTATTCCGTGAGGGGCATATTGAGTCCATGAAAGATTACAATTTTTGTCCCAAGTTAGCGGAAAGGGAGACTTTGTGAGAAAAAACAAAAAAATCAATTTCCGCTAACTTGTGCCAAAAAAAATTAAATTCTATGAACTTGCCATGCCCCTCATTGAATACCTTGGGTGTCTTCTTTCCAAAATGGGGTCACATGTGGGGTATTTATTACTGCCCTGTCTCACCTAAAGTGTGAGAAGAAGTCTTGGATCCAAATGTCTAAAAATGCCCTCCTAAAAGGAATCTGGGCCCCTTTGCGCATGTAGGCTGCAAAAAAGTGTCACACATGTGGTATCGCCGTACTCAGGAGAAGTAGGGCAATGTGTTTTGGGGTGTCATTTTACATATACCCATGCTGGGTGAGATAAATATCTTGGTCAAATGCCAACTTTGTATAAAAAAAAATGGGAAAAGTTGTCTTTTGCCGAGATATTTCTCTCACCCTGCATGGGTATATGTAAAATGACACCCCAAAACACATTCCCCAACTTCTCCTGAGTACGGCGATACCACATGTGTGACACTTTTTTGCAGCCTAGGTGGGCAAAGAGGCCCACATTCCAAAGAGCACCTTTCATATTTCACCGGCCATTTTTTACAGATTTTGATTTCAAACTACTTTGCACGCATTTGGGCCCCTAAAATGCCAGGGCAGTATAACTACCCCACAAGTGACCCCATTTTGGAAAGAAGACACCCCAAGGTATTTCATGATGGGCATAGCGACTTCATGGAAGTTTTTATTTTTTGTCACAAGTTAGTGGAAAATGAGACTTTGTAAGGAAATAAAAAATTATTTTCCGCTAACTTGTGACAAAAAATAAAAAGTTCTATGAACTCACTATGCCCATCAGCGAATACCTTGGGGTGTCTACTTTCCGAAATGGGGTCATTTGTGGGGTTTTTCTACTGTCTGGGCATTGTAGAACCTCAGGAAACATGACAGGTGCTCAGAAAGTCAGAGCTGCTTCAAAAAGCGGAAATTCAAATTTTTGTACCATAGTTTGTAAACACTATAACTTTTACCCAAACCATTTTTTTTTACCAAAGACATGTAAAACAATAAATTTAGGGAAAATATTTATATATGGATGTCGTTTTTAAAAAAAAAATTATAACTGAAAGTGAAAAATGTCATTTTTTTGCAAAAATTTCGTTAAATTTCGATTAATAACAAAAAAGTAAAAATGTCAGCAGCAATGAAATACCACCAAATGAAAGCTCTATTAGTGAGAAGAAGGTAAAATTCATTTGGGTGGTAAGTTGCATGACCAAGCAATAAACGGTGAAAGTAGTGTAGTGCAGAAGTGTAAAAAGTGGCCTGGTCATTAAGGGTGTTTCAGCTAGCGGGGTTGAAGTGGTTAAAGGGAGTCATTAGGACGTATAAACTGGTCACAGTTGAAAATGCTGGATCTTTTTCGAACCTAGTCATTTTCCTAAATGGTTTGGCCGATCGCTAGGATATGTCATCAATATCAGATAGGTGCGGGTCTCACATCTTGGACCTGCTTCTATTTCCAGAACAGAGAACAGAAGCACATGCACAGCTAACCTCTTCACCGCTGTGGGAGTTCTGAAGATAGCCGAGTACAGAATTCCCATAGCAGTGAATGGAGTGCATACTGTGCAAACTGCTTTCTGTAGATAGGAGCAGGTCCCAGACGCAAGACCCACTCCTACCTTACATTGATAGCATACGATATGCAATAGACGTCCCAGATGGGCCAATCCCTTTAAAATCCCTATTTAGCAGCTCCAGAGCAAACCAGTGTATGAGCTCGGAAGTCCTTGTATTCATAGTCTCTTGGCTCTCAGATAGGGTGGCATAAGACTGGTGACAGATGTGCCACACTTGTAAATGAAACTAAAGAGAATGTCATCCCAGTTTACAGACTGATTACGACTAATAGGTCATTATGGGCTCTGAATCTACACCCTGATTTTCTACAGGTGAAACTCGAAAAATTTGAATATCGTGCAAAAGTTCATTTATTTCAGTAATGCAACTTAAAATTAGAATTTTGTGAAAAGGTTTAATATTCTAGGCTCAAAGTGTCCCACTCTAGTCAGCTAATTAATCCATACCCCCTGAGCAAAGGGGACCTGAGATTGTGACTTTGGGGTTTCATAAGCTGTAAGCCATAATCATCCAAATGATAACAAATAAAGGCTTGAAATATCTCGCTTTGCATGTACTGAGTCTATCTCATATGTTAGCTTCACCTTTTAAGTTGCATTACTGAAATAAATGAACTGTAGGTCCCCTCAACACCCGCCGGTCTTTGCTGTGACTCCACTGAGTCTGTTTCTGCCCCACATCGCACCTTCCTCTTAGCGTCAGATTCTATTCTCGTTGTTCTAAGACTCATTTCCCAGGAGAAACCTTCCTCTAACTTTTAATCAAGTGACTGATGTTAATATTGACAAAAGGAGGAAAAAGATTAAATCCCTGCAAATTGATGGAAAACATATTTACTTAGCCTCCAGTGTGTGCTGAAAAGCTTCTAACTGGACTCTATTTTCATCATGGACAGGTTTATCGGGGATTTATAAAGGTATAAATGGCTGGCATTATTAAACTTTTGAACTATACCTGCTAGGCTTAAAAGGCAATTCCCTAATATCATTTTATGAAGCAGGAGATTCCATGGCATCGTGCTCCAGTATATAATACATACAGTCAGGTCTATAAATATTGGGACATCGACATATTGGGACATCTAACATTTTCGGCTCTATACACCACCACAATGGATTTGAAATAAAACAAACAAGATGCGATTTAACTGCAGACTGTCAGCTTTAATTTGAGGGTATTTACATCCACATCAGGTGAACGGTGTAGGAATTACAACAGTTTGCATATGTGCCTCCCACTTGTTAAGGAAGCAAAAGTAATGGGACAGAATAATAATCATAAATCAAACTTTCACTTTTTAATACTTGGTTGGAAATCCTTTGCAGTCAATTACAGCCTGAAGTCTGGAACGCATAGACATCACCAGATGCTGGGTTTCATCCCTGGTGATCCTCTGCCAGGCCTCTACTGCAACTGTCTTCAGTTCCTGCTTGTTCTTGGGGCATTTTCCCTTCAGTTTTGTCTTCAGCAAGTGAAATGCATGCTCAATCGGATTCAGGTCAGGTCATTGACTTGGCCATTGCATAACATTCCACTTCTTCCCTTAAAAAACTCTTTGGTTGCTTTTGCAGTATGCTTTGGGTCATTGTCCATCTGCACTGTGAAGCGCCGTCCAATGAGTTCCTAAGCATTTGGCTGAATATGAGCAGATAATATTGCCCGAAACACTTCAGAATTCATCCTGCTGCTTTTGTCAGCAGTTACATCATCAATAAATACAAGAGAACCAGTTCCATTGGCAGCCATACATGCCCACGCCATGACACTACCACCACCATGCTTCACTGATGAGGTGGCATGCTTAGGATCATGAGCAGTTCCTTTCCTTCTCCATACTCTTCTCTTGCCATCACTCTGGTACAAGTTGATCTTGGTCTCATCTTTCTATAGGATGTTGTTCCAGAACTGTGAAGGCTTTTTTTTAGATGTTTGGCAAACTCTAATCTGGCCTTCCTGTTTTTGAGGCTCACCAATGGTTTACATCTTGTGGTAAACCCTCTGTATTCACTCTGGTGAGGTCTTCTCTTGATTGTTGACTTTGACACACATACACCTACCTCCTGGAGAGTGTTCTTGATCTGGCCAACTGTTGTAATGGGTGTTTTCTTCACCAGGGAAATAATTATTCGGTCATCCACCACAGTTGTTTTCCGGGGTCTTTTGGTGTTGCTGAGCTCACCGGTGCGTTCCCTCTTTTTAAGAATGTTCCAAACAGTGGTTTTGGCCACTCCTAATGTTTTTGCTATCTCTCTGATGGGTTTGTTGTGTTTTTTCAGCCTAATGATGGCTTGCTTCACTGATAGTGACAGCTCCTTGGATCTCATCTTGAGAGTTGACAGCAACAGATTCCAAATGCAAATAGCACACTTGAAATGAACTCTGGACCTTTTATCTGCTCATTGTAATTGGGATAATGAGGGAATAACACACACCTGGCCATGGAACAGCTGAGAAGCCAATTGTCCCATTACTTTTGGTCCCTTAACAAGTGGGAGGCACATATGCAAACTGTTGTAATTCCTACACCGTTCAGCTGATTTGGATGTAAATACCCTCAAATTAAAGTTGACAGTCTGCAGTTAAAGCACATCTTGTTCGTTTAATTTCAAATCCATTGTGGTGGTGTATAGAGCCAAAAATGTTAGAATTGTGTCGATGTCCCAATATTTATGGACCTGACTGTATACAAATACTATCAGCAAATTACACTTTGCATAAAGGTGTCTAAAGGGGTTCTCCAAGACTGGCCATATGGTCACTTTCATATGTGCAGGTTTTAAAAAAAATACTTATCTGTCACCAACACTCTGGTTCCTTCTCCTCTGATCCCTACTCAGGTTCAGCAGGGACTCGAAGCGGAGGAGAAGGGAGCTCGGCACTGGAACCAGAGCGCTGGTGATAAGTGAGTTTTTTTTCCCCAAAATCCTTCCACAGTGACTGATCATAAAGAAAGGGGTTCGCACTCTCGGAGAACCCCTTTAAAGAGCATCTGTCATCACTTACCAGTAGGTGAAACGGTCGGCCACCATAAATCGGTGCTTGTCTGCAGAGTCTGATGATATCTCTGGTATCTCCATATGTGCCGACAATCTGTAGAAAAAAATACTTTTTATAATATGAAAATTACCCCCTAGGTGCAACGTGGGCTCCACTCCCCTTCTGCTATGTTACTCCCCCACCATTATGACAGACAGGCCAGGCAGTGGAAACATATTCACGTCTCGCCCTGAAGTATAACCGTAGTAAAGGGATGGAGACCACCGGGATGATCAGCAACTTC
Organism: Bufo gargarizans; assembly: GCF_014858855.1. NCBI lineage: Eukaryota > Metazoa > Chordata > Amphibia > Anura > Bufonidae > Bufo > Bufo gargarizans. The sequence continues at coordinate 511,419,548 of NC_058081.1, read as the reverse complement.
CATCACCTTACTTCTACATGTGCCAAACATGCTCCAGCGTGACTTCAGGGCCAGGCGTGAATATGTTTTGGCACAGCGGTGAGCCTTTTCAACAACATTACAGTAATAAATTCTACCCCTTCCAGCAAACAGCTTTTTTTTTATTACGTACCATTGTTACTGCAGTTGTGGCTCCATCATTATTGTTTCTTTATTTTATTGGAAGATTTGTTTCATTTTTCATTATACAAGGAATCAGATTTATTTGCTTGAACCAATACCCCTTTAAAGGGAACCTGTCAGTGTCTGAGCTACAGGCAGCCTGTTATAGAGCAGGAGGAGCTGAGCAGATATATAGTTTTATGGGAAAAGATTCAGTATAACTTGTATTTCATTCATTTAAATCTCTCCTTTTTGTATTCTTAGGAGTCCAGTAGGCGGTCCTATCAGTGATTGACAGCCGTTCATGTGTGCACACAGAGATAACTGTCAATCACTAAGTAGAATAGTACTCTTTACGCCTACGCAACTAAAAAGAGCAGGGATACAATACTAGTTGTACAGAATCTTTCCCCATAAAACTATACATCAATCTGCTCAGCTCCTCATGCTACAAATCATTGTGTGTGTGTGGTGGTGGGGGGGGACCAGAGTCCAGAAGCAATGAGCGCTTCCATCAATACAGATAGGAGCACTCATTGCTGGAGCGCACCCCGCTCTCCTTCTCTCCTGCACTGAATGATGAAGCTCAACCATTCCCTGCTCCACCATTCAGCAAGCAGGCACAGATTGCTCTGCCGGTCTGTGTGGGAGGAGCCTGCAGCCCAGGAATCTGCCTAAGCTCCTCCCACACCGCGCTGCACAGCGATTTGTATCTGCAGGGGGAGAGCTGGATGTGAGCTTCAGGAACGGGACAAGGTCAACGGTTTGGGGGCCAGAGGGCTTTACTGCTGTGAAGGGGGCACAATGGGTATTTCTACTATGGAGGGGGCACAGAGGGCATTACTACTACAAAGGGGACACAGAGGGCATTACTATTATTAAGGGGGCACAATGGGTATTACTGCTATGAAGAGGGCACAGGGGGAATTACTACTGTGAAGGGGGAACAGAGGGTATTACTCCTGTGAAGGGGTTGGAATAACTATTATGGGCCACAGAGTAGGCATTACTACTGTGAAGGAGGCACAATGGGCATTACTACTGAGAAGGGGGCACAGAGGGCATTATTACTGTGAAGGGCATAACTGTTATGGGGGCACAGAGAGGGCATAACTACTCTGAAGGGGCACAGAGAGGGCATATCTACAGTGAAGGGGCACAGAGAGGGCATAACTACTGTGATGGGGGCACAATGAAGGGATAAGTACTTTAAGGGGCTTTCAATGTGGGCATAACTACTGTGAAAGTTGTACAGTGAGGGCATAAATACTGTGAGGGGGCACAGTGTGGGCATAACTACCGTGAGGGGGCACCATATGGGCACAACTACCATGAGAGGGCACACATATCTGGACAAAACTACTGTGAAGGTTGTACAATGAAGGCAATACTACTATGAGGGGGCACCATTTTTTTTTAAGTATTGGGGGGTGCCAAAGAAAGGACCCTCCCCGGGTGCCAAACACCTTAGGCACACCACTGCTGCAAATCATGTCAGCATAAGAGATCCCCAAAATAGCCTCCATACTTATGTCTAATACAATTTCCTAGATAGCTCTATACACATTAGACTATGTAATTTTTTTGAAGGACCAGCCGACAATCTAATGTGTATGGGGAAGGGAACAGAAAAAACTAAGGCAGCACTCCAATGCAAAAAATAGTTATACTCACCCAATGTGCCAATGTTTTAGCTGCTCAATGCAGCCATTATCAAGCATCAGTGTTCTCATACAACATGGTATAAAACAGTGTTTTACGGACAGCACACGTCCCCATTGATTTTAATGTGTGTTTTCAGACATCAGTGTTTTAGCACGGTCCATGTTTTTACCACGGATGCATGCTCTATTTTGTCCATCACGTCCATTATAGTTTATGGGTCCGTGAAAACCACGAATGCAACACAGGTTGAGATGCTTTGAAAATTATTTTTCAGCTGTTCAGTGTCAGTGAAACATGGATGCAACACGGACAGCAAAAAACAGACACACTGACCCAACACGGATGCATCTTTGAGCACGGACAAGGACGTGTGAATTAACATCAATCAATACATATCAAAGTTCATATAATATAGAAAGACATGATTATAAAATAACTCATATGTATCCAAAGACAACATAAACATATATTTATCAAACTGGTGTAAAGTAGAAGTGGCTTAGTTGCCCATAGCAACCAATCAGATTCCACCTTTCATTTTGGACAGCTCCTTTGGAAAATGAAATGTGGAATCTGATTGGTTGCTATGGGCAACTAAGCCAGTTCTACTTAACACCAGGAGGAAAGGAGACTCCCACAATATGGGGAAGCGCATGTCCATGGTTCCGACCACACCACAGCTCACAAAAAGAATGGCACTTGGCAGACAATGTGGTCCCAGAACTCCCAGGACGCATTTCAGACAGAAAGAGTGATCTAGTGCACATATTCAGAAGGGGGAGCGTCTCACATTATGCGTCACCTGACCTGGCTCCACCGCACATGGGGATTATACAACTCTCCCCCAAAAGGGAGAGAAAGATCAGGCATGTTGAGCTTCAAAGCTATTGTCTTATGGCAGCCACTTTCTCCTGTTTCCCCTTGAAATAATTAATATACACCCTCGGGCGAGCCTGTTTGTATATGGGGAGTCAGACGAGATAGCTATCACCTGAACAATCCTCCATCAGCTACTGTATGGGTTCTAAACACGTGACGTATGGAGTATTTAGGATCTAACAAGCTGGATGGAGATAGGCGGTGTTAGAGATTTCTGGTGGCCACCTATCCCCCCCCTTCTAAAATAAATGCATGATTAGCTGAGCTGAGTGTGACAACCCCATTGTCTGTGGTCAGTTAGATGTGTGTGGCCATATTTAGACCTGCAGAGGACTCCTGTCTCTGATGAAAATTTGAAGACAAAGGATTATTTCAACAAGCCTTGGGATGGTCTGGAAAATGATAAAATAAAGGATGGGAGGAGTAGAGATAAAAGACATTTGCATAGTTTGTGTTGTGTACTCATTGTAACAAAAAGAAAGTCAATTATGTTCTTAATTTGAGGCACAGCCTATCCGGAGTCTATTATTGTAACCTCATTGATGTGCACCGTGGTGAGGCTCCATGGACACGTCCACTTGCAGACAAACATTAGCTGAATGCGAAGATGTCCTGGTGAACACAAAGGATTCTGAGCTTTGTGTTGGTGAAAGACAAAATAACTTAAAGAGGACACAAAGAGAATATTAGAAAAAGTAGTAGAAGTGTTAGAAAAACGGAACACAAACTCAATCAGACATTGTAAGTCGGTCACAATTAAGATGTTGGTAACTGATTACAGGCGGTCCTGAAACCGGGATCACCAGTGATTAGAAGAAGTCCATAGAAAAAAACCTGCATTAAGTGTTCAGTCCTCCAGTAATAATTCTCTCCCAGAGTCACCCCTAATAATGATAATGCTCCCAAAAATTTCTCATTAGTAACAGTGCCCTTCATACTGTGGCCAGTAATAAAAAATGCTCCCAAAGAATGTCCAGTAGTAATAATGCCCCAAAAAAGTGCCCCAGTAGCTTTAAGGCCCCTCCATAATGCCCTGTACAGCCCCCAGTGGTTCTAATACCCACTTGTAGAGCCCCCAGTAATTATGCCTCTTATGGTGCCCCTAGTAATAATGTGCTTGCTCTCTCTATCTATATATATATATATTTATGGGAGAGGCTTAGACTGTGATGAGGGGGAAGCGCTTCCCCTGACCTAGCTGGCTGTATTGTGCCAGAAGCCAGGAGCGACGGTAAGCCTAGTAGTGGGCGTACCCTAAGGGGAGTGTTTGAGAACAGGGGGGTGGGTGGGTATGAACAGAAGCGCCCTGAGGAGCTGGGGGCTGGAGCTTAAGAAGGTAAGATGCCCCTCCCACAAATTCAGGCTGACTTTTTAGCCTTCCACTTATGGGAGAGGCTTAGACTGTGATGAGGGGGGAAGCGTTTCCCCTGACCTAGCTGGCTGTGTTGTGCCGGAAGCCAGGAGCGAGGGTAAGCCTAGTAGTGGGCAAAAATAGACGAGGAGAGCAGAGTAGTGACCAAAAGCCTTTAATTCCTCTCAGAGAGCAAGGTTACAAAACACCTGGGAAATCTCTACATTAGGGTTCGGGATGTACCTCGTGAAGCAAGAAGAACGCCAACGACCCATGTATTTAATCACGTGCGCCGGGACCCCGTATTTGATGCTGAGGATGCGGCCCCGATTCGGAGCGAGTGTCCTGTGATGGCCAGCGGGTTATAACCGAGACCTGAGGTCAGCGTTCTGATGTGGGACACGAACTGGATTGACGTCAGGGCCCCCCCCACGCCAAGGAAGCAGCGGGCCATCTAGGGGGGCATCTTGCAACAGGGCTAACAATTGACGGAGGACCATGACCGGGCACCAATCGTTCGAGGTTTTAAAAAACCTGACCTCCGAGGGAGGCCCATGCTGATTGGCCTTCGTGGAAGGGAGCCAGAGGACAAAATGGTCATGGGCCCAGGACAACTGCCGCACCTGCAACCCCTGAGGTTTAGGGGAGGTGCTGGAAAACTCACCTGGCCTGAGGAACCCGTAAAACCCGAGATACATGGCTGCCTTAATAATTAAACTAGGAGAGTGCCCAAAAGGATGTCTATCCAGCGCGGATGACAGTCTCCTAAACATCTCGCCGGAGACAGGCTTTCTACGGGCGGTAGGGGCATCCCCGCACCTCTGGATCCCCCTAAGGGCTGCCTTGACTGAAGAAATGGAACCTCCATTTGGATTATGAAGCATGGCGCAGTGCTGTATCCCCGCTAGGTACAGCCCGATGGTGTTAAATGACAGCCTGAGATTTGCGGTGACAGTGGGCTATGAACGCCAGGGTGTAGGAGACATCGTCCAAGCCACCTTGCGGGTGGGACCTTGAAAAACTTTGGAAACCTTGACGCCGGCTTGGTAGTTTCCTGATGGTATGGGAAAACCCCTGAGCGTTTCAGGCAAATATATTGGATCCTGACCGATTCAGGCAAATGCGTGCAACCTGTGGGAAATAAGACCTGAGCGATTCAAGGAAATACGTGACCTGAGTGAATCAGGAAAATACATACAACCTGAAAATACTGTCAACCCGAAAGAGACAGGAAAATACAAACCTGAGCGATTCAGGGAAATACATAAACCTGAGCGATTCAGGAAAATACATGACCTGAGTGATTTCAGGGAAAATACGTAAAACCTGAGTGACGCGGGTAAATACATAAAACCTGGGTGATTCAGGTCAACACATGAGCCTGGCGAACCAGGAGACAGAGGTAGGTGCGTGCCTGGGCGATCCAGGAGGCAGAGGTAGGTATGAGCCTGGGCGATCCAGGAGACAGAAGTAGGTAGGTGTGAGCCTGGGCGAACCAGGAGACAGAGGTAGGTATGAGCCTGGCGAACCAGTAGAGGAGACAACAGCATATAACGTGAAAGTACATACATATAACACATGGCACTGTCGCCACCATAACATAGATGACTGCAGTGAGCGTTTAGTGACCGCTGAACGCGTATGGCGTGTGATAATGACCTAGCCTACTCGTAGTGAGACCCCCAGTTTCTTTGAACACCGTACTGAAAATAGCGCCCTTCCAGCCCAGCAGGGACCCAGGGGCCCTCCCCCTAATTGAGGGACCGAGGATGACTTTGTCTTCCTCCCGCCTAGCGCTGCGTGGCACGGTGGGAGTGCGTATGAGGTGGCTTGTGGTTGGAAGCCTACTGAGGGTGTTTTTTTTTTTTTTTGTGGCTGTTTGTGGACATGGCCGTTGTTGCCCAGGGGCTAGATACCCCTACTTACTTCGTATGGCCTGTTTTGACGGGGGTGCCACTCTGGCCTGGTTTGTGATGGAATGTGCAGGGGGGGTGACCATGTGGACTGGCAGACTAGGGGACGGGGACCACCCGTCCTGAATAGTAAGTGGGGCAGGAGACCTGGTTGTGGGGCCAGAATCAGTGTGTGTTTCCAGAAGGGGAGGGACCCAGTGGGGACAGAATTAACCCAGGCTGGAGCCACCGCACTGGAGCCGCCATGTCGCATAAATCTGCCGGGCCTGAATGAAGATTCCGGCGTGCGCTCCACTCTGGAACGCACGCCGAACACGTGACCAGGCCCAGGCCTGGCGGAGGGGCTCCGGTGTGTGCTCCAAGCTGGAACGCACGCCGAATACGTGACCCTGAGCTCATGCCTGGTGGCGGATTTCCGGCGTGCGCTCCACGCTGGAACGCACGCCGGGCTGCAGCGGTGCCCTAAGTAAGGACAGGACGGGGGAGGCTTTGTGGAGGGGGGAACCCGCGGGCCGGACCCTGCCCCCCCTGCCGCCTCGGGAGGGAGGTGGGAAGGGAAAAAGAGGAGACAACAAAAACAAAAAGAAAAATAACGTGGACCAGGAATGTGTATCGGCATGCGTTCCACGCTGGAACGCACGCCGACTCAGGGAGCCGGAAGTATGTGACCGTGGCTGGAGGAGCCCTTGTAGAGCATTGTTGCACAGAATTTACCTCTCCTGAAGACGTAAACGGCAGTGTATGAAAAAACGAAACGAAGCAGATGAAGCAACTCACGACGTGCATGGATGCAGTACCAGAGCAAGCGACTACCTATCCAGCTATGAACAGAAGCGCCCTGAGGAGCTGGGGGCTGGAGCTTAAGAAGGTAAGATGGCCCTCCCACAAATTCAGGCTGACTTTTCAGCCTTCCACATATATATACAGTACAGACCAAAAGTTTGGCCACACCTTCTCATTCAAAGAGTTTTCTTTATTTTCATGACTATGAAAATTGTAAATTCACACTGATGGCATCAAAACTATGAATTAACACATGTGGAATTATATACATAACAAAAAAGTGTGAAACAACTGAAAATATGTCATATTCTAATTTTTTCAAAGTAGCCACCTTTTGCTTTGATTACTGCTTTGCACACTCTTGGCATTCTCTTGATGAGCTTCAAGAGGTAGTCACCAGAAATGGTTTTCACTTCACAGGTGTGCCCTGTCAGGTTTAATAAGTGGGATTTCTTGCCTTATAAATGGGGTTGGGACCATCAGTTGCGTTGTGGAGAAGTCAGGTGGATACACAGCGGATAGTCCTACTGAATAGACTGTTAGAATTTGCATTATGGCAAGAAAAAAGCCACTAAGTAAAGAAAAACGAGTGGCCATCATTACTTTAAGAACTGAAGGTCAGTCAGTCCAAAAAATTGGGAAAACTTTGAAAGTGTCCCCAAGTGCAGTCACAAAAACCATCAAGCGCTACAAAGAAACTGGCTGACATGCGGACCGCCCCAGGAAAGGATAACCAAGAGTCACCTATGCTGCGGAGGATAAGTTCATCCGAGTCACCAGCCTCAGAAATCGCAGGTTAACAGCAGCTCAGATTAGAGACCAGGTCAATGCCACACAGAGTTCTAGCAGCAGACACATCTCTAGAACAACTGTTAAGAGGAGACTGTGTGAATCAGGCCTTCGTGGTAGAATATCTGCTAGGAAACCACTGCTAAGGACAGGCAACAAGCAGAAGAGACTTGTTTGGGCTAAAGAACACAAGGAATGGACATTAGACCAGTGGAAATCTGTGCTTTGGTCTGATGAGTCCAAATTTGAGATCTTTGGTTCCAACCACCGTGTCTTTGTGCGACGCAGAAAAGGTGAACGGATGGACTCTACATGCCTGGTTTCCACCGTTAAGCATGGAGGAGGAGGTGTCATGGTGTGGGGGTGCTTTGCTGGTGACACTGTTGGGGATTTATTCAAAATTGAAGGCATACTGAACCAGCATGGCTACCACAGCATCTTGCAGCGGCATGCTATTCCATCCGGTTTGCGTTTAGTTGGACTATCATTTATTTTTCAACAGGACAATGACCCCAAACACACCTCCAGGCTCTGTAAGGGCTATTTGACCATAAAGGAGAGTGATGGGGTGCTGCGCCAGATGACCTGGCCTCCACAGTCATCTGACCTGAACCCAATCGAGATGGTTTGGGGTGAGCTGGACCGCAGAGTGAAGGCAAAAGGGCCAACAAGTGCTAAGCATCTCTGGGAACTCCTTCAAGACTGTTGGAAGACCATTTCAGGTGACTACCTCTTGAAGCTCATCAAGAGAATGCCAAGAGTGTGCAAAGCAGTAATCAAAGCAAAAGGTGGCTACTTTGAAGAACCTAGAATATGACATATTTTCAGTTGTTTCACACTTTTTTGTTATGTATATAATTCCACATGTGTTAATTCATAGTTTTGATGCCTTCAGTGTGAATCTACAATTTTCATAGTCATGAAAATAAAGAAAACTCTTTGAATGAGAAGGTGTGTCCAAACTTTTGGTCTGTACTGTATATATATATATATATATATATATATATATATCTATGCAAAAGAAGTAGGACTGCACTCCGGAATAGTGGTAAAAAACAAATAGTGGTTTATTCACCCATGATATGGCAAGTCTTGCCAGATCATGGGTGAATAAACCACTATTTGTTTTTTACCACTATTCCGGAGTGCAGTCCTACTTCTTTTGCCTATACTATTGGGGATTGCCGTTACCCTACGTTGGACCTTGCACCCACACTCTGGTTGGTGCTCCCGCTGGACTTTCCTTCTCTCTCTCTCTCTCTCTCTCTCTATATATATATATATAAAATGCCCCCAATAGCATTCCTCACAACTTTTAAAAAGGCCAAGTGGAGACATTATCCAGAGGACATCGATACAGTTGTATAGTCAGCAGCCAGTACAAGCCCCAGATGTTTTGATCTAGCGATGCCCCTGTTGAACATAGGCCGGGAGACCACTGGAAACAACTGTCTCCACCAATCACCAGGTCAGTGTCCTATCCGGACCCAGCTTAGATGGATATTAACATTCAGAGCGGTCGTATTTCCATCGGATCCCATTGTAGTCGGTGGTGGAACGGCAGTATCTTGCTAGGCCAGATCCAGTGGACTCCTGCAGGCTGTTCTCTGCCAGGTGAAGAAAACTCAAGTGTGAACCTACCCTAAGGGGCCACATTTAAATTGCAGAATATTGCCTATGAAATCACAAAGAATCTCCCCAGTGTGACTGCAGCACAGTGAGCCTGCAGTGCATGCCAACCACTTGGATGCCAACTACTGGATGGTCAAAGAGGGACATTTACAGCTCATTGTGTGAAAGCCCCAATCACTGCTTGAGGTGGGTCATGGTTCCAGCTGGTAACCAAGCATTTAGTAATTACCTGCCATGTCGAGAGAGTAGCAGAAAGTGGAGTGCAGTGGGCATCGCTATGGTGGGTATTTCTGTTGTTTTTTTCCAGCATGTGCAGCCTGGGGACGGCTTTGTTTTTCTTGCGCTGGAAAACCCCTTTATATCAGCACAAACATCTTCTGATTGTAGACATTTTAAGGTCCAAATTGTACCAAACAATGAAACAATATATACATTGAGGTCTAATATAGAGGTAGGAACCAGACCCCTAGGCCTTACCACATTAACAAATTGCAAAACCAGTTTTTTCTAACTTTTTAAATGCCATTACAATTTTTTGGGTTGCAACTGCCATTTTTACACCCCCTTCACTAGGTTTCCGAAAAGGGGTCCCTAGCACATTTATTATTATTTACACTAGAAACTGGTGTAAAAATGACTGATCTCCAGCTGAAGTAGATTTAGACTGTCAGAGGAGGCATTTATGATGGGGTCTGGGCCTCCTCATAAATTAAATGCCTGCTCAAGCCATAGCACACACCAGCTTTGATAAATTGGGGCTAGGGTTCAGCGAACTTGTGTTTCAAGTGCGACGTACAAGGTTCTAGTTATGTAAGAATTCCGTTATGGATTCTGCTACCAGGGACCTTAAAGGGGTTGTCCGGGTTCAGAGCTGAACCCGGACATACCTCCATTTTCACCCAGGCAGCCCCCTGACTTGAGTTTTGGAGCAGTTCATGCTCCGATGCTCTCCTTTGCCCTGCGCTAAATCGCGCAGGGCAAAGGCCTTTTCTGGAGTCCTGGTGAAGAACCGGGCTCTCCATGGGGCTGCCAGGCGGAGGTTTCAGCCCAGCACTGAGCCCAGGGACGTCACTGGCACTGATGGGCGGGCTTTAGCGCTGCCCTAGACTGTAAAACGACGAGGGCAGCGCTAGAGCCCGCCCATCAGAGCCGGTGACGTCACCAAACACACTGCTGGGCTCCGATGCTAACATCAGTGGGGCTGCCTGGGTGAAATTATGGGTATGTCTGGGTTCAGCTCTGAACCTGGACAACCCCTTAAACTTATCCATAACGGAATTCTTAGATAACCTGAATAGTGTTGAGCGAACTTGTGTTTTAAAGTTCAAGTTCAGGTTATCAAAGTATCCCGTTATGGATTCTAAATTCTGTTCGATAACCCGAACTGTAGACGCCGAACTTAAAACACAAGTTCGCTCAACACTAAACCTGAACCTTGTACACTGAACTTGAAACACAAGTTGGCTCTTCCCTAATCAGGGACGTCGTTTAGTAAGTTTATTAGTGCGTATTTATTTCCCAGGTGCGACAGAAAAAGAGAGAGACTGTCCCTCCAAAAGAGTCACGGCGGTCTGTATTGTACAATACTGGATTTATGGCACCCCTTCTCTTATTATTCATACCCTCCTCTTGATGCCAGAGAACAGGTAGCCCACCAGTTGGGAGTTCATCAAGTAGACTTGACTGAAATGTGAATGATAGATTCAGCAGCCAGAAGGATGTCCTTGTTAACCATTTAGTTGCCGCTCAGTCTGAGCCCACCCATTCCCCCCCTCTGCCTGTCAGACTTTCCAGCTGTGTGTGAGTGACTCAGGTCTCCCCCCTCTCGCACTCTCTCTCACGCTCCCCGCCGCTCGCTCTCTCTTTGGAGTTTCCGTTTCCTGCTGTTTGCTGCCTCCAATTCCCGGAGTCTGGAACTTCCGACCACCGATCACATTGTAAATGCCTCCGGTGCCCCCGACATCTGACCCAATCAGGTCGCAGTGAGTCGCCGGAAGGATGAGGTAAGGGAAGCCGACATCGTCCAGGCTGATACATTGTATCACACCGCGTCACGTGTCCCCTCCCTGTGTTGGGACTGATACAAGGACCCCCCATAGTTTCCAGAGCCATACAGGGTCTGCCCGGCATCCAGGGGGACAGGAAGTAAAGTTCCTTCAGCTTTTCATTACTTTCCATGAGTTGTCCACTTTATGGTGAAGGCAGCAGGGACTTGTAGTTCTACAGCACTGCTGCTGCTATTTGACCTCCTCATGCTTGGCCAGCCTGACCAATAGCAGTAGTTTTCACAATGTTTCTTGGAGGGTTTAGTCAGTTGTCTCATGTGGGTGCATTGAAAAGATCAGGGTCTTTCTGTCCATTGGGTAAGACGCTGTGTATGTAGGAGGTTATACGTCACTGTATAGGCAACGCACTATACATCTGTTACCGAATGCCTCTACGCCTGCTGACGTACATCATCCAGAGAGAGCCATTTCTGTAAGGCTCTGTTCACACAAGCGTCATGGCGACTATGGCGGATCAGTAGTGAGTTGTGACGGACTCCTTTCTGTTCCAGTATTGCTGATTCTAGTGTTTCAGAAGGTTTTGAATTTCACATTGATTCTTTGGTCATGAAATATAAATCTTTGTAACTGCAGACTCTCCAGAAGACCACCCCTTTTGAGAAGATGACCCCTTTAGGCCACTTTGTAAGCCAAATCCAGAACGGTGTTAGGACGCCTTCACACGCTGCAGATTTCCACCGCCGAGGTTTGCAGAAATCCACGTGCTTGCTGACACATTCAAATGAATGGAAGTGATTTTCAGTCACGGAAATTTCTGCAACAAAATCCGCCTCGTGTAAAGACGCGCTAAATCTTTCCTTTACACCTTATGTCTGTGGAGGCTCCACTGCTGGTTTTGGCTCACAATCACTGACCGTGTAAAAGAGGCCTATTATCCAGATTTTCTGTGAGAAAATCCTGCAGTAAAAGTACAGAGAAATGTTTTACACGTGTACGTGTGTCCAGCTCCGTCAGGTGGCCAGGATATAATCCAACTCGGCTTGGATTAGAGTTCCTCTAGACTCCTGAACGAAATGGTAAAAACAAGGGATGGATCCAGCGAAGAAAATTCAAATGTACTTTTTTTTTTCTTCCTTTAAAACACTGATCATACAGCACAAGTCTCCGTAGTTGTTATCTTCTGATGTGTTTTGACCAATTAGGTCTTCTATGACTAAGACCTAATTGATGGGAATGCCCCTTTAAGGCTACCCCATACACAATAAATAGCCGTCGGCTATCTCTGCCAGCTCCCTCACGGCTTCCCCATACATATTTGGCTCGGCATGTGTATTCTATGGGGAGAGAGGTGATAACCATTGCTACCTCTGGTCGCGCTTATCTCCTAGGATAGCAAAAGGATCGAGTGAAAATATTCATTTTGCCCGATCCTTGTCTCCCTGACATCATCTGTTGGGGGGAGTCGGGAGCTCCCCTCACCCGTTAGTGTTGGCCGAACTCGCTGACAAAAGACTAATGTGCTTGGCCAGCTTTTAAATCTCTTGTTGCTCATCCTATATAGCGTTTGATTAACATCTCTGTGGACCTTATGGTCTCACCTTAGCCCAGTTCTTCCTCAGAATGCCCCTCAGATGACCTTTGAAGACTATGCATTCAACCATCAGTGGGTCTGCTTCTTTTGACTTTGGTCCCCCATTTATTTCAAAGGGACGGTCTGACCAAATAATAGAACTGCCCCAAAATGTATCGGCCCATCTTCTTAATTCAGAGTCAATTTGTTTTGACAATTAACTCTTTCTGTCACTGAATTGATCATGTCCCCAGACTGTTGAGTTGTGAAGATTGGCTCTAAAAGTGCTTCATTAAGGCTGCGTTCACATATGCATTGTCAACTCAGACTCCTGGAATTCGCTATATTCGGCATAGGCAGATACTGACGAGCACCGCAGGATCCTCATTGACTAGAACGGGGATCTGGCTGATTTCCGGAATATAAACCGGCATTTCGGCCAGACAAAAGCTGCTGCATGCATATATGGTGGAAATCTGTTGGATCTCCGTCAGATCCCATTCTAGTCAATGGGGATCCGGTTATCCAGTAAACCCAGTTTAAGGGAAACCAGGTTGTCAGGAATGTAGAATATGTCCGTGGCTAATCTCACTACATTAGTAACCGATTCAGTGAAATGTCTCCTTTTTTGACTTTGAGAAGCAGCTCATCTTTTGTCCATAGGCTATGTCTGATATTACAGATCAGCTCTATTCAAGAATGAATACAACCCTTTATATAACATTTGGTATTGATATTAAGGAGGATAGGTTATCGATATTTAACTCTCGAGCACCCCCTATATTGCCACCTTATTGTTGTGCACCCTTAAATCTGGGTAGATGGGACCCTCACTAATGATGGTTACTGGAGAATCTTATCCTAGGACATAGTTTGAAGGAAAACTCCAGGTAAAACGGAGACATTTAACACCTAGAGCATGGGGTTCAGATAATATGTGTTGTGCCCTGCCCCCTTAAATGGGGTGTTCTGGTGGATAGGGGATAACTATTAGATCAGTGGGGGTCCTACTGCTGGTTCTCCACTGATCACAAGAACAGGTAGCCCATACCCCTGAAAGCCCCCTAAAACGAATGTCGTGGCCGGTCGAGCATGCACGCTACCACTCCATCTTATTGGGAATTCTGGAGACAGCAGAGTACAGCACTCGGCTATTTCCAGAACTCCCTTAGAAATTAATAGAGCTGCAGTTCGCCTGCCCAACCTGACGATCTATTCTTTTGGGGGGTACAGGGTACCCATTCTTATGATCGTGGGGCTTCCAACAGTAAGACCACCATTGATCTAATAGATATCCCTTATGGATAGAGTTTAAAGGGGTTCTGCACTTTGTTTAAACTGATGATCTATCCTCGGGATAGATCATCAGCATCTGATCAGGGGGAGTCTGACACCCAGGACCCCCGCCGATCAGCTGTTTGAGAAGGCAGCGGCGCTCCAGCAGCGCCGCGGCCTTCTCACTGTTTACTGCTGGCCCAGTGACGTCACGACTAGTATCAACTGGCCTGGGCACGGCTAAGCTCCAGTCAAGTGAACAGAGCTGACCTGGGACTCCCGCCGGTCAGATGCTGATGATCGATCCAGAGGATAGATCATCAGTTTAAACAAAGTGCAGAACCCCTTTTAACTTTTAACAAACAGACTACCTCTTTAAGCCTGCACTAGGCATACAACTGTGTATTGGTTCTGGAGTGTTCCTTTAGATTTTAATACTGAGGAACCCTGCTAAGATCAAGTATCTTCAAGGTCAACTCCTTCTCAGAGGGAAAATGGAAATGAATATGCCTTCTAAGGTTGGGATCCCATCAATTATTTAAACTGTGCAGTGAAATGTACACCAGACTGACACTTCACCATTTACTTACATTTGCTTTGCACTAGAGCCAGTGGCTGTCGGGCCATGCTGGGAGTTGTAGTTTCCCCACAACTGGAGAGCCACTGATTGCAGACACTTTGGTAAGTTAGTTTATCAGATAGTCAAAAGAAGCTACAAGACGCTGCTTATGCCCACTGTCAATGCACATCTGCATCTCGGAGCAGCATGGCGTGGCTCTCCCCATTATCATGACTTGTCTTTACATTCATTTTCATACATATCTATGACTGTTATCAGTGGGTCCCTGGGTAAAGGTATCAAGGCTGGGAAACAATCAACGTTGCCTCAAATCTAATGGTAGATTTACACCAGTGGTCTGAGGCCTATGAGGCTGAATGGCGTGAGAAATTGCCACCCCCCCATGGCAGCTGCCGCCTGAGGCAAGAGGCTCATCTCGCCTCATAGCAGAAGCGGGCCCGGCTGCAAGTAAATGCGGCTCTTATCTCCACAATGAGCAGGCAATTATTAGGAAGGAATGGTCCCTTCACAATAATTGCTTGCTCAGTTGGGCCATATAAATCCTGCTTAAGGGCCCTTTCACACAAACTGATGATCAGGAATGAACGTTCCTAGGCGTGGCATCAACGCAGACATTGGGAAATATGGTGTTCAGAATGAGCGCCATATTTGTGAAGCACCTGTTCCACTTTTTTCAACATAGGAGTTGGATAAAGGGGGCGAGGCAGAGGGAGAATTTTTTTATTTTTTTTTTCAATTAAAATTTTCTTTGTCAGAAATCAGTGGAGGCGTGCTTTGTATTCCATATTGCCTGGGAACGTTTCAAGCACACATACTGGGAAACTGGGTGGAGTGGGGGACCGTTGCACAGTTTTGCTCTATGAAAACTGTGTATGCCCCTGGTTCCTATAAACTGCCTGCATCCAGGAAGCTGAAGCTTAGTGCCATAATAACACAGCATGCAGTAAGCTCCCCCTAGTGGCGACAGTCAAACTGTTATCTTTAAAGGGGTTGTCCAGGTTTTCTTTTTTTAATCAACCCCCCCAGCTGCTGGGACCTGTGGAGAAATCCATACTCACTTGGTCCCCGCTGCCCGGTCTCAGCTGCCGGGCAGTCATTGGATTTCCAGTCAACTTCCTACATAGATGGGATCTGAATCCCTTAATAAATGTGGTGTATGGAATTTACATTTGCAATGAAAAATCTTCCCCTATGGACTCATTCAGACGGCAGTATGCTGTCTGCAAAAATGCGGATCCGTTTTTTGGCGGATTAGATGTAGACCCATTTACTTCTATGGGGCCCTTTTCTTCTGTTCTACAGCTCCGCAAAACAAATAAAACATGTCCTATACTTGTCAGTGAAAATCAGGACATGGCTCCATTGAAGTCTATGGGTCAGCAAAAATGCAATCCATTTTCTTTGCAGACATGCTCAATTGTCCGCCAAAAAAAACGGATCCGCATTTTTGCTGACCGCATACAGCTGTCTAAATGAGCCCTTAGTCCGTAAAGGGAATTTATAGCTTTGTATCAGAAAAGTTGAGCTGTGACCATCCTAGGCTACATTCACAGTAGCATTATGAAATCCATCAGGCTGTTCCGACAGAGGACTAGCCCGCCAGAGTTCACCACATCTGGCATAGCAAGATAATGCCGGAGACCGCCGGATCCCCATTGACTACAATGGGATCCAATGAGGATACAGCCACTTTCCGACATGAATGTCAGCTTTTGGCCAGATCCCCGTTGGATTCCATTGTAGTCAATGGGGATCCGGCATTATCTGGTTATGCCAGATATGGAGAACGTAGCCTAAAAGGTATATCAAGAAACCGATCAGCACAACAAAATGATGTTCAATGGTGGACATTTACAGCCAGTCATTCAGCACTCTATCTGTTTCTGGGTTATAACCATCATGGACACCTTACAGCTTCCACGGTAATTGTCACCCAGGTTTTCCAGGCTCCGAAACTACAAATCTACATAGATATATAGTGATCTCTCAAGTTACAATGACCTCATGATACAATATTTTTCTTAAATCTTCATTTTCTCTTGTCTTGGATGAAATGTTTGGGCTTTGGAACCAATTACTCAACTTACAATGGTTTCAAAATACAATGGTTGTCCTGGAACCAATAGCATTGTAACTTGAGGGACCACTGTACTATCAACCATCTTCTGCTTCCATGTCAACTTATACCTAACGTAGGAATTGCAGTCAGCTCTGTAGGAAAACTGGATGTGTTTTCTGATTGTATGTGAAACTGCATTGCATCCGTGACTAGTGAGGGGGAGGGGGTCTCTGGACTAGAAAGTGTCTCAACTGTTGTCATCCCATATCTGGTTATTGTATTGGTCCCTGTTCTTGCCTCAGGTTAATGATTTAGTTCTTTAGTGACCTGTATGTTTAGCAATTGGACTTGGTACGGAATCTACTGCAGAACAGTAAATCTAGTCTGGAATGCAGATGGGGATCTTGTTGGACACATTGACGCATATTTGACTGCTATCACTAGCCCCTATAAGCCAGTCATACGGCAGATCTAGATGATGAATTCCATTCCATACATGCCTATGACTGTGATGGAAAGTGATAGAAACTTTGGATGACAGTGGTAACGGCTCTATAATACGTAACATAACTAATGTAAAAGGGGTTCTCCGCTTTAGACAGTTCCTACTAGAAGGGTCTTTTGACAATAAGCCCCTCACAGTGTCCACCTACTGTGAACTTTAGTGATCAGTTATAATCTTTGAGGAACCTGGCAGTAAATGCTCAGTTTCCCTGCAGCGCCTCCACAGGAGACATTAAGTATTACACAGTGCACAATGAAATCAGTGGGTTGTCTGTGTAATACAGGAATGGACAGGTCATCAAAACAGAGGCGCCCATTGTAACTGCTCTTCACTCCAGAATTACCTAATGGGGTGTATAAAAGTGGGTAACCTTTTTAATATCAACATAATACATATGTCCTATAGGGGCTGCTGCCCCAATTTAGATTGGTCCCATCCCTGTTCCTCACTATGTCACCACAATGTTAGCATTCAAGGATGCTACCCATGTCCCATTAGCCCCTGATAAATCAGTACATCAGTCTGCACTGGTTATTTACATAGATGTATACAGTTGGGTCCAGAATCTGTATGTAGAAGTACAGTCTAGCAAATTGTCCTAATGAGGAATATGGACATCCTAGAGAGCACTCCCCTAACCAGGAACACCCTCTGTCTGCCAGAGGTAAGAGCTGCTGAAAGGAATGGCTTGGGTGGACACGGCGTGAGTAGAGAATTTCTCATTGAGATTCTTCTATTAACCAGACCAGAGCTAGAAAAAAAAGAGACCATGTAAGTTTATGCATTTCCTCGATGGCTCATTAATATCTATGAAATACCGTATTTTTCGCTTTAGCTAGAAAAAAAAGAGACCATGTAAGTTTATGCATTTCCTCGATGGCTCATTAATATCTATGAAATACCGTATTTTTCACTTTATAAGACGCACCCGATGATAAGATGCACCCCAGATTTAAGAGGAGGAAAATAAGAAAAGAAAAAAATTTCATCAGATCCTCAGATCAGACCCCCCCCCCCCCCAAAATATCAGGACATCACATCAGACCCCTATATCAGCCCTTCATGTCAGACCCCCATTAGACCTCAGATCAGCCCTTAATGTCATAACCCCATCAGACCTCAAATCGGCCCTTTATTTCTGACCCCCATCAGACCTCAGATCAGCCCTTTATTTCTGACCCCCATCAGACCTCAGATCAGCCCTTAATGTCATAACCCCATCAGACCTCAGATCAGCCCTTAATGTCATAACCCTATCAGACCTCAGATCAGCCCTTTATTTCTGACCCCCATCAGACCTCAGATCAGCCCTTTATTTCTGACCCCCATCAGACCTCAGATCAGCCCTTTATTTCTGACCCCCATCAGACCTCAGATCAGCCCTTTATTTCTGACCCCCATCAGACCTCAGATCAGCCCTTTATTTCTGACCCCCATCAGACCTCAGATCAGCCCTTAATGTCATGACCCCCATCAGACCTCAGATCAGCCCTTAATGTCATAACCCCATCAGACCTCAGATCAGCCCTTTATTTCTGACCCCCATCAGACCTCAGATCAGCCCTTTATTTGTAACCCCCATCAGACCTCAGATCAGAATAAAATAAAAAAACTCCTCTTGCCTCTCCGGCGCCGCGGCGCCTCTTCATCTCCGGCAGAAGTCGCGCTCCTCTGTCTTCCCGGCCCGCGCTGCACTGTCAACTAGTTTAAACTCAGGGGTTACTGCGAGGCAATCCTGTGAGAACACTCTGAGCCTCCTGCTCCCACCTCTAACAACGTCCATAGACACACCTTATGTGGTGTGTCTGGTTCTGCAGCACTATGATTACAGTCTCACTAGACAAATGTGTCTGTCAGGATTCTGGTAAAGCTGGATTTAAGGATTGTGGTGGAGATGTTGTTGAAAGGGGTTGTCTGTTTTGAACAATGGCGTTCCTTATACCAGTCTAAATCGCAAACCCTAATGGCGTACAGTGCACCAGAAGGTAAGAATTTTAGTGCATCGATGGTACCTCTGTGCACCAGAAAAAGAAATCTACACCAGCAAGGGAGCTGCCGTAGATTTCTGGTCTAATGTCCATCAGTTTTCTGGCGCACATGTTATTACATAAATCGGGCTGCGGAAGTACCACCCTCAGCCTGTCTCCTCCCACCCACACCCTGCCGACTTTTGGGAAAAGTGTTGAGGAGGGTAGAAACCAGCAAATAGTAGCAATTTCGGTGTTGTTATATGTATGCCAGGAACATGGTGTACAAAGTTGACACATTACGCTGTATGTCTTTTAGTTAGTTGGATAAGGATATCACAAGCGTCCTGTTGCTAGGACTCCCAACAATCAACCAACTGTGGGGAACCTGGCAGTGTTCGGTTTTTCTACAGCACTACTTCAGGGCACATAAGGTATTACAAAATTCCTATTGAAAATAATGGGCTTGTTCATGAAAAACTTTTGAGACCCGCCCCTAGGGGCTTAAAAAAGGGAAAAGAATGGTTTTAAAAATTCAGATTACCCCCTTTCCTCATAATAAAAAGAAATAAACATCATAGGCATCGTCATGTCCCAAAATGTCCCTGTAGCTGAAAAAAAAAACATCTAAATCGATAACTTTTTTTGTTGTCTCAAAAAATGGAATAAAAAGTGATCAAAAAGTCATCACACTGGCATCACTACAGATCACCTGCAAAAAAATTAGCCCTCACATAGCTTCATAGATGTAACTATAAGGCGTCTTACACACGAACGTGTGCTGTCCGTGCCCGTGCTGCGGACCGCAATTTGTGGTCCACAATGCACAGGCACCGACTGTGGGCCAGCCACAATCCGTCCGTCCCGCAAAAAGATGGGACAAGTTCTATCTTTTTGCAGAACGGAAGCACGGAACGGAACCCCATGAAAGCACTCTGTAGTGCTTCCGTTCCATATCTCCGGACCCATTCAAATGAATGGGTCCGCGTCCATGATGCGGAATGCACACGGCCGATGTCCGCAATACGGCCACGGGGGACACATGGTCGTGTGCAAGAGGTCTAAGTAAATTATGGGGGTCAGCATATGGGGATGCAAGGACAAAATACATTTTTCCTGACGCACAGAATAAAGGGCACAGGTCAATTTTATCTAGTAAGGAACGCCATAAAAACGCAACCCATAAAACTATGGTGGAAGTTTTTTTGTTTTTTTTCCAATTCCACCCAATTTGGAATTTTTCTTCAGCCTCCCACTACATTGTTTATAATATTAAATGGTGCACCTAAAAAGTACAACGTGTCCTACAAAATAGAAACAAGCCCTTATATGGGTATGTGAAGGGAAAACGAAAAAAAGTGATGACTCTTGGAAGACCAGGAGTAAAAAACAAAAAATCACCCAGTCCAGAGAGGGTTAACTCTGAATTCCCTAATAGGGTATTGCAAAATAGGTATAGTGAACTGGACAATCCCTTTAATGTTCATACAGTTTTCATTTTAGAATGGATTCCTGTATGTGTAGTGCTATCAAATGGTCTAGACACGTGTCCCTCTGGTAGGAGGAAACTTTCCAAAGTAAATATTTCGGAGCATTGTGCTGAGCTAAACTTCAGAGTGGCAGCTTTCAGGTGACGTCCCATTCATACATGAATGCCATGTCTTACAGTGATGGCTATTAGGGATTGTGCCCTATGGGTCCTAATGGCTTTCTGGAATTATGTCAAATAGGACCTTATATAAAGAGGGCATTTCTTGTTGGTCATATATCGAGACCTTGTGAATCTAGGAACATGTAAGCACTTGTACTCTGCTGTGTCCGGCAGCCCCATAGAGTTGAATCTGGTAGCTGTGCACATGTGTGACCACCGCTATATTTAAGCAGGAGAGCACAAGGCCCCCATTCTCATGATCTGTGGTGGGCCCATCGTTCAGACTTCCGCTGATCAGACATTTATCCTGTGGATAGGGGATAAGTATTTGTACTGTACAATAGCTTTCAGAAACATTGTTCTGTTTCCATTAGGATGACAGCCTGCTTTTTCAGACCTGCCTAATGATGCAATGAGGAGACAAGGCTTATATCTTTAGGGGGCCAGCAGGTCGCAGAAGACAACCAGAAATTGCTGTACAAGAATTTGGTTGCATTTTTACTGCAGAGAGGCGTTAGAGAGGACCTCTAACCTCCCCTGATGCATCTGTTTTAGCAACTATTTGTCTCCCCCTTGTAATAACAACTCTGAAGCATCTATTCTTATGACTCTCTGTTGTACCTGCTAGAACTTCTGAATGAATTGCTAGAAATGAAGGTCCAGCCGGATGTTACCATTGAGGGGGGCGTCTCTGCAGTCTGACATCATCCAATTAGAACTGCCAGTGTCAGACTGTAGAGCAGGCATGTCCAAACTGTGGCCCTCCAGCTGTTGCAAAACTACAACTCCCAGCATGCCTGGATAGCTTACAGCTATTATGGTATGCTGGGAGTTGTAGTTTTGCAACAGTTGGAGGGCCGCAGTTTGGACATGCCTGCTGTAGAGGGAAATATGCCAAACTGGTAACACCCATCTGGACCTTCACTGTAAATTCACAACTTCTAGCAGGAATAATAAAGTAAATGACACAACATTCAGTCATAGGAATAGATGCTCCACAATTGTTATTACATGGGGAAATAGTTACTAAAACAGACATATCAGGAGAGGTTACAGGTCCTCTTTACAATAATGATGGACCTGTACAATAATGATGAGCTATCCATCAATATCTGATCGGTGAGGTTCAAACTCAAGGACCCCCATGATCAGCTGTTTAAAGTGGCCACGGCCCATGTTGAAGTGCTGCTGTCTTTTCACACAGCTGATTGGTTTCGTGCCAGGAGTTAAGGCCTCAACGGGATAGGTCATCAATATTGTACTCCTATTGTGCCTGAGGACACACAACCCAGAGGGTGGTAATTCAGCTTTGGTCCAGGGCTGGATACAGCTCAGCTGCGGCCCACATGGTTCTCTGAACCCTCTACACCTCACATACTCCCAGTGGCGTACTAAGGGGAGGGGGGAGGGGGGGGGCGGTTCGCCCTGGGTGCCAGCTCTCAGGGGGTTGCAAGAAGCAATGAGCGGTTCCATCAATACAGATGGACGGGCTCTTTGCTAGAGCACAGGGGGCTGCGGTCCTCTCCCTCACGGCTCAGCTTCTAGCGCTCTTCCCCTCCTTCAGGCCGGCGGTGCACAGAATGGTGAAGCAGGAAGACTTCTCCCTGCTCCACCATTCAGCCAACAGGTACAGATCACGCTGCTGGCCTGTGTGGGCAGAGCCTGCAGACTGGAAAATTTGCATAAGCTCCGCCCATACCGTGCTGCAGAGCGATCTGTGCCTGCAGGGAAGAGAGGTATGTGACCTTCAGGAATGGGACAGGGTGAGTAGTTACTGTTTTTTAAGTTTTTTTTTTTTTTAATACAGAGGGGGCAAAGAGGGCTTTATTACTATGGAGGGGGCGCAGACAAAGGACTTTATTACTATGAGGGGGTGCAGACAAAGGACTTTATTACTATGGAGGGGGCGCAGACAAAGGACTTTATTACTATGGAGGGGGTGCAGACAAAGGACTTTATTACTATGAAGGGGGCACAGAGGACTTTATTACTATGGAGGGGGCACAGAGGGCATTACTAATGTGAAGGGGGTACAATGGGCACTTCTACTGTGGAGGGGGCACAGAGCCAGAGGGCATTATTACTGTGGAGGGGGCACAGAGCCAGAGGGCATTATTACTGTGGAGGGGGCACAGTGGGCATTATTACTGTGAAGGGGGCACAGTGGGCATTATTACTGTGAAGGGGGCACAGTGGGCATTATTACTGTGAAGGGGGCACAGTGGGCATTATTACTGTGAAGGGGGCACAGTGGGCATTATTACTGTGAAGGGGGCACAGTGGGCATTATTACTGTGAAGGGGGCACAGTGGGCATTAATACTGTGAAGGGGGCACAGTGGGCATTAATACTGTGAAAGGGCACACATCTGTACAAAATTACTGTGAAGGTTGTACAATGAGGGCAATACTACTGTGAGGGGGTAAAAATTTTTTTTAAAGTATTAGAGGGGGTTCCAGAGAAAAGACCCGCTCCGGGTGCCAAACACCCTAGGCCAAAGATTTTCTTGCACTGAATTGACACTTCTGTAGGCCTTTCACTTCTAGGCCAATCTGTTCCCCTCTTGGACTGACCACTTCTCCAGGGGATGTGGCATAGACTAACCATTATGTTCCGCTACCAGGGTACCACCACTTCAGCTACAGCAGCTTACACTTGACATACACCTCACATAATTTTGCAGGAGACTTCCCATTTAAATCAGCTCCGATCTCAAAGCTCTGCCGCCTTGTGGCTTCACCGCAAGCAGTTCTAGGAGTCCCCCCCCCCCCCCCCCTATTCAGTGAAGAACCGCCATCACATGTACAAATCAACAATAACTAGACATTTTTTGCCTACAAATTAGTACTCCATAATCCAGAAGGTCCATCCTAAAATGGGAAGAAACTTAGAAATATCCCCATTTTCACATTGCAACCATAATACTGTCACCCACATTAAACTGGAAGGCGGAACCTCTTTACATATTGCTGCATAACTAGGAAAATTAGTCATCAGAAAGGAAAGCTGGTTGACAGTCCATACAGAACATTTAATAGGGGACAACTGTGAGGCCTCATGTATCTGTGCTATAAGGACTGGGACTGCAAGGGTCCCCCAACTCCATACTGAGGCATAAGCCATATTATGGAGGTATTCTCCCCATTGCTATGCTAAAAGTGTGTGATTCAGACCTTGTTCACACTGCTGTAGAAATGGTCTTCAAGCTACAGCTCTTCTAGATTCTACAGTATCCTATTATGACTGAGATTATGTGTCACACTCCGCCCTTATCACTGCCCATAACACCACCCAGCTAGTTTATAGCTCCTCCCACCAGCTAGTTACATAGACACTCCCCTATCACTGCCCCTAACAAAGCCCAGCTAGCTTATAGCTCCTCCCACCAACTAGTTACATAGACACTGCCCTATCACTGCCCATAATAACACCCAGCTGGTTTATAGCTCCTCCCACCATCTAGTTACATAGACACTGCCCTATCACTGCCCATAATAACACCCAGCTAGTTTATAGCTCCTCCCACCTGCTAGTTACATAGACACTCCTCCCCTGTTGCTGCTTTGACATGGCGATGGACATAACATCACAGGAAAGAGCTGCATGGACATGGCCATGTGACCACAGCCTAGAACAGAAGATAGGAGCAATAATAATAATGTTGATGGAAACAGGAAAACCCCTTTAATGTATGTCGTGCTGCATAAGGGTATGCTTTCACATAGCAGTTGATGTATATTTAGAACTACAATGGAAAGAAGGCTATGCAGTTTGGATGTATTTGCAGTTTTTACTGGCAAAATAAATGGTTAAATAATTGGTTCACCAGATCGTAGCTGGTTAGAAAACACTCGTGAGAACCACATTACTTTTTTTCAGAGCAGTTTTGATGCACATCTACCGCTAAATATGAACATACCCTAGCAGATTATTATTTTTTTCTACAGCAGAAAATAAGTCCTCTAAATGGGGCAAGCACAGAGATTTCTGCAAACTGTCACGTGTGAATATACCGTAATATGACTGCAACAACCAGACCGTCTGCAGGTGTACTGAAATGAATTTAGATCACCATACAAAAAAGTGTTGTGGCCATAATATACCGGTAGATCCCAGAGTGACCACTTAGCCTAGTAGCAGTCCCATACGCATGCTTGACCACTGCTCTATTTAAACAAGGGATCCCCAAATCTCATGATTGGTGGGGGTTTCAGCGGCCAGAAGCCCACCAACCAGAAATTTCTCACCCATGTCAACCCCTTTAAGGAGTCGTGACTTCCTGAGTATGTGAGACTCTCAAACGGCAGATTCAGATGTGGCAACCTATATAACAGGTTCCCATTAAAGGTTTGTCTCTTCTGTATCTTTTTAAGTTTCCGTTTCTCTTAGATCTTACAACCCTTAAACCTTCTGAGGTTTCAGTGATCAAAGTGTCTGATCAAACATTTCATTTCATCCTCTGGCAATGTAAGGACAAATCCCAGGTTCTGTTTGTCTGCTTGGTACATGGTGCATGGCGTGGCAGGGGGGCAATTCTGTGGCCCACATCTTCAAAGAGGTGACTTCATGTTCTCTTCCTCTGAGAAGAAGTAAATGATAAACTCTGTATTACAGCAGGCTGGATCGAGTTCATCTATAAAAGGCACAGTTCTAACAGACCCATCAATGAAAAAGTGGTCAGAGGCCAAAGACGTCTCAGTGAAGCATGAACAAGACGAGTTACAGACTGGTACAGAAGGAGAGAGGACCCTGTCCGTGAGGGCTTACAATCTACATGGTCTAAAACTTCCACCTGTTAGATCCTTGTTCCCCTTCAGGTGCCCATTTTAGAAAGTAGTTGGCCAAGCACTCATTTGGACGACAGCTATGCCTGCTAATTCCTCAGCGCAGAGTGCATGTTTTTTTCAGTGGAGAGAGAAGGATATCTTCAGAATAGAAAAGATTGAGCATCCTGAAATCCAAAAGGCCCGATCCTTCTTTCCTCAACTTTATAGCCTGCCCATCTTGCCATAATCCTTGTCAAATTCCTATCAGATCTGTGAGACCAGAAACTAAAATCGGATGCCTTTGGCAAGCTTAAAGGGAACCTGTCGTCAACGTTATGCTGCCCATACTAACGGCAGAATAAAGTAAAAACAGGTGAGTGGAATTCAGAGGTCTGTCATTTAAAAGTTAAAAGTAAGTGGTTGCCGAGAACCAACATCCCAATCATTACAGACTGGGCCTGGAAAAGAGTCACGGCCACCTGAGAAGAGTCCTGGTTATTCGTGAAGTCCTGCTCTCCTGCCCACCTGCTGATGACTGACAGTCTTCTACCTAGTTTTCTCTCTTTCCCTCTAGGAAAGAACTGCCAATCATCAGCAGGTGGGTGAGAGAGCAGGAGATTATAGTAACCAGGACGCTTCTCAGGTAGATTTGACTCTTTTCCAGGCCTGAGCTGCAATGATTATGATGCTGGTTCTCATTAACCACATACTTTTAGTTCATGAGTGACACACCCTGAAATCAGCGTTTCTGTCACTATTTTATGCTGCCCTCAGTGAGAGCAGCATAAAGTTGATGACAGGTTCCCTTTGAAGGGGTTGTCTCACTTCAGCAAATTACATTTATCATGTAGAGGAAGTTATTACAAGCCACTTACTAATGTATTGTGTTTATCCATATTGCCTCCTTTGCTGGCTGGATTCATTTTTTCATCACATTATACACTGCTCGTTTCCATGGTAACAGACCACCCTGCAATCAGTGGTGGTCATACTTGCACACTATAGGAAAAAGCATCAGCCTCTCTGGTGGCCAGGACCATTGGAGCGCACATAGGCTGGTGCCTTTTCCTATATTGTGCAAGCACGACCACCACTGATAGATTGTAGGGTGGTTTGTAACCATGGAAACGAGCCGTGTATAATGTGATGGAAAAATGAATCCAGCCAGCAAAGGAGACAATATGGACAATCACAATACATTAGTGAGTGCCTTGTATTAACTTTCTCTACATGATAAATGCCACTTACTGAAGTGAGACAACCCCTTTAAAGAGGACCTGTCATCAAAAAATACAGTGCAATCCGACAGCACCTTGTTATAGAGCAGGAGGAGCTGAGCTGATTGATATATTCTTTGGTGGGGAAACAAAATTCAGTAAAACCTGTAATTTTATATCAGTCAGTCACTGATAATCTCTCCCTCCTATACTACGAGGTATTCACAGGAAGTGGGAAAAGCAAATATATAGATTGTATAAATCACAGTTTTACTGAATCTTTTCCCACAAAAAAAATATTTATCAATCTGCTCAGCTTCTCCTGCTCTATAACATGGTGCTTTCAGATTGCAAGGCTGAACACTCATGTGAACTCGGCATAGGGTTATCACTATAGCAGTCCATTCCATATAATGTAGCTACTGGGCATATTAGATTGTGAACCCGACAGGGACTCACGCGCGAGATGACAACCCCTGTACAGTGCTCATGAAGGTCTCAGTGGTCACACTGCTATCAGTCATGCCTAAAGAGGGAACAGCCCTCTGACTGCACTGCTGCCTCCACTGTCCCATAGGGGACCGTGGTCTGTAGCACTGGGTCTGGCCAGGTAATACTTACATTCTTCCCCCTTATTACAATATAAATTTGATTCTGTGCTAATGGCATTGTAATTATTCCTATTCAGCTTCATCTATTCAATCTGAGATCGGGTTTCTAGCCATTAAGTGTGGGTAAGCCTTTCATTCCCATAGAACAAGCCGGCCTCAGTCAGGCACCGGAGATGTTTAACATTCCACAAATTATTCCCAATCTGCCTAATGCTATTGTGTCATGTTCCTCCGTCTATATTTCAGTCCATAGAAAAGATCCATTAAAAAGGTTTTATTGTGGCGTCTAGAAAAGGGCCAAGTAATGTTACACCGGACTCCAGTAAATAGACACTGATTTCTCTTCTCAATGGGTTATCTGGTTTTGAACCTCAGCCCCCGCTTTCTTCTCAGTTATGCCACAGAATGCAAAAAGAGACACTAAAGCTTGTTATAAATCATACAGACAGAAGTCTGTTCCATCTCTAGCTGAGGGGTGGGGCTTTCACAAAGTGGGTGTGGCTTCTGTAGGGCTTCTGATGGAACCAGTTGGCTTGCAGCCTGAGAGGGAGGCATGTATAGAAGATAGAGAATTCTGACAGATTTGATTTACTGGGAATCTGTCACCAGGGACCTTCCTATCAAACTGTTGGCATAGACACATACCTGTGGTTCACCTGATTAAAACGATGTTTTTCTTTTGTCGATCCGAGGCCCCGTTCGGCTACTTTCACACTAGCGTTGTTTGAATCCGGCGTTCAATTCCGACACCGGAACTGCCCGCCGGATCCGGAAAAACGTGTGAAAACTGATTACATTTGAATCCTGATCATGCTTTCGATCACAATGGAAAAATACATTGGAAAAAACGGATCCGCCATTTATGGACTTTAACTTTTTTTCCTATTTTTCGGGTTTAACATGCAAAAGCCGGATCCGTTTTGACTGAACACACGGCGCCGGATCCGGCGTTAATGCAAGTCAATGGGGAAAAAAGCCTGATCAGGCGTTCAGTCAAAGTGTTCAGGATTTTTGGCCGGAGGTAAAAATACTGCATGCTACGTTTTTCTGAAAAGCCTGATCAGTCAAAAAGACTGAACAGAAGACATCCTGATGCATCCTGAGGGACGGACTCTCCATTCAGAATGCATGGGGATAAAACTGATCAGTTCTTTTCCGGATTTGAGCCCCTAGGACGGAACTCAGCGCCGGAAAAGAAAAACGCTAGTGGGAAAGTAGCCTTCCTGAGTTATGATCTTAATGTGCAATGAGGGCATCACCATTGCTCTTGTTGCACCCAAGCTCCGCTTCTTTCTGTGACTGTCTCGTTTCAATACAATACATACTCTTTGTACCGTATTTTTCACCTCATAAGACACACTCCCCCCCCCCCCCAAAAGTGGGGGAAAAGTGCCCCTGCGTCTTATGGGGCGAATGCTGGCAATTTACATTGCAGTCTGCGATGTATTAGTGAGGAGGGTCTGTAGTAGGCAGGGAGAGCGGCGGGGCCGTGCAGGCACTGTTCTCTGGCCCCACCGTGTTAATCATCATATCTTAACTGCGCTCCCCATGTGTATGGTACTTACCAGTACACATGTCACGCTCGCAGGCCGGCCTGAATGAAGTAGGTGGAGCAGGCACGTGACCCCTGTGAGTTACGGCTGCCCGGCCTGCCTGCTAGCTGCTAGTGCTTACTACAGGAGCGCGACATGTAACGGTAAGTACGGTACACATGGGGAGCAGGGGGGGCGCAGTTTAGATATAATGATTAACACTACGTATACAGTACATACTGAGCGGCGGGGCCAGAGTACAGTGCCTGCACGGCCCCGCCGCTCTCCCCACCTACTACAGACCCTCCCTAGGAATCTGTGAATGGGATAATGATGGTGGGGGGGGGATCTGTGGATGGCATTATGATGGGGGGATTTGTGGATGGGACTGTTATGGGGGGATATTTTGGATGACACATATATGTCATCCACAGATCCACTCCCCATAACAGTACCATCCACAGATCCCCCCCCCCCATCATAATGCCATCCACAGATCCCCCCCCCCCCCCATCATAATGCCATCCACAGATCCCCCCCCCCCACCATCTTAATGCCATCCACAGATCCCCCCCACCATCTTAATGCCATCCACAGATCCCCCCCACCATCTTAATGCCATCCACAGATCCCCCCCCACCATCATAATGCCATCCACAGATCCCCCCACCATCTTAATGCCATCCACAGATCCCCCTCCCCCCCCCCCCACCATCATAATGAAAAGAATGGTTCCACATACGGGCCGCCAAAAAAAAGACATGGACAAAAGATACGGTATTGACTATAGGAGGTGCTTAAAGGGGTTTTGCCACCTCACTTTATTATGCGGAGAAAGTTTCCATGGTTACGACCACCCTGCAGTCTAGCAGCAGTGGCTGTGCTTGCACACTATACAAAAAAGTACCAGCCTTCGTGTGCTCCCACGGTTCTGGCCACCACCAGAGGCTGGCATTTTTTCTTATAGTGTGAAAACACGACCACCACCGATGGATTACAGGGTAGTTGTAACCATGCAAACGAGCAGGGTATAATGTGATGGAAAAATGAATCCAGCCAGCAAAGGAAGCAATATGGACAATAACAATACATTAGTCAGTGTCTTCTATTAACTTTCTCTACATGATAAATGCCACTTGCTGAAATGAGACAACCCCTTTAAGATCTCCCCTGGTCAACTATCAGTGACTGAGAGCTATGTACATATGTATACACACTTAGGCTTCATGAACATGTTTTTGGTTTGCATTTTTTACAGATCAAAAGCGGACCCGTTCATTTTCTATGGGGCCGCAAAAACATTTGGACAGCACACGGATGTTATATGTGTGCTGTCTGCATCCATTTATCATGTAGAGAAAGTTAATACAAGGCACTTACTAATATACTGTTACTATACATACTGCCTCTTTTGCTGGCTGGATTCATTGTTGTACATACTGCTCGTTTCCATGGTTACAACCAACCTGCAATCTATATGAAAAAATGCGGGCCTCTCTGGTGGCCAGAACCGTGGGAGCACACGTAGGCTGGTACTTTTTTCTATAGTGTGCAAGCACAGCCACCACTGCTGGACTGCAGGGTGGTCGTAACCATGGAAACTTTCTCCGCATAATAAATGCTATTTTCTGAAGTGGCAAAACCCCTTTAAGCACCTCACTATAAGAAAAAATGCCAGCCTCTCTGGTGGCCGGGACCGTGGTACTTTTTTCTATAGTGTACAAGCAGCCATGCTGCTGGACTGCAGGGTGGCCGTAACCATGGAAAATTTTCTGCATAATAAATGCTATTTGCTGAAGTGGCAAATCCCCTTTAAGTAATTGTTAGGGGCCTGAGGGTTTCTAAATAAGAGGAAGGGTAGCAGCACTTCAAATATGAAGGGGATGTAGATGCAAAAAATAAGACGTTTTGTATGCTAGCTTTATAAACTAGTGTCAGAAGTGTCTAGTTTTTGTATTATACATTATAATAGTGTAATAAATTATAATTCATGAATCCACCTTTAACCTCTAGCTACCCAGCTACCCAGCTTCCCCAGGTAAGAGACAGGATCTCCAGCCTGCCAGCGGCGATCGTTAGCTGGCAGGCTGGAGATACGATTTTTTTTAACCCCTAACAGGTATATTAGACGCTGTTTTGATAACAGCGTCTAATATACCTGCTACCTGGTCCTCTGGTGGTCCCTTTTGTTTGGATCGACCACCAGAGGACACGTAGCTGTGTAAAGTACCAGAAAACACCACTACACTACACTACACCCCCCCCCCCCCCCGTCACTTATGAACCCCTGATCACCCATGATCACCCCATATAGACTCCTTGATCACCCCCCTGTCATTGATCACCCCCCTGTAAGGCTCCATTCAGACGTCCGTATGATTTTTACGGATCCACGGATACATGGATTGGATCCGCAAAACACATACGGACGTCTGAATGGAGCCTTACAGGGGGGTGATCAATGACAGGGGGGTGATCACCTCATATACACTCCCTGATCACCCCCTGGCCTGGTCATTAAGGGTGTTTCAGCTAGGGGGGGTTGAAGTAAAGCTGTAGATCTGTAACTTATAATATTAGAGATGTTTGATAACAAAGTAGGCTAGCGAGAAGAGTGGGCAGGACAGACTACACGCAGGGTTGCTTCTAGTCTGTAATCACGATGACGCATAGGCATATATTGGAGCTGTATGCACAAAGTACTGGTAGTCTGATTTATTAATTAGGATAACTGCAGGTATGCAGAGTGCGAGGCTACAACTGGACCTTGAAGTTTGAGGAGGCCATTATTACAGATGGCACTATTACATATTTGCACAGCCCAGAGGCATCAAGTTACACCTCTAAGGACTGCCTAGATGTTTCCGTTTTCCCAAATATGTGACTGATGAGGTGGTTGTAGCATTGATGAATAAGAGAATCTATGTGAAGTCTGAACAGCACGCAGTTTGTACAGCTCGCTGAGTCCGGTGTAAGACCTGTGCCTTTAAATAGTCTTGTATAACGCTGTGACCTTTACCTCACTTGTCATGTGCTCGCCCGTGAATCCTGCAGAATGTAGATTATGGTACATCACTTGATCACTCACTTACTGCGGCATGTGAACAACGCCTAAATTATAAAGGCTCCACCCGGATGCTGCAAGAATGTGCACAATTAGGAGTGATTGATTAACTCTGGAGTACAGTATCTCAACAGAAATTGCAGGATGGTTGGCATCATGTCACATAACAGTGCCAGGTAGGTTTGGTACCTGTTGGTGTGATTTGGACAAAAGGGTTATAACATTTGGACAGTACAGCATCCCCTTTCCCAAAAGTGTACCTCCCCAATCCGGTGCTGAGCACTGAGTGAATTGCATCTCAGTCTCACACACTCAGTTTAGGCGCCTGGTGGTTAGATCCCTACTGATTAATCACAAATGAAACCAATAAACTAAAGAGCCCTCACTAGAACTAGAGTTTATAGTATGCTAGCATCCACCTGGAAAGGACCTTGTGAGGAGAGCCCTGTCAGCTCTTTTCAGCCTATCAGAATCACAGGTAGTATTCTCAACAGTGCTGATTGGCTAAGAGCAGATGATATGCAGGACTCCTTAATTCTGAATGTCCTGTTCAGTTGGATGCTTGATACACACAGGGATTGGTTTAATCCTCTGTGTTAGGTCAGTGGTTCTTTGGAAAGTAAAATGTTATCATCTGTATTTAAAGTTCTGTCACCATCCTAGACCGTTTTAACGGCAGCTCTGCTATAGCCATTTATAAATATACCTTTACGACCATTTAGATGTTCTCTTATTCTTTTATAAATATGCTAATTAGGTTGAAAAGATCCCAAGGGGCTGTAATCCATGCTGGAGCCCAGCCGCACCCATCAGCAGATCTGAACCCGGACAACCCCTTTAAGTGGATCTTAGCATTGTATGTTACCTTCTGCAGCTAAATTCAGCTCTGCTACCTCTGTACTTGCTGGACCGTGTTTTACCAGTGCTAGACGTTGGGTTGCAGCTGGGTCACGTACCCCTACGTACTTATAGCTGTAGCGGAGGGAGGTTTCGGGCCTCGGTGTAAACACAGCTGTATGAAACAAAACCAATGAAGATGGGATGAGGTCAGATGTTGTAGACATAATAACTCTGAGATTCCTGCCTTGGCTTGTCTTCATCACGACAAGATGTTTTTTCTCTGTTGTTCAGTCAGGTGATAGAAGATGATTATTACCATCATACTGTATAGTATATACAGGATATATACCATTAATTGTTTCTTAATAGGACGTCACTTTGAAGACCTATATGTATCTATAGCGTATATCATAATATAGAGCGAGACAAGGCGACTTCTATGGGGTTAATGAAACGTACCAACCCTGGTTACATCATCCTTCTGTCCAGATGCCTGGATTCAGTATGACGCCCTAGTTCTGTATCTAAATACCCTGACCAAGGCAAAGTAGCTTTTTGGCACCAAACACTCAGGACTCATTGGGTCCTCCTGGTACCTGGATTGTCTTGCAGGACGATCATACAGTTATAGTATGTCTGCCTGTCTCATTCAGGAAGGGAGTAATTAGACCATGGAAATAAGTATCTATGTATTTCCAATATGTTCCCAATCCTGGCTGACTGCTAGTGATGCAAGTGTGGGGCCGGCCCAGAAGATACAATGAGACATTGTCTGTTTCTCCTCAGCAGCCGGTGAGAGGTTCATGTGATGGGAAAATACCACGATTCAGGCTGTCTGTGTGCACTAAAAAAAAAATCTAAGAACTCGGAATAATGAAGTGTGGGGTCAGTGCAGAAAGTGCAGCGTTCCCATCACATGTGGCTCCATGCGGACTTTCTTTAAGGCTATGGTGACTTTGCAGTGAATTTACCAGGTAGGTACAGAATGGGTTATCTTTAGTTTACATTGTCTACGTTTATATGTACATGTGAATTCCTTTAATTTGGTATCTCTGTCAGATTATATGAAGTATTCTGGATTATCAGGTGGTCACAGAAAAGTATATAAACTCACTTGTTAGAGCAAACGCCCAAAAGACAAAAAATAGCAACAAATATCAACAAAAAATATCAAAGAATAATTTTGGGGGATGTGAGATTTATCAGACTTTCTGGTTCATTGTGTGCCATACTAAAGGAATCTCCTAAATAATATATACTAGTAAGTAAAATAGAAATATCATTGAGAAAATATGTCTTTGCAGTTCCATCCACCACTTTATTATATTAGAGAATTTTATTACATGCAATTCTCCCATATACTTTTATTAGATGTCGGTATTATGTTAATACAATTAACATGAAAGTGATCCGTCAACGGCAATTTTCTACATAAAAGGGGGAGGCTTTTAAGTTTGGGGCTGTACAAAGCTTTTCTTGTACCCTTCAGTGTATATTTAGATTTGAGATGAGTTCCAATCCACAGGATAGGTGATAAAGGTATGTTTGCTGCATCAATCATTAGAACAAGGGTCCTAAGTCGCCAGTTCCATCTCGCTGAACAATTCGAGATGTTTGAATTGAATGGCGATCAGACATGCGCATGGTTTTACCTGGTTTAACCTTTTAATATTGCATACCCTGAATGGTGAGGTCCAACTAAAAATCTGATTACTAAGGCAGACTGAAGCCAGAGATGCCATTGCTACAGGGCACTGAACCACTTTCTCCTTCTGGACCAGAGCCAATTCAGCTGTGAGGTGACTGGTTCCCAGGGATCCACTGTCTATACATCCTTTCATATATGTTTGCCAGGGACGCCTTCAGTTGCAAATTACTTAGGGCTTCAGGTAAATGTAACATTTTGCTGGTGTTTGGTAGAGAGAATAAAGTTTAGCAGTATAGATTTCCACCTTTTTCCTACTGCCTTATTAGGTAGATTTTAGAACAGTAACTTCAGGTGGAGGTTGTGAATTTTGTAAAGTAAGCCACCTACATCATAGAGGTGCCTCCACCGTCCTTGGCTAGCAGTATACTTCTGGTGTGGTTTCAAATCTTTGGCTTGAATGGCTTATAAATACTCTAGTCAATTACTCCATATTCATAAGATACCTTAGTAGAGGCTCACTGGAACAAATTAGGAAGTAATGTCCTGTAACAATCAATGGCATCAGAACTTTGGCTCTTATCCAAGGGCTAACTCAGAGTGCTTACTCACAACCAACCACATAAAAAAACATTAACACTGAGAAGGACCTTTTGTAACTTCAGACGTCATGGTACTACAGACTAAGGGTCCATTCACACGTCCGTTTTTTCTTTCCTGATCTGTTCCGTTTTTTCAGGAACAGATCAGGACCAGATCTGGACCCATTCATTTTCAATGGGTCCTGGAAAAAATCGGACAGCACAATGTGTGCTGTCCGTTTCTGTTGTTCCGTTCCGCATGTCCGTTTAAATATAAAACATGTCCTATTCTTGTCCTGAAAAATCGGATCCTGGTACAATACAAAGTCAATGGATCCGCAAAAAACGGATGACATTCGGATGTCATTCCGTATGTCATCCGTTTTTTGCGGATTCCGTTCCTGGAAACACATAACAAATTTTTTTATTTTTTTATTTTTTATTTTTTTCAATTTTTTTTCAAAGAAATCCAAACAACTTTATTTGATTATTGAAATGTATACATGCTCCCGTTTTTTGCGGATCCGCAAAAAACGGATGACATACGGATGACATACGGAAACATTTTCAGGAACAACGGATCCGCAAAAAACGGACCGTTTTTCAGGATGGAAAAAAACAGGACGTGTGAATGGACCCTTAGGGATGTATTATACCAACATTCAAGGTTTGTCTTATGAGCACTAGTTTGTTTCATAGAAACAGAACCTATATTCAGTGATAATTTCTTAATATGCATTTATAGTTTTGATACAGAGTTGCAAATTCCTTGAATTATAATTGTATGGCTGCCAACAGCTACTGCTAGGAGGAGCTTACTGTTTATGGATTGAACTTAAAGGGGTTTCAAGGATTTTTATATTGATGACCTGTCCTCAGTATAGGCCATCAGACTGGCAATGGTCGAACACCCTGCTTCACCACCAATCCAGCACCTAAAGTAGATGCCTGAACTAGACCGTTTTGTACCTTGTGTAGCGGCTAAAGCTGGTTACTGCAGCGCTGCAGTAACCACCTTTGTCCACTATACAGGGTACGAAACCTATATTAGGCGTATTTCAGTTGCAGATTGCGACTTCTCCCTGCTCACGCCAGGTCTAAAAAAGTGGGCGGGGAAGGTGACGGGCCGGAAGGCGCGTCTCGTTTACAATTTTCTACACTTGTTTCAGGCGTAGATAAAGGTCTAAATGTAAGACTGCCAAAGTTATTTAGAGGCCGACACCTCTACATAACTCCGGCGGGTCCACCGCCGGCTTAGTGGTTTATTAAGACCAGCATCTAAAACACTGGTCTTAGTAAATGTGCCCCTAAATACTGATGACCTACCTATGTCATAGGTGATCAATATCTGATCAGTGGAGGTCTGACAACCGGCACCTTCACTGATCAGTGCAACCAACATCTGCAACCCCTTCCAACAGCTGATCACCGGGGGTGCCAGGAGTCCTGGGGATAGGTCATGAGTATTTAAAAGGGATTTCCAGGGTTACTAAGGTTTTTCACAGATATGCCCATGTAGTTGCTTACCTCATGTACATCTTCCCCATGCTTTTTTTTTTTTTCAACTTTGGACTCTCCTGACCCGTTCTCGCCATGTAAACCAATCACTTTGGTTTCATTACATCCTGTATATAGCAGTTCCTGTTGCTGTATCCAACCAAACCCATGATGCACTTCTCCTTTCTCTGCCACAGCTTCAGCACCGCCCCTAACAAAGCCTAGTTTATAACTCCTCCCACCCAGCTAGTTATATAGACACTCCCCCAATAATGGAGATGGTCATGTGACCACAGGCCAGAACGGAAGATAGGAGCAATAAGGGTGAAAGAGATACATTACAAAATTACAGCTACCTTCAAATGATTATTTTAAGGGATATTAAAGCAAACCATAAATCCTCTTTAAGTCACCTTTAAAGGGATTTTCAAAGTGTTTTTTTTTACTGATGACCTATCATCAGTAAAATAAAAACACTTGGAAAACCCATTTAGTGATAAAACAGTATGCAGTGAGCTCCCTCTAGTGGTGGCTGAAGACAGACTGATAACATTTTGTCTATCTAGGCAGGGGATTGAAAAGGAACTTGCCACGTTGTACATACAACAGCATGTTATAAAGCAGGAGGAGCTAAGCAGATTAATATATAGCTTTGTGGGAAAAGTTTCTGTATAACTTGTATTTTTTCATTTAGTTCAGTATTCTTTCTATGCATATGAGTCTAGGGGGTGATGCTGCTTAGTGACTGACAGCTGTATGCACACTTCTACATGATCGCTGTCAGTCACTGGCAACTGCTATAAACATATATTAAGAAATTGATCGTACAGAATTTTCAACCTCAAGACACTATGGTGTTAAAAGGTAGACATTAAAGGGGCTTTTCCCAGACTATACTTATTTAGAAGCTATATGACTAATGAATAAAGACTATTTATATAGCCAGTGAATTAAATATATAGAAGCTCCACTTTTGGGAACCCATGGCTGTCGCTTATAGGGAACTGTGATATTTAGGATTGTGCTGTCACTGTTCTGCAAGCACTGTGCCTTGTCCCCCATATTGCAACTGGTCACTTAATCCTTACTTCACATTGGCGTCTTACAGATAATACAACACTGTGTGCCTGACTATGAATTCACATAAAAAGTTGTCTCATTTTGCTTCATTTTCTTCATTCAGAGGTGTATCAGTGGACCTTGTGCATTCCAGAAGTATTTTCCTGCACACGTGTAAGACAAGTAGGGTACAGAGTGTAACGTCTTTCCCGCAGAGTGATGATTTTTCACTGGGAGTCATTTTACAGGATCAGTACGAGTCTACAAAGAAGCTTTGTAGATTATACTGTATGTGTAAGTGAGGTTTGCAGGGAAAACAAACCATAGATTTAGAAGTGAGAACATTTATGAGATCTGCTAACTGATAAATGTTCCAAAACCATTTTTAAGAGTTCTAGAGCATGGTGTTGCCATCATTGTGAGTGGTGTAGGAAGTTTAACCACCTACAGTATCTCAGACACTGGGTATGAAGGGGCCCTGTCTTATAAATGGTATTGTTCCAACATGAGGAGGAACATGGAGGTGGCCATAATCCCCAAGAATTGTCTTTGCTACAGCCAGTGTTCTGATATATACATAGATTACAATTACATTTTTGCAAACAGTCCCAGGAAACGGGCATGTAGATGGGCTTTGTGAAAAGTTATCCCAAAGTGGGCAGTTTGGGCATTCCTGGGCTTTTTGGGGCCCTCTGGGGGTGGGCCTTAAACATCTTGAATTTTGTTGCCAAATATGGAATTATTGGGAATAATTGTTTGTGGCAGCCATATTATTACTATATCTACGGTCACTTTTCAGTACAATGAAGGGATCTATAGGCTGCTCAATTTCAGTCTGTCACTTAATGTACCACTCAGTTGTTAAAATGGTCATAGCCATGAGATAATTGTTGGCCAAAATGTACAATTCCAACTAGTTTTCCAGGTGGTCTTCCATTAAAGATGTTGTACCATTAGAAGAACCCTTTCTATTGTCCTGTTAGGGGTTATTGACACCACAGAGTGGGTCCTCACTTGGAACCTCCATCTATTTGCCAGATATAAACTGTAAATAGACACTTCCATTGTGTTGGACTAGGTTTAATTAAGTATTACATGGTCACTCATTTATTGACCTTCAATTATACATTATTGTCCCAATAGAGCAATCCCTTTAACTCATCAAGCCCTTTTGTTTTGTGCAAACAACCAATACAGTGTCACGGCCCCTCCACTCTGTAGATAGTTTGGGGTCCCAGTGTTTGACCTTCATCAATCATACAGGATAGGCTAATTCATCAATGGAAAAGCCTGGCAAAACCCTTTTAACTCAGTAATATAGCTAAAGCCAGCGAGGAACCAGAGAGGAGGCGTCCACAAGTACCTCTTCCTTGGTTAAGGTAGCTACATGACTATGGCTGCAAACTGAAATATTGTCTCAACTAGAATGTCTAGCTATTGTTTTATATCTATTATCATTGCTAATTTTTAACATAACTCTCAGATACTTTACATCTTGAGCACAATTTTCTTTACACCTCTTTCTCTTCTAGTAAGTGTGATTGACTATGGGGACACAAAAAGATCAAAAGGAGGCATTGTCTTCAAAGACTGTTCTGCAGAATTATTCATCTCATATGAGGTCACATGAGATTTTAAGCCTCTGGCCCTAGACATTGGAGAGAGAGAAGGTACTCCGAAATGATGCCCTGCAGGTTGCAGTGGAACCTTGTCCTACTAAACTTCATGACATGTGGCCTTGAAATTTGTGTGGCAGCTGGGATCACATATGTCCCCCCATTACTGTTGGAGGCTGGGGTGAAAGAGCAGTACATGACTATGGTTTTGGGTAAGTTGTTCCACTTATTAATTAACCATATTATTATTGTATTGTATATTTTTGTATTGATTCTTGGAAAACTTATTGGGAAGCCATATGTCTGCCAGTAAAGCCCCTAGCAATATTGTTTTAGACTTGCCCTCATTTTTTCCAGGAACAAAATTATAATGACTGCTTGTCTTACCTTTACCTTGTAGTTGTGGATTTTATGCAGGCCATGTTACTTTTTTAGTGTCAAAACACTACATTTGTCTCATTCTTGTGGCTTGTGGTATTTGGTGTCTGTTAATTTAACAGAAGCCCTAAAGAGCACATGACAACTGGCTGCACAGGGTTCCGATCTTACCACAAACCAGTCATAATCAAACAAATGGAACTGTAAATTTTTGGTTAAAGATTTTCAAAGCACTCAAGCATTCATGAGAGGATGAAGGGAGTTTATCTGGTCTTATCTGCCCAAGAACAAATGTATTGGGCAGGTAAAATCCTACTGTCTGATCTTTATCTGCCATCTGGGGAGAGTCAAGGGCCCATATACACATTAGATAGTTGGCTGGTACTGCTTAAATTATCAGCTGACATTTACCCAAATAGTATGGCCAGTTCAAGCTGTTAATCTAATCGAGCAGCTCAAAGTAAAACTATTTAGAATAGGGTTTACCTTTGTGCCCTAATATCTGTGTGACGCCAAAAGGCCATAGCAACTAAAACGAGGAAATATAGATTGTAATTCATTATACTGTAGATCTTTTTCTAAAGACCACCATTTTGAAAAGTCCACCCCTGATCTAATAAGTTTTCTGATGTTGGATTTTTAACTTTCTTATATTCTTGGTATATTGACTGTCTTTTAAAGACCACCCCTTTAAAATACTATTCTTTACTGCAAAGAATTGATTATGTAGGCAGAAATATATTTGTGTCCTTCTGATGAGTAATGCAGTTGAAAAACACTTCACACAGCAGTTTTTCTGTCATTCTAAAATGGCTAACAACAAGAGGCAATAGATTGTAGATCCATATTTGTAAAAATTACCTTTAATAACAACTTATTCACCACTTTCTCTTCAAGGTATTGGACCTGTCCTTGGACTAATCTTTGTGCCATTGATTGGATCAGCTAGTGACAATTGCCAAAGTAACTATGGTGGAAGACGACCATTCATCTGGCTGCTATCTCTTGGTGTCCTCCTGTCACTCTTTATCATTCCTCATGCAGACTCTTTGGCATCCTACCTCTCCTATGGTGGGAATCATATCCATATTTTCTTCCTAATTTTCGGCGTAGGATTGTTGGACTGTTGTGCACAAGTCTGCTTTACTCCACTGGAAGCTCTTCTGTCCGACCTTTATCATGATGATGAAGGTTGTGGTCAAGCCTTTGCCATGTTCTCATTAATGATCAGCGTTGGTGGTTGTATTGGATATTTATTGACCTCATTCAACTGGAATTGTACATACTTTTCTCTTTACCTTGGTGGCCAAGACGAGTGCCTGTTTTTATTATTGACTGTTATATTTGTAATAACTGTCCTTGTAACAATGAAGACGGCAGAAGAACATGGCCAAGGCCAACAAGCTCTTGACCGTAAACCTTCTGTGACCTCTATATCCTTCACCAGAGGATGTTGCATACCAAAATGGAAATTACGTTCTTGGAAATGTAACCCAATTTTTTGCTTGTTGAGCCTTTGCTGGTCTGTTACCCCCAGGATTTATCACAGCTACTGTCTCATCCCAGCTGTTATAAAACAACTGTGTGCTGCCCAGTTATGTAGCTGGATGGCTGTTATGTCTTTCATGCTGTTCTACACAGATTTTGTCGGTGAAGGATTATACAAAGGTATTCCAAGTGCCGCTCCCGGAACAGAGTCAAGAATTCGATATGACGAAGGTACAACAAATGTAATTCCAACTTTGTTTTCACAATGAATTTCTTTATTTTATTTCATTAGTGTTTGTATGGACATTCATTACATTTACCTAACTTCCAATGTTTGAATCCCAAATAATTAAACCCTACTGCTTCCTACTTGGTAACACTCAAACCTGGCAAGTAACTACCTTGTATGCAGAACTTCATAAGTTCCACCTCTTTGTGATCCTTTACATAACACAGTGCTATCAAAATATGGGACTATTTGGAGGTATAAAGTTTTGTTAGAATCTCTCCTTCCTGTAATAGAAGCTTTTGGACCCTGATATATAAAATCTGTGCACCCCCAACCCTCCATAGCCCTTTCTAGTACTGCTGTCTTTTTTGTAACGGGGCAATTTGGATCTCCTTCAGGCACAGAGTAGGCTGGGTCTGCATCTTCTATACCCCCTTTAGTTATACATCTAATTATTTCCAGCAGAAATATTATTTTTATATATGCAGCATAAACGGAACAGCTGGGAACTTTCTGGGGGTCTATATATATAAAAGCCAAATGTTAAGCAGCACTCTGTCCACTTAATATTGGCACATATTAGCTGCCATTATGGGATAAAAGAACACTTCGTGACTAGTGGTATTCACAGAAGTGACTTGTTCCCATAGTCATTCCCTAACATTTCATATTTTTTTTTACCTAATTTTGTACTTGCTGAATTTACAAATCTTTTTTTTTTTTTTTACCTTCTATGATTTTTTTTTTTACCTTCTATGAATTAATTGCATTCTGTAGTCCTTTTAAACCCCCCCCCCCCCCAAAAAAAAAAAATCTTACTGGAAGAATGTGATCAGTTAGAATTGTCTGTCTTAAGTGCCCATGCTTTGCAAACATCAGCACAGACTCCAAAGTTTCTGGTAATGGTTGGACCTACTTTCTGAAAATGTCTGTTAATAGTCTTGTGGTGAAAGGTTGTTTTGTTTTTAATTACCCATATGGGCAAGAGTTGTCATAAAGTGGAAGCTCACTTGAAACAGAAGTCCCTTCTCCCCCATGCTCAAATAATTATAGTTAAAGGGGTATTCTGGTCTTTACAAGTTATTCCCTATCCACATTGTAATCACACCCATGAACACATGCATCACCTCTAGTTCAAAATATTGTCTCATATTTTAAGTTGTAAAGAGGAACAGGAAGGATTTAATAGCTTGACAGCTGTTAGCAAGCTGCAACTAACCTTAAAGGTAATTTCCAGCCTAAAACATTTTTCACCTAAGGATATAGCCGTCAGAGCGCTAGACATGGAATGGACCATGATCGTCCACAACTCCATTCAAACTCATCCTAGTTGTTTAGCTGGAGATAGATGGAGGGATGATGTATGGCTAGAGGATCATTTGGGATCCTACTGGCCAGAACCAATCTAACCGATCTAACTTTTGTCACCTATCCAGTGGACTGATAAATGCATTAGGCTGAAATACCTCTTGAGGCCCAGCTGTAAACCCTCCCTCGCCACCCTAAAAAAAACAAAAACCCCAAAACCTTTATCATGGAAATACAATAAATATGTCTCCTCAGGAACTGGAGAGTTTTGGATGTTTAGTGATTTATTATTATTATTATGTTTTAACTTTTCCATCTGACTATTCACTGTTTTACAGGAATCCGCATGGGAAGTCTTGGTCTCTTCCTCCAGTGTGCAACATCGACCTTCTTCTCCATGATCATCAACAAACTTGCTAAGCAGTATGGTTCCCGGAAAGTGTATCTCTCCAGCATGATCACATTCACCTCTTCTGCCTTGGTTATATGCCTGTCACAGAACATCATCATAGTGACCATCATGTCTTCGTTAACTGGATTTGCATATGCTACACTACAGACACTCCCATACACGTTAATATGTCTCTATCACAAGGAAAAAGAAGTAAGTAAAATGTGTTAATGGTTAGTTCATTGATGACCCAATTCAGTACTGAAGAGAATGCAACATAACAGATTATATTAATAGTCTAGACCTTGGAAGGTTCTCAAAGAGATGTGGAAAGTGGAAATCATTTTGTAACTTTAACCATGTTGCATGAACCATCCAATTTTTTTATTTTTTATTTCTCCTTATTACTCCAACTGATCCCAAATTAAAAATGAAGCAACTGTACATATATTATTTAAGGGGTTGTCCAGCCATATAACAAACATTGTCCAATGGGC
Organism: Bufo gargarizans; assembly: GCF_014858855.1. Lineage (NCBI taxonomy): Eukaryota > Metazoa > Chordata > Amphibia > Anura > Bufonidae > Bufo > Bufo gargarizans. The sequence goes on along the minus strand of NC_058081.1, from coordinate 511,376,063 downwards.
TGCAGTTGGTTTAAAAAAATATATAAAGCTTATATTTACCTCACTGATCCCTGCCACTACCATTCTGACTGTGCCCAGGTCCCTGCTCTGATTCACTTCCTGCTGACCTCCATCACAGCAGGAAATAGCTGGTAATGCTGCTTAACCATTTCCTGGCTGCAGAGATTGCCCACCTCACCCAATGATAGAGTTCCAAGGTAAGATACAGACTACAAACAAACCCTGTGTAGTCTGATCTTGCAGGCCATCCATCAAACCCCTGCTCCTTGCTAACATAACATTTATATTAGTAAAAAGCAGCAGACACCTCTTGCAGAGGCACTACGAAAAGCGACACGTGTACAAGGATTACGATATGCGGCCTTGGTGGAGAAGGTTGCTCTATATGCAGATGACCTACTATTGTTTTTAGATCAATGACGTGCTTCTCTTCCAGCAGCAATGGCGATTATTAATAGTTTTGGCAGGATGTCTGGTCTAACCATAAATGGGACAAAGTCGGTAGTAATGCCTTTATCTCGGTCAGGAGGGGTGGACGAATCTGCTGTGACGGATTTGCAAATAGTTACATCCTTCAAATACTTAGGGATTCAGGTTACGGCTAATAGTAGAGAATTTCAGGACCTAAACTTGACCCCGCTACTGGATAGGTTTGGGTTTAGGAAGAAGGTCCATGCTTGGATCCGTCTTCCTCTTACATTAGTAGGGCGCACTAACTTGATTAAGATGACGCTTATGCCGCAACTCCTGTATTTGCTTCACAGCGCCCGTCCTGGATACCTCAAACCTTTTTCCGCATTGTAAATGTGATCTTCAGAGATCTCATATGGAAAAAGGGAATTCCTTGCATAAAACTTTCTACACTAACTAGGCCAAAGACCCAGGGAGGATTTAAAGTCCAGGACCCTGAGATTTATTATTTGGCAGCTCAGATGCAACATATTCGAGGGTGGGGAGATGAGGGTAAGCTGAATACTGCAGGCCGGTTGGTGAAACATCTACTGAAAGGGAAAGGTTTTTTATCGGCGTTAGAGGATGGTACCTTCCTAAGATTAGGAGTCACTTACCCAATGCTGCGTACAATCCATGAAGTGTGGTGGAAAGCTAGAGGGTTGCGGGAGTTAGTGGTTTTACTCAGTTCACCCCATATTGGCCAAATCTAATGTATGGAGAATTGAATAAGGTGTCCGCAGTACGGGCATAGAGGCAGTATGGTCTTACTAATGTGCGCCATCTGTTCCAAGATGATATGCTTAAAGAATTTAGTCAATTGCAACGAGAGTTTGCTATCCTGAAAACTCTTTTCTATGTGTATTTACAACTTAGACATGCCATTAACTCTCAGGAATGTCAGGAGAAGATAGTACCAGCTGCAAAACACGCCATAATAAATCTTAGTACAACGCACAGCACCACTAGTGGTGTAATTTCGCTTCAGAACTGGTGTCTTATGGACTCAAAGTGGAAGCAAGCCCCACTGACTCTTTATAATAAATGGCAAAGAGACATCCCAGATTTGATGGAGGAGGACTGGGAGGCAGTATTAGAGAAATTCCCAGAAGTAGCGCTCAGTGAGGCCCACAGAGTATCCCAACTATTTCTTCAGCATCGAGTCTATAGGACCCCGAGGTTGCTAAAGAAAATGGGATATAGGGTAGACGATCTATGTGCTCGCTGTGGGACACCCAATGCAGATCTTATCCATCTCATGTGGAACTGCCCGTGACTAAGACGATATTGGCTAGATGTGATAGCACTTATTGTGGATATATTTGAGGTACACCTGGAGCCGTCTGCTCTAGTGTGTATACTTGGTATAGTTAAGACACTCCCAATAGTGGCAGAACTGAAAATTGCAGTTAGGCACATTTTATACACTGCTAGGAAATTGATTGCATACTATTGGACTGCTCCGCATCCTCCGAAATTGGCGGAATTGGTGGACCGTGTACACAACTTGGTGAAATTAGAACGTTTTGTATATCAGAAAAGGGGCAACAATAAGAAATTTGATAAGATCTGGTACCCCTGGACTCATCACTATTATAGGGCTGACTTGCTGTTAGATTTGAGAATAATGGGAGTAGATAGACTTGTCGATTGGGTCTAACAGGGTATGGTGCTGTATGTATTAAGCTAAGATTCGGCAAGATGCACCCTTTTTCTGTACTGCCTCTTTTACTGAACCAATTCCAGTCAGATTTTTTCTTCTACCTGTGGAAAATCAGACCTTACTAGCGGAATGCTCCTTTCTATCTGAAATAGTATGCTGTAGGATAATGCTTGCCTCTCTGAGACCCTAAGAGACTGTATATTTTGGATACATAACTAGGCCTGGACAGGATGGCCCTCGGATGCGTTGCAGTGCACTATACACCAAATGGACACCCAAGAATTGTGAAGACTGGACGTTTATTCATATCACAGTCTATAGGTTTTTTTTTGGGGGGAGGGGGGGATTGTGGGGTGGGAGGGGTTGGGGGGTTGAAACGGGGGTTGCTTGCCTCTGTAACTTTTTTGAAAAGGTACTAATAAAAATTATCTGAATAAAAAAAAAAAAATGCAGCAGACAAATACAAGGGAGTGTGACTCCAGGAGCAGACTATGAGTACGTAAACACATAGGTCTCCACAGCAGGGAACCTAATATATTGTACAGGCAGTCCTTGATACACAGCTTAGCAGATTGGTATATTGTTTTGTGGGAAAAGATACAATTTGTACTGAATCTTTTTAATTTAAATCCCTGCTCTTTCTATGCTTAGGAGTCCAGTGGGTGGTTCTACTCAGTTATTGATAGTTATCTTTCTATGGACAGTCATACAGGGAAGGCTGTCAATCACTGATTAGAACCTGGACTCCTAAGCATTGAAAGAGCAGGGATATAAATGAATGATATGCAACTTATTCTGAATCATTTCCCACAAAATCATAATTCAATCTGATCAGCTCCTTCTACTCTATAATATGCTGGCTGCAGATATGCAACATAAAAAGTTCCCTTTAAAGAAGGACAATGTGTTACACTGTAGCTCAGTTACATCCATACTTTTTAAATCTTTTCATTATGGGAACCTGGTTAAATGATCTCAAGTCTGATCAGCAGCCCAAAGCTTGCTCCTGTGTAAACAGGAACTCCGTCTCTCCAATGTGGCTGACTTCCTGTGATCTGCAGGATGACATCAATCACCAGAGGCTCTCAGACCCCTCCCCTTCATGTACATATCTCTGTATTCTGTTTATGATATAATGTCTCTCGTATATAAAGGATCAGGAGTACAGATATATAGCAGGTAAGTGTATATAGTGATTAGCTGCAGTTATATAAACCTCCTGAGTCTCACTGCCTGTCTATGCCATCTGTGTTTGCAGACTTTCCAGTGTAGTTCTATGAGATGTAGCTTCACACTGATCTCCTTGCCTCCTGCATGAGAGAGCTGACAGGGGAGAGAGATAACAGGGCAGAGAGGCTTAAGTTACATCACACAGGAAAACATGGAGACCATGCAGTGTAAGAGGACAGCAGATGTGTCACTGATCTCTCAAGACTGCCATTACCATAGTTGCCAACTATCCAGATTTTGCCGCGACTGTACCTGATTTTCAGAGATAGTCCCGGTCCAGAAATGAGCACACCAACAAGTGGGTGTTTCCAGGTGAGTTTGGGGCATTTCCAGGGCGGGGCTTATATGTCACGATTTTACCAACTGAAAGGTTGGTAACTATGCATTACACTGAGCCGTTCAGTGTGGTGAGACTCTGACCCCTCTGTCTCTGCAAAGCCAGGCATGATGGGAAATGAAGGATTAATTAGGAAAACCATATCTGAGGGGAATGAAGATGAGTGGCAACCCACAAATAGTGTTGAGCGAACTTGTGGTTTCAAGTTTGGCGTACAAGGTTCGGGTTATCTAAGAATTCCGTTATAGATTCCGCTACTACGGACCATAGGCTGAGAGAAAAAAAATTGAAACACAAGCAAATATATAAATCAAACCAAAAGGGGTTTTCCAACATGTAACCTCCTTTGTCCATATACTAATCTACAACTGCATTTACCCTTATTAATATATGTTTTTATATAGATATATATACTTATTCTTAGAACAAGCCCTGTACCTCTTATGGATCCAGAGCTTCCCCCACTCATTGATCCCATTGTGTAGACTTTCTGCTGCAGATCAGGGGAGGAAAAGTGCAACCAGCAGGTGGCGCTATACATTCTATTGAGCAATTCATTGGCTATGCTACATTTTTGATTGCACGGAATTACAGAAGTATTCAGATTAAGGTGCTGGTTTGAAAAATGAAGAACATTTTTCATGGGATAACTCTTTTAAGGGAGACTCTAGTTATACCTTTTAAGTCCGATGAAATTCTTCCAAGGGCCCTATAACCTTTTCCTAATTTGTTGGCCATTGAAATGGAGATTAGTATGGAACTGAGTGCTTAGACCCCAGCAACGGCTAGAATGAGGAGAGAGCAGTACTCACATAGAGCGTTCTCCTCGCTACAGGAGACAGGCTGTATTCGGATACGGATTCCATCTACTGCAGCAAGGAGAAAAGATACACTGTGTGAGTGCCTATCTCACCTCCTTTAAGTAATTTGGTGGGGGGTCTTGGTGTTCATACCCTCATCAATTGCAACCTTTAACATGTTGCTATGACATATTAAAATTGTTTTCAAGGTACAGGGACACTTTAAGTATAACCAAGTGATCTCTAAATGTAGTTTTTAGTCTACAAGACTTTCTAAAATGTTAATATATTTTACTGTGAGCACCGACAATAAAGATGTTTTTGTACGCAGATATTTATGCCAAGACCCGCACTGCCAAACATCCGGAATGAAAAAATCCTCACCAAAGAAGCTGTGCACTTTTCACCCAATATACCAAGCAGCTACCAAAATGGAACTCATAAACAAAAAGGACACACCAATGAAGAAACAATATATATCACTCAAGAGCTGGATACATATGTTCCTCCTGAAGACCATCCCTACTACCCAATAGACAATAATAACCAGGTGGTCAACACAGACGATAAACCTCTTAAAGACGTTTATGCAAAGAGAGGGATTGGCCTTGACTTTGCGACTCTTGACAGCACATTCCTCCTGTCTCAGGTCTTTCCATCCCTCTTCATGGGAATGTTTGTACAATTGATGGAAAATGTTACAGTCTACATTGCCTCATCCGTTGTTTTTGGAGTATTTGCCATATATTTAGCAAACCGTGTTGTTTTCGACCAAAAAGACTTACGAACATAAAAATATATTATCTTGATAGTAGAAAAGGCGAGGATGAAAACTTGTTTACAGTGTTCACGTTTACAGCCATAAATGTTTCTCTGTAGTTTTTGCCTTTTCACTTTTCCTTTTCACTTTCCTTTTCACTTTCCTTTTTACTCTTATCTTTCTCCCTTTGTTTTCTCCCTGTCCTTATTTGTTTTTTTCCCTTTTCCTTTCTAGCTTTTCTTCCCCTTTCCACTCTACCTTTCTTTTCACTTTTCCCTCTCTTCTTGCTTTTCCCTTTTCTCTCACTTTTTCTCTCTTTTCGCTTTTTCCTCTGTACTCACTTTCTTTGTGGTTTTTTTTTTCACATTTTTCCCTTTTTTCCCATTTATTTTTTTATTTTCCTCTTTTCCCCTGTCTTTTTTATCCTTTTTCTTTCCTTATTCCAACCACATGAAGATGATTAAAGAGAAAAATTTACCAAGAATCAATCTGTCAAGTAGGATAAGCTGTTACAAATATGGGCCAAAATAGAAGCAGAGCAGTCAAGGAACCAGAGAAAAAAATTTTTTGGACCAAGAGACATTTTAAGCCCAGTCTCACAGAGGCAGTAGCAACATAAGATATTTAATGGGTGTCTTCACCTGCATTTAGTTTTTAGAATTATCTGATCTTTGTACTTTAACCTTACTTTTATGCATCTCTTATTGATGCTTGGTAATAATTTACTCCTCTTCGTTAATCTTATTTCGGCCAATAATGCAATTCAGAAGGTGAAAATTGTGACTTTTCCACGCCCCCTCCCGCCCCCCCTTTCCCAGAGGCATTATTTGGTCTTCTAAGTCAGGGATGCCCAACCTGCAGCACTCCAGCTGTTGAAAAACTACAACTCCCAGCATGCCTGGATATCTTACATCTATCACGGCATGTTGGGAGTTGTAGTATTCCACAGGTTGGGCATCCCTGTCCTAAGCAATATGTTTTGGGAAAGGTGTAATGTTAAGGTATTGGGTTCATTATCTGTGACCAGGTGGCAGCTTTCTGAAGCAAATACCTCTCCCCATTGCTGTTTCTGCAGTGGAGACCAAGTGGGCTAAATGCCAATTTTGATCATTTCTAGTATTTTTCCACCGAGCCGCACATTTTTAGCTGCTTCATCATTGAAATCAAAGCACAATCTCTGAAATTCAGATTTGAATACAGGAGTGTAAATCCCACAAGGAGAATCAAATATTGTAACTGAAAATTATTTTGAAAAATATATATTTTTTCAGATTATTTTAAGGATTCCACACAATGTACTGTATAACTTATAAGGAATACTAACTACTGCTACTTAATTGGCCTTTTAGAGCTCTTACTACAATGTAAAGAAAAGCTGCTAGCTTTTTATGTTTTTACTGTGCTATAGGAATGTTTGTATTTTTTTTTTTTACATTATATCCAGGAGATTTTCATAGTGAAAAAGTTACACTCTCCCCTATACAGTTTGTAGGTAGCCATTTTATGAGTCAAACCTAATAGTCAGACTCTCAGGAACTAAAGGGTTTAAATTGAATGGGGTACTTCTATTGCCGTTTCCTGCTAGAAGTCCCTTCCTATACATATACCTGCATAGAGAATACAGGGTTATAATCTGGAAGTGTTCCTGTGTTCCTTCTGCAGGTACCTGTAAAGGGTCATCATAGGGATATCCATTAATTTAATATGGTGTGTAGTTTGAGACCACAATATTAAAGAATGTATTTTAGGCTGACCATAGGAAAGTCTTCTGACCCCCAAGAACATATGGGACTGCATCACACACTGAAGTTGGCCTTTTATTATTGAGCTCATCCTAATGCCTCATTCACACGTCAGTGTTTGGTCAGTGATTTCCATCAGTGATTTTGAGCCAAAACCAGGTGCGGCTCTAAACACATAACAGGAGCAGATCTTTCCCTTATATCTTATGTCTGTGGAGGCTCCAATCCTGGTTTTGGCTCACAATCACTGATGGAAATTACTGGCCAAAACACTGACGTGTGTATAAGGCTTAAAACTGAGCTGACATTGAAATAAACGCAGTGTTTTCTAGAGAGCAACCATCATCAGCAAACCCAAGATCTGCTAAAGCTCAGATGAAATGCCTGTCAGGAGAACATTTATCTTTTTCTCAACACCACTACAAACATGGCATGTTTGTAGTGGAATCAAGATAATTATCTGTTTGAAGGGAATAGGAGAATAAGTTTAATCTCCTGAGGGAACAAAGCATGGGGATATTAAAATCCAACATGCTTGATCCCTCTTTTCCCAATATCTGAAGTCAGCCCTCCATACACATTAGATACTAGACCAACCCATCCAAAATCCATGGGTTCAACCACATTTTATATTATGCATTTGGCCTTCTTAAAGGGAATCTGTAACCAGTTTAACTGGTGAACTAGACCATGATTAAAAAGCTGGGTCACTTACTTGTTTAAGCCATTATTATATATATTTTTTTAAATCCCTATTGAACAGCTATAGCATGAGTCAAGCTCTGTCCTCAATACAGTGCCCAAGCTATATTGAGAAGTGTCCAGCTCTCACCTACCCCACCACTGATTGTACCCAGAAGCAGCTGGTAGAGCTTCTCCAAAGAAGTTTAAGGTAAAAACTGAGTCAAAAAAGTAACTAAATAGTATTTCTATCAGGGTCTTTGTCACCAGTTTATGCTGCCCTGAGACGTGACGGATTCCCTTGGAGACCTTATTCACAGGGTCATTTTATGTCTATGCTTCTGGATGCATCAACATGGGACCTTTCCTAAAAAGAAAATGGGAGGGGGTTTATTGCACAACCCTTTAAGAACACTGCAGCAAACAAGTCCACAAGTCATCCAAAACTATAATTCCTTCAGTCTAGCTGGAAGACATCCAATATGTCTGCCATCTTTCCCAAAGTTTTGAAAGACAAATCTGCCATGTTATGTAGTAACAGAATAGGGATAACAGTAACTCTTTGCTTTACAGAAAGTTGACGAATGTTCTACACAAAACAATTAGATTGCTGCTTTTATCTTCTATTCTAGCATTAAAGATGGTTTCTGAGTTAAAAAATGACTGCTTTCCTCCTGAAACAGCCATTTGAGTCCACAGGTAATGTCCAGTATTTTGCCTTGGCTCCATTAAAGTGAATGGAGCTGTGCTGTAATGACGCACACAATCTGTGGACAGCAGCGGCACAGTTTCCAGACGAAAGCAGACATTTTTTTTCTAACCCTAGACACCCTTTTTAACAATATGACAGCAGAGATCTGATTAGCTGTCATGGGCAACACCTTTAATGGGAGTTGCTGATACTGGGCAACAGCTCAGATGAACTTTTATTTTATTTTTTATACTGCATAATTATTGACGCCCCGCATTAATATTGAAATCTGAAGCCTTATAACAATGTTTTACCTAAGTGCCTATACTTCTTGTTTTATGTTCTGTTGTTTTTTTAAAATAAGAAACTACTATATTTAAGGGGAATTTTTCTACTGTTGTAATTTCAGAAGTAATTTATATGTTAGGATTTTTTGTAGCTTTGACACAGTTATCATGTAAATACTATGTATACATATTGTTATAAAACTCATTTCAATAAATTATTCCTCTGATGCTTTTATGGATTTCTATTAGCTTTTGTCCATGATATTTCCTGTCACTAAAGCATTTTTTTGTTTCAACTTTTGCAAAATTCCTAAAATAAAAAAATATATATATAAAGGATCAAATAGGATCTGTCCTAATTCTGCATATCAAAACCAGTTATTAAACTGTTACTACTGTGCAAACAAATGAGCAAGCTCCCATCGACCAGCACCCAACATGGCTCTTGGGCAACGCCCATATTATACAAAGAGAGGTGGTGGTAGCAAGACGTCTTACCCTGGTGATGTCTTCAATGAAGCTGTGCTCTCTGCTCCGAAACTAAGTGCTTTCTACTCTCCTGGCCCCTCCTATCCCCACCGAAAGGTCAGTATGCATGTACAGTTGCCTCGTACTTCGGAAATGTGGCCAGGTATAGAGATCACTAAATAATTTTATGAAGTTAGGGGTGGTGGGAAGTAAAGGACACACAGGGAGCTTCTAAACCTTACTCCACCCCATCACTGGCTGAGTTATTCTGGACTGAGTTAAAAACCCATGGACTGAGCTACAGTATACTAAAAAGAATTTATTTTGAAATGGGGTTATTTCTTCTAGAATGTGGAACTGTTCAAGTTTGTCTTTAACTCCATCTTCCCTTAGTGCAGGCTGTATTAGCTGTTTAGCAGAGCCAGGACTGACAACCTCAGCAGTGCCAGGTGCTGCTCAAGTTAAATACACCAGCTGCGGTAAGACAGAGCTTTTGGTGGCCAGCCTACCGATCAGCAAGAAACTACTTTAACCACCGGTCTGCCATCCTGAAAAAGGCCTTGCTGCTTGCACTACTGTTGTTCAAGGGTGGACTGCCAAGGTACTTCTCTATCCAAGATTTACTACAAGACTCCAACCAACCAGCAGGGCTAATGACTTTGTACAATGACCTGTGAACAAGTGAGAGGAGGAGGTCCCAGTGTCCAAACTCATCCCACAGACAAGGTTATGGACTGTCCTACAACCACTGAAAATAGGCTCCAAAACCTTGTGTTAGTCCAACAGTAGTGCCAGAGTGGTTTCCTGTTAAACAGGTGGTATTCGTTAACCTATCAACCCTGTTTTTTTTTTTATGTTAAATAGGTTACTTATTTTGTTGATAGCTTTATGGAATTTGCTTTGAAACTAAGGATATATGATGATTTTCATTGTCATTGTTGTATTGATAGCTAGCCTATATGTTATTGTATCCAGTGTATTTCCTCTGTATATAAGACTTTTAGACCAAAATGATTCCAAATGATCATGGGTGAATTAAAATGTGAAGATTTAGGTTTCTGATCATTTGGATTCCATTTTGTATCTGTTCATATCTGTTCATTTTGTTCTTTTAGAGCTCTTGTGGCCAGTGAATGAACTGAATATTAGTTTAGAATTGTTTGTGGAAGGGAGTTATACTTCCTGTAAATATATTTTCAAGGATGTTTTGGGATTCACTGCGGACCTGGCAACTGGTGGCTCCAGGGTCTGGAATGATAACAGATGAACAAAAAAGTACACAATGATTCTTTATACTGCGCATGTCCTGGCTGCATTCCAGTAGAGAATGAAGCTTTTTGGTTAAACAGTATAAAGCTATCCCCATAGGATGAGGTCAGAAACTCATCCTATGGAGGGACTCCTCGCGTAGCGCCCTAATTGGTGTTTTACTGATGGAGACTTTGCCATCGCTGAAAGGGTTTCCCAGCTGATGTGTTGCTGTTAGGGTACTTTCACACTTGCGTTGTTGGATTCCGGCAGGCAGTTCCGGCAATTTGTGTGTAAACTGATACCATTTGTAGACTGATCCGGATGCGGATCCGTCTCACAAATGCATTGCAATACCGCATCCGTCCCTCCGGTTGTCATACGGAAAAACAGATCCGGTATTTTTCTTTTTCACACTTTGAGGTCTGCGCATGTCCCGTTTTTCCGGGACACTTGGGGGTCGGATCCGGCATTAATGCATTTAAATGGAAAATAATGCCGTAAGTGTTCCGTAATTTTGGACAGAGAAAATACCAATGCGGTATTTTCTCCATCCAAAAACCGTACAGTGACTGAACTGAAGGCATCCTGATGCATACTGAACGGATTGCTCTGCATTCAGAATGCATTAGGATATACCTGATCATTTTTTTTCCGGTATTGAGCCCCTAGGACGGAACTCAAAACCGTAAAAGTTTAACACAAGTGTGAAAGTACCCTAAGATGATGTTAACTGAATCGGTTATGTATGTACCTTCATTCTGTGTGTAGTCAGGACTCCAGCTGAAGTGGTGATGGAATGTGTATTATGTTCTTTATCCATTGTATATACAGTGGGATGCTTAAGTTTGGGCAACCTTGTTAATCGTCATGATTTTTCTGTATAAATCGTTGGTTGTTACGATAAAAAATGTCAGTTAAATATATGATATAGGAGACACACACAGTGATATTTGAGAAGTGAAATGAAGTTTATTGGATTTACAGAAAGTGTGTTATAATTGTTTAAACAAAATTAGGCAGGTGCATAAATTTGGGCACCACAAAAAACAAATGAAATCAATATTTAGTAGATCCTCCTTTTGCAGAAATTACAGCCTCTAAACACCTCCTGTAGGTTCCAATGAGAGTCTGGATTCTGGTTGAAGGTGTTTTGGACCATTCCTCTTTACAAAACCTCTTTAGTTCATTCAGGTTTGATGGCTTCCGAGCATGGACAGCTCTCTTTAACCGCCTCCCGACCGCTTAACGCACGGATGCGCCTGGGAGGCAGTCGATTCATTCCTCCTGGACGCATCCATGCGTCATCTCGTGAGAGGCGAGATTTCCTTCACAGGAACGGAAGGTAAGCGAGTGGATCTCCAGCCTGCCAGCGGCGATCGTTCGCTGGCAGGCTGGAGATGCGATTTTTTTAACCCCTAACAGGTATATTAGACGCTGTTTTGATAACAGCGTCTAATATACCTGGTCCTCTGGTGGTCCCTTTTGTTTGGATCGACCACCAGAGGACACAGGTAGCTCAGTAAAGTACCACCAAACACCACTACACTACACTACACCCCCCCGTCACTTACTTATTAACCCCTTATGAACCCCTGATCACCCATGATCACCCCCATATAGACTCCCTGATCACCCCCTGTCATTGATCACCCCCCTGTAAGGCTCCATTCAGACGTCCGTATGATTTTTACGGATCCACGGATACATGGATCGGATCCGCAAAACACATACGGACGTCTGAATGGAGCCTTACAGGGGGGTGATCACCTCATATACACTCCCTGATCACCCCCTGTCATTGATCACCCCCCTGTAAGGCTCCATTCAGACATCCGTATGATTTTTACGGATCCACGGATACATGGATCGGATCCGCAAAACACATACGGACGTCTGAATGGAGCCTTACAGGGGGGTGATCACCTCATATACACTCCCTGATCACCCCCTGTCATTGATCACCCCCCTGTAAGGCTCCATTCAGACATCCGTATGATTTTTACGGATCCACGGATACATGGATCAGATCCGCAAAACACATACGGACGTCTGAATGGAGCCTTACAGGGGGGTGATCAATGACAGGGGGGTGATCAATAACAGGGGGGTGATCAGGGAGTCTATATGGGTGATCACCCCCCTGTCATTGATCACCCCCCTGTAAGGCTCCATTCAGACATTTTTTTTTGGCCCAAGTTAGCGGAAATTTTTTTATTTTATTTTTTTTCTTACAAAGTCTCATATTCCACTAACTTGTGTCAAAAAATAAAATCTCACATGAACTCACCACGGAATCCAAATGCGTAAAAATTTTTAGACATTTATATTCCAGACACCCCAAGGTATTCCGTGAGGGGCATATTGAGTCCATGAAAGATTGAAATTTTTGTCCCAAGTTAGCGGAAAGGGAGACTTTGTGAGAAAATACAAAAAAAAATCCATTTCTGCTAACTTGTGCCCAAAAAAAAAAAAATTCTATGAACTCACCATGCCCCTCATTGAATACCTTGGGGTGTCTTCTTTCCAAAATGGGGTCACATGTGGGGTATTTATACTGCCCTGGCATTTTAGGGGCTCGAAAGCGTGAGAAGAAGTCTGGAATATAAATGTCTAAAAATGCCCTCCTAAAAGGAATTTGGGCCGCTTTGCGCATCTAGGCTGCAAAAAAGTGTCACACATGTGGTATCGCCGTACTCAGGAGAAGTTGGGGAATGTGTTTTGCGGTGTCATTTTACATTTACCCATGCTGGGTGAGATAAATATCTTGGTCAAATGCCAACTTTGTATAAAAAAATGGGAAAAGTTGTCTTTTGCCAAGATATTTCTCTCACCCAGCATGGGTATATGTAAAATGACACCCCCAAACACATTCCCCAACTTCTCCTGAGTACGGCGATACCACATGTGTGACACTTTTTTTGCAGCCTAGGTGGGCAAAGGGGCACACATTCCAAAGAGCACCTTTCGGATTTCACCGGTCATTTTTTACAGATTTTGATTTCAAACTACTTCTCACGCATCTGGGCCCCTAAAATTCCAGGGCAGTATAACTACCCCACAAGTGACCCCATTTTGGAAAGAAGACACCCCAAGGCATTTTGTGATGGGCATAGTGAGTTCATGGAAGTTTTTATTTTTTGTCACAAGTTAGTGGAATATGAGACTTGTAAGAAAAAAAAAAAAGAAAAAAAAAATAAAACTTCATTTTCCGCTAACTTGTGACAAAAAATAAAAAGTTCTATGAACTCACTATGCCCATCAGTGAATACCTTAGGGTGTCTTCTTTCCGAAATGGGGTCATTTGTAGGGGTTTTCTACTGTCTGCGCATTGTAGAACCTCAGGAAACATGACCGGTGCTCAGAAAGTCCGAGCTGCTTCAAAAAGCGGAAATTCACATTTTTGTACCATAGTTTGTAAACGCTATAACTTTTACCCAAACCATTTTTTTTTTTACCCAAACATTTTTTTTTATCAAAGACATGTAGAACAATAAATTTAGCTAAAAATGTATATATGGATGTCGTTTTCTTTGCAAAATTTTACAATTGAAAGTGAAAAATGTTATTTTTTTGCCAAAAAATCGTTAAATTTCGATTAATAACAAAAAAGTAAAAATGTCAGCAGCAATGAAATAGCACCAAATGAAAGCTCTATTAGTGAGAAGAAAAGGAGGTAAAATTCATTTGGGTGGTAAGTTGCATGACCGAGCAATAAACGGTGAAAGTAGTGTAGTGCAGAAGTGTAAAAAGTGGCCTGGTCATTAAGGGTGTTTCAGCTAGGGGGGCTGAAGTGGTTAAGTCACTGTGCATCGGTCAACCATTCGGCACACTTTACAAGGAGATGCTGTATGCGAGAGTGATGCAGAGGATGCCTTTTCTCCGCCCACAGCACAAAAAGTGCCGCTTGAGGTGGGCTAAAGCACATTTGGACAAGCCAGCTTCATTTTGGAATAAGGTGCTGTGGACTGGTGAAACTAAAATAGAGCTATTTGGCCATAACAAGGGGCGTTATGCATGGAGGAAAAAGAACACAGCATTCCAAGAAAAACACCTGCTACCTACAGTAAAATATGGTGGTGGTTCCATCATGCTGTGGGGCTGTGTAGCCAGTGCAGGGACTGGGAATCTTGTCAAAGTTGAGGGACGCATGGATTCCACTCAGTATCAGCAGATTCTGGAGACCAATATCCAGGAATCAGTGACAAAGCTGAAGCTGCGCAGGGGCTGGATCTTTCAACAAGACAACGACCCTAAACACTGCTCAAAATCCACTAAGGCATTTATGCAGAGGAACAAGTACAACGTTCTGGAATGGCCATCTCAGTCCCCAGACCTGAATATAATTGAAAAATCTGTGGTGTGACTTAAAGAGAGCTGTCCATGCTAGAAGCCATCAAACCTGAATGAACTAAAGATGTTTTGTAAAGAGAAATGGTCCAAAATACCTTCAACCAGAATCCAGACTCTCATTGGAGCCTACAGGAAGCGTTTAGAGGCTGTAATTTCTGCAAAAGGAGGATCTACTAAATATTGATTTCATTTATTTTTTGTGGTGCCCAAATTTATGCACCTGCCTAATTTTGTTTAAACAATTATAGCACACTTTCTGTAAATCCAATAAACTTCATTTCACTTCTGAAATATCACTGTGTGTGTCTCCTATATCATATATTATAATATATGAAATTTTTTATCATAACAACCGATTTATACAGAAAAATCGTGATGATTAACAAGGTTGCCCAAACTTTCGCATCCCACTGTAGATATGTGCAAAAGAAGGACATTATATCGCTATATGTATATACTACTTATTTAATATTTAATAAAATCATATCATAAGCCGTCCTTTGAAATGTAGCTGTAGTTTCATTTAAGAGTCTATCTTTAAAGAGGATTCGAATGTGAGGTCTTGCTCTTATAAGCAAAACGGGTATCTACAAGATAAAGGACCTAATCTACATAGTCTATCAATGCTATTCATTAACAATACTGCCCCTAATTGTTTAACAAGAAGCCACCTTGGCACCACAGGGCTTCTCAAAACGAAAAAACTCTATGTATGTTGAACTAAGGCTACTTTCACACTTGCGTTCGGGGCTCCGCTTGTGAGTTCCGTTTGAAGGCTCTCACAAGCGGCCCCGAACGGATCCGTCCAGCCCTAATGCATTCTGAGTGGATGCGGATCCTCTCAGAATGCATCAGTCTGGCACCGTTTGTCCTCCGCTCCGCTCAGCAGGCAGACACCCGAACGCAGCTTGCAGCGTTCGGGTGTCCGCCTGGCCGTGCTGAGGCAAACGGATCCGTCCAGACTTACAATGTAAGTCAATGGGGACGGATCCGTTTGAAGTTGACACAGTATGGCTCAATTTTCAAACGGATCCATCCCCCATTGACTTTCAATGTAAAGTCAAAACGGATCCGTTTGCACTATCATGAACAAAAAAAAAATAATAAAAAAAAATATATATATTATTATTATTATTTTTTTTTTGTTCATGGTAATGCAAACGGATCCGTTCTGAACGGATCTAAGCGTTTGCATTATAGGTGCGGATCCGTCTGTGCAGATACCAGACGGATCCGCACCGAACGCAAGTGTGAAAGTAGCCTAACAAGAGTTTCTTTATGTAAAGGGGGAATATTAATCACCAATATTATGCGGATATCAATAATTAATATTCCTAAATAGGAGGAGCCGTCTATTGATGACTCCACCTATTTATACCTTTATATAACAATAACACAATACTTTCGCTATGCTTTACACTGATCGCTACACTAGCTGCATGCGCCTTACTGAACTAACTATCGCCAATAACTACACGTTACACAGATAGTTACAAGTAACACAGTATTTATTACTTACAATACACTACGCACGCAATGCACTAACAATACAGCCTAAACTACACTACACGTTTCCCAAATTCCACCCACAAACTAACTATACAATACACACACACACATTTATATATTAACAACCCACCCATCTAGTTCTATACTATCCCTATGGGGTACACAGAGGGTTAACGGTGGTCTTACAGGGGTGTAAGCCGACCACAAACACAAAGGATTAACAATGGGGATAATATCAGAACTGTACAGCAATGCAGGGGTTAAATACCCTGCAAGTGTACAGTGAGGGGAGGGGGGGGGGGGGTGGCAGAGGTTACCACCAGGGGTTACAACCAGGGGTTAATCAGGGTAGGGAAAGGGTAAACCAGGGGGGGGGGGGGATAATTGTAATCTAATTATACGCTATATCTATATATATTTATAGATCAATGGTTATAAATATATATATATATATATATATACATATAGACGTACACACCACAATACAAACCTAGCTACACTAGACAATTCCCAATTCCACCCCACACTCTAGCTGTACATGCATTCCTTAGCAGCCCACCCCAAAACACACACTCAGCTGCTACTGGAGTAAGCAGGCAGCAGTGAAGGGAGGCAGGAAAGGGGTGAATATGGTTGGCACTGCAAGGGCAGAGGTACAATGCCATGCCAGCGTATACTCAGCCATCTCCAGGGGCATATGGCCCTCTCTTCCTTCAGGCAGCAGTCCCCATGTGTCTGTGATTGTAGTCTGGTTGCAAGAGACCCTCTTCCTGGTTTCAGGCTCCTATATCAGCCTCAGAAACAGCCCACCTCCCCCCTTCTCAGGGGTGTGACATCATAGTGTGACTGTGACGTATGCATGCCAGTTGGCCCCCTGAGGCTAGCAGCACCACACGCCCAGCCATGTCACAAACACAAGGTGGGGCCGCATAGTAAATAGGCTGATAAACTCAACAAAGTGCCTCAAATCAATTGATCCCTTAGCCTTTGAAGTCACCAGCCACCTGGAGACATATCCACCCCCTGCAGGAACTGGCTGAACGCCGGGGAAATTTAAGTATATATATATGTATATAGATACTTGGGGCGCATCTATATACATATATATATTCATTATAAACCTGGGGGCATACATGGGCAGTTATAGGCCCATATACATATATATATATATATATACATACACCTGGGGGAGAGCCATGGCAGATACACATATATGTCCTCCTGATAATATATATACACATATAAGGGGCATAATGTATTCTAAGGGGGATTTTATATATATATATATATATGTTATAAGGGGCCACAACCATATATATATTATAAGGGGCACGGTCTAAAGGAGGCACATATTTCCCACAGGGGCCACCATGAGCCCCTGGGGATCACCATGGGCAGACGTGCGCAGATGCTGGGCACATCTGCGCACATCGTCCCATGATGCTGTGGTTAATGTATGCACATATATACCATACATGCCCGCACGTGTTTGCAGGCATGCATGGATATATATGCATACGTCTCAACCCTTCCTCAACACTTTAGTTAGGATATTCTTTGCTTCTGATCTTCTAAAATGCTCAGTCTCTGGTGCCGTTTCTTGATCTTGACTTTAGAATCCTCCTCTCGTCGACTTTATCTTTTTAATAAAGGCAGTGGTATCAGCCCATCCCATTAAAGAGTTCTCCCAACACTCACAAGTATCAAAGTCAATTCTCCATTTTTTCATGCTCTGTACACCAGAATGAGTGGCGTTTCATACCAGGATATAGATGTGAACTTTCCTGGTTTTCAACCACTCTCACTAAAAGTCTACTCTTTGTGACTTTGCCTAGCCTAGTCTTTTACCTTTCCTTTCTTGGGCAGACGATTACCTTTGCAAATCACCCCCCGGACAACAGTAGTGGGAGCAGCAAGGCCTTGTTCTGCATGACAGATTGGGTGGTTGGCAGGCCACCATAAACTGTGTCTTACCACATCTGGTGTCATTGACTTTAGCAGCACCTGGGCACTGCTGAGGTTGTCCTGGCTCTGCTAATGCAGTCTGCACTTAGGGAAGAATTGAGGACAAACTTAAACAGTTCCACCTATTCTAGCAGGAAAAAAAGATTCAAAATAAATTTAGCTCGGGATTAACTCAGTCTATGGGTTTTACATCAGTCCAAAATAACTTATTCTATGGCAATTTCAGCTGTCAATGGGGGTAAAGTACATTTAAAAACTTCCTTGTACCATTTACTTGCCACCACCCCTGCATCAGATGGATTAAACAAAACAAACGATTGTCCCATTATGACTTTTGTCAGTCTAACACTGCTTTCAATAACATTGCCCAATGGAACCAAGAGGTCCCCTGCCAAAGCAAAAAACTTTGCTAAATCCTATACCTAAGTCTCATTGTACACTTATATATACATGTACTATTCTCAATTATTAGTTCAGTATTTGGCCCAATATGTGATAACATTTCCAAAATAAAAACCGCTACATAAAGTAATCCACACTTCGTGACAGTCCTTATCTTTGTTCCTAACACATTAAATAAACAATAGCAATCAATATGTTTCAATGGTTTTGGGTGGCCTTTGTCACATGATAACCCTGTAACATATATTACTTTCTTTTAGTTACTCGTAAAGCACTAAAAGCTTAAAAATACACAGATATGTCTTTCATGATGTTTCCTAAACATCTGGGCACACTTCCTTATTAACTGTTGGATGACCTCCAATATCTACAATGGGCAGACTGTTAACTGCCCAAGCTCCTGCAGACTATCAGAGTGTGTCAATGATCTCTACATATAGATATTTAGCCACTTATAAAGATCTCATGTGACAGCTTAAACTGTCACCCTTCCCTTGTCTAATGGATGCTGGGGTCCCATCCATAGACAACCAGACCATATGAAATCTTTATTTCATTTCATAAACAATAAGCATATTTTTGCCCAAATCCCACTTCTGACACCAAAGGTATTATGGTTGGATGAGCAGTTTGGGTAAAAATAGACTTAATACGACTTACGTGAATAAAGAGCTTACTAAACGGTGAATATATATATATATATATATATATATACACAAAGATAAAAATAATTCACCGAGAGTCATGTGGACAAATGAGTGAGCTCCCATCGACCAGCACCCAACATGGCTCCCAGCCAATACCCATATGATACAAAGAGAGGTGGTAGCAAGACATTTTACCCTGATGATGTCTTCAAAGGAGTTGCGCTCTCTGTTCTGAAACAGTTTTCTACTCTCCTGACCCCTCCTAGCTCCACCTAAATGTCAGTACTATGGGCATCGGACTCGCTTTCAGCTTCTGCGCATGCGCCCGGCACCCATAGCTTTCTATTGGGCATGCGCCGGATCTCGGAAGGTCGGGGACTGCAGAAGCCGCCCAGCTAAGTGAATATTGATGAGCTGGGCGTCGCTTCAAAAACGGCGGTTGGGCTGATGCTGGCTGGGCGCAAGAGAAGCTGAAACCCTGCCCCTTGGGCAGAAAGAACAGCGATTAGTTCAGGTTATAAAACGTGAGTTTACTGTATTCATAATGTGGACAGGGGGGATACTTATATGTTTTTAATGCACTTTAGAAGACCTGTGCATGGATATGTACAGCTAATTATGGTTATTGGGCCTGTCAGTGTCCCTTTAACCTTTACCCCAAGTGAAGGGAAGGCTAGCTAGTAGTATCTATACCTTTCTACCAATTAGATTATGTTAAATAATTATAATAATGCATTTGATCGCTATACATAGTATTTCTGCTATTTACAGAGCATATGAACCAAGCAAAGAATTGCCTTCTTTATCCTCTCCAGCCTACCAAGAAAACCACAGATAATTTTCATAGCTGAACGGGATTTATTATTTGTATATTATTTGTCATCTTAAAGACATAAGGCGCCGGCCTTTACAATTGTAGTAATCTAAATATACCCTATGGAATGTGCGGCTATCATTGCAGGGTATTATTAGATATAAGAATTACTATATTAAAAGGATATCAAATGCACACACATATCTGCTTTAGGACTGAAAGACCACATTTATTTTTGAAGTGTAGGACATTATTTGGCTACAACAACATCTAAGACCTTTTTGAATAAAATAGATAAATGAAAACGACATATCAACTTGCCGTTGGTTTCCTCAGATACAAAGCTCAATTGAACGGTTTACACTATGGTCTGGTCTTGTTTTTTTTATAGAATTCTAACCACAACATTCCCCATTTACTATCTTCATCTGTGTGTCAGAGTGGACAGTACAGAGTGGATATTACATGGACAGGTCATTGATTAATATAGCCACTTTATTATACTCAAAAGGGTTGTCCCACAAAAATATCCTACAGTTTTCAAACCAGCACGTGGATTGGAATACTTTTGTAATTGCATGTATTATAGCCACTGAGCTATTCACTGAAATCTATCACAACCCAGAGAAAAGGACATGCTTCCTAAGCTACCAGCTTGAAATAAATCTAGCAGAACAATTGGAGCAATGAATGAGGAGATCTCTGGATCCATGTGAGGTACAGGGCTGGTTCTAGCTTTGTTAGAAAGAGGTCGTCATACTATATGATGTCTCATTTTCATTTTTTACATAAATCATGGGAATAACCCCTATACCTCTAAATGTAGTGCTGAGCATTATTAAGATGCTAATACACTGCCAGATATACAGTATGTCACAGTTTCACTTGTGTAAATACTATATATATTATTAGGGGTACAGTTGGCATTAGTGGGCATGTCTGCAGCACAAATAGTTCAAATTCACAGGTCAATTAAAGAAGTTTGTTTATCTGAAGTTCCAGTTAGGGAGACAATTTATCAGAAGCATCGGAAGCCTTTAGCAATCGAGCAGTATTCTCCAATGCTTCACACTGGCCTCCACAATGCTGCTGTACAATGCATCTAGATGCAAGGTGTGGAGGAGATCCTCTGAATGTTGCGGGGACTTGTAAGGGGGTCAGACCATAAGACAACTTGGTGTCATCTGCAAAAATAGAAATGGGGCTATTAATCCCATCCTCGATGTCATTATTAATTAACCTTGGGGTACACCACCTGGGACCATTCTGAATAGAAATCATTGACCGCAACTCTCTGGACACGGTCCTTCAGCCAGTTTTCAATCTATCAATTTTTTTTATTACAATGGGCTACTATTTTAATAGACTAATAAAAGTTAAGTATTATTTAAGGTCACCCATCATTTTCTGCTTATACTTGTCTGAGGAACTGGGTACCCATTTATGTGAAACAGTACTAACCACTTAACCCATGGTTGTGTGATTAGTTTTGGTTCAGTTTTCAATCTAATTACAAATAGTGTTGAGCGAACTTCAGTTTTGGAAGTTCGAGTTCAGATATGTGCTGAATTGCATTATAGAGTCCGTTACGATGAAGCATAATGCAACTCCATATATCAAGGGGAGAAAAACAGAACTGGATTGCACATCCACAATGCTACGCTTAGATCTAATTAAACTCACTTCTTAGCGCAATATTAAGTGTACAGCCCCCCATACTGCATGCTGTACAAGAAGCATTAGTGTACATTTTGATCAAAAGGCATAAGCCCACTCACAACGTCAAGGTCGCCTCTTAGAGTGGGACCTACTCTGAAAAATAGGAGCAGCACAGTGTGGTTTTAATTCAGCAGAAGTCTGCATATAAGTGGTAATTGACCTGCAGTTCCTGATAGCAAAGGACATGTTGTGTTAGACAACTGTTTAGATGGTGCAGTACTGCATGGTGGCCTTTGTTTTTGTGGCACTGTGCTGGTGGGTCAGTGGGACCCAGTGCAGTGGGTGGCATTGTCAGATAGCAGGGTTGCTGTTTGACTCCTGGGTCCTGCCGCCTGCTAGGGTAGTGCCACGTTGTCACCGCACTGTGCTGCGCCTTTTTGTCAGAGTAGGTCCCACTCTAAGAGGCAACCTTGACGTGGTGAGTGGGCTTATGTTTTTTTAACCAAATTGTACACTAATGCCTCTTGTACAGCATGCAGTATAGGGGGTTGTACACTTAATATTGCGCTGAGGAGTGAGTTTAATTAGATCTAAGCGTAGCATTGTGGATGTGCGATCCAGTTCTGTTTTTCTCCCCTTGATATAACGCAATTCCATGACGGAATGCATAACGAAATGCCTGTAGGGGTATTCCATCATAGTAGAAGTCTATGGCCAGCATAACGGATCCGTCCGGTTTCCGGTATGCAGGAGAATACTCCTGCATAACGAAAACTATACGGATCCGTTATGCTGGCCCTTAGACTTCTATTATGACGGAATGCCTCTACATGAATTCAGTCATGGAATTGCGTTATGGTACGTGGTAATGGAATCCATAACGCAATTCAGCACATATCCGAACTTGAACTTACAAAACTGAAGTTCGCTCAACACTAATTACAAACTATACTTTCTGAGCCTATAGACCTTATTTTACCTAACAAACGTCTATGAGGGACATTATCACATGCCTTCGCAAAATCCAAGATTACTACATCCACAGCTGTCCCTCTATCTTTTACTCATTTCTTCATAAAAACAAATCAAGTCAGTCTGATGATTTCTGTCCTTGGTAGACTCATGCTGGTTATCAGACCTTAGATCAGCCCCCCAATGTTAATCAGACCTCAGATCTGACTCTGAATGTTAATCAGACCACAGATTAGAGCCCCCAATGTTAATGAGACCTCAGATCAGACCCCCCCCCCCCCAGTGTTAACCAGATTTTGGATCAAACCTCTCCAATGTTAATGAGACCTCAGATCAGACCTTCAATGTTAATCAGACCTTAGATCAGATCCCCCAATATTAAGCAGACCTTAGATCAAAGCTCTCCAATGTTGATGAGACCTCAGATCAGACTCCCCTCCAATGTTAACCAGACCTCAGATCAAACCTCTCCAATGTTAATGAGACCTCAGATCAAACATCGAATGTTAATCAGACCTCAGATAACCCCCCCCCCCCCCCATGTTAACCAGACGTCAGACTAGACCTCCCCAATTTCAAGGTGGATTTAGACATACAGACAGGGTCGGTGCAAGGATTTTTGCCCCCCTAGGCAAAGATCCATTTTGCCGCCCCCTCATGTCACTCACTCACTGACAGACACACACACACAGACACACACACACACTGACAGACAGACAGACAGACACACACTCAGACACTCACTGAATGACGTACACATACACTCACTGACAGACAGACATACACTCAGTGACAGACAGACACACGCTCAGACACTCACTGAATGACGCACACAGAAACTCACTGACAGACATACTCACTAACAGACACACATACACTCACTGACAGACAGACACACTCACTCACTGACAGACATACACCTACCCACTGAAACACACACACACAGAAACTCACTGGCAGACAAACACACACACATACTAACAAACACCCAGACCCTTACTGACCAACAGACATCCACACTCACTGACATACACTCACTCACTGACATACACACACACACACACAGACACTCAATGACAGACACACATACCTTTACTGACAGAAAGACAGACATACATACACTCACTCACTCACTGACATAAATACACAGGCAGACACTCACTCAGTCAAACACTTAAACACTCACCTCCCTTGGGTCCATTGTGGTGCAGCTCCTTAGTCCTCCAGCGTGCCGTTTAGTATGCCAGGGCCGGAATGACGTCATATTCCGGCATCACAGAGGGCGCACGAGGGATGAGTGGGGAGCTGCTTGAACAGCCCCCCTTGCCGCCCGCCTCCTCCGGTAATTTACTGGCAGAGCAGGCACCTGCCATCAGGGTAAGCAGATGCCTGCTCTGCTATATTTAAGAAGGACCTCCACCTCCTGGCCCCCCTGTAACGGCGCTGGGAGTGGCTCAAGAGCTGCTTGCCCTGTCGCCCAGAGCTGCAGCCCCAGTCAGGGGGAGACCACCATGGCGCCCCCAGCAGGCCGGCGCCCTAGGCGAACGCCTAGTTCGCTTATATGGTTGCGCCGGCCCTGCATACAGATAATCGGGGAAATCATTGGGAATGAGCGTGTAAAGGTGCAGTAGATCACTCGATGAACAAGCAAAATGCATACTGTCGGGAAGAAACGCTTTATTCCCAAAATCTGCTGCTCATTGATAGGTGTAAATCCACTTTTAATCAGACCTCATATTAATCAAAACTTAGATCAGCCCCCAGATCAGATACCCCCGCAATGTTAATCAGACCGCTGATCAGACCTCCTTTTGCTGCAGTGCTGCATTGTCACTTGACGTTGCACAGTGTCAGTTCATAGCGGACTGTTCTTGCACTGTATATAGTCAGGACATTTTTTGTGTGCTGTACAAGTTGCAAGGATACTATACAAATAACCTAACTCCTGCAAAAGTCAACCTTCTGGGCAAGGGACACCAAGCATGCCCAGTGTTTTGCAAATTAAATACATGGGATTATCTTTACCGACTTAAAGGGATTCATTCAAAATCTTGGTCAACCCTTGCAATGGTTTAAAAAAATAAATAAAAATTATATACTCGCCCTTTACTCCAGCACCATTATCTGCGACACTGCTCCAGGTACTCAGGTGATGTAAACTATTGAGGATGGTGATTGTCTGCAGCAGTCAAGTGCTGTATCCAGCACATCACCACAGTATTAAGGCCCACTAAAATATTTTTGCTTTTGTGTTACAACATTCGTAGTGCCATAACTTTTTTATTTATTCATTTCCATAGCCATATAAGGCTTCTTTGTTATGGGAGGATTATTTTTTTTTCAATGGCACTATTTAGGGGTATGGAGAATGTATTAACACTTTCTGCAGCATATACAGTTGTGTTCAAAATTATTCAACCCCCACTGAAATTGAGTGTTTTGGCCAGTTTGACATTGATTTTGATCATTTCAGTCATCTTGTTTACAATTAAATCAAAGAGGCACTTGTAAGTCAGACAAATATAACATAACATGTATAATGAAATAACCACAAATGTCTTTTCTGTGCTCACATCATTATCAGTTTTATTCAACCCCCAAGTGACATTCAATCTTAGTACTTAGTACAACATCCTTTTCCAGTTATAACAGCTTTTAAACGTGAAGCATAGCTTGACACAAGTGTCTTGCAGCGATCTACGGGTATCTTCGCCCATTCTTCATGGGCAAAAGCCTCCAGTTCAGTCACATTCTTAGGCTTGCGCGCTGCAACTGCTTTCTTTAAGTCCCACCAGAGGTTCTCAATCGTATTTAAGTCTGGTGACTGCGATGGCCACTTCAAAATGTTCCAGCCTTTAATCTGCAACCATGCTCTAGTGGACTTGGAGGTATGCTTGGGATCATTGTCCTATTGAAAGGTCCAACGTCTCCCAAGCCTCAGGTTTGTGACGGACTGCATCACATTTTCATCCAATATCTCCTGGTACTGAAGAGAATTCATGGTACCTTGCACACGCTGAAGCTTCCCTGTACCTGTAGAAGCAAAACAGCCCCAAAGCATGATTGACCCCCCCGCCATGCTTCACAGTAGGCAAGGTGTTCTTTTCTTCATAGGCCTTGTTCTTCCTCCTCCAAACATAGCGTTGATCCATGGGCCCAAACAGTTCTAATTTTGTTTCATCAGTCCACAGAACACTATCCCAAAACTTTTGTGGTTTGTCCACATGACTTTTGGCATACTGCAGTCAACTGTTATTCTTTGGAGACAGCATTCTCTTGACTTCACCATGTTAGTAAACACACCAGTAAATGTCTAGAAGGAGCTGAGTATCACAGTCCTTTTAAATCTGCCTAATTGGTGCTTATTATGCTTGATTGCTGCTCCTTGACATCCACAGGTGTTTTCAATACCTGATCGAAAACACTTGAATGAACCTCTGTTCTTAAGAGTGGTAGTCTTTAAGGGGTTGAATAATTGTGTCAATGAAGAAATCACAAAAAAAAAACATTTAATACTGTATTACAAAAACAATTGATGTCATTTTAGTTGCATTTGGTTCTTTAAAAAGTCCTTGTAAGATTTCATTCTGAACACAATTACAAATGTACACTAAATTCCCTAAAACCCTTTACAGCATTGGGGGTTGAATAATTTTGAACACAACTGTACAGCATGTTATGATTATTCTACGAGTCGCTATAAATACAGTACAAACATATCAAATGAAGAACGATGGAGACAGAGGGAGCTCCTGCTGTTATCTTGTGGGCACAGCTCCTTTGCCCACACAATCACCATGATGTAGTTATACATCATGGAGACTTAATGGAAGCCTATCAAAGATGTACAGTTACATCATGGTCAGTTTCGAATTACAATAGAGTATTTTGGATGACCGCCCAGGGTCCAAGGCTACTGGGGGACCATGGCTACCCAAAACAGCCATCAATGTTCTTTGTTGTCTCTAGGCCAAAATGTCAAGTACTCAGGCAATGAATGTTTTGCCTAAGGCACCACATATGAATACTGCAGCATAGTATGGGATCTGATGGCTCCTGTCTTCACCATCAGGGGTGGACTGAAAGCTTAAAGTGGCTATGGAAAAAAAAAAAAAAGTAACCCCATGTTGTAGGCAGGTCCAAACTGAAAGAAGGTAGGGCAATATAAGTAGGCAGGGACAACAGAAGTAGGTTGGGCCAGAAATACAATAGCGCAGCACAAATACTGTCCCAGGAGAACCAAATGCCACAATGCAGCACAAAAAAACCCTGAAAACATCAGATCATTATGTACCTGTCTGGTGGTGTGAAGTGAGCTTGGGCAGGCCCCTGGTAATCCCCCCCACCTGGAAAATTTCCTGTGGAGTCTTTGACCAGTATGCCTCTGTGTGCTATTCACTCAAACAGGCCACTAGGCATATGAGGCATTAGAGTGGCACAGGCAAATGCTAAATATTGACATCATTGTAAAAACCTGTGCCAGGTCTCAAGCAACACAATGATTTCATAGTGACTGCATGCTCTATGATGCAGGTGGCGCAATGACATCATTGTGACAGCTTGTGCCAGGATGCAGGCAACTCAGGCGGCAGACCATAAAAGCCTGTGGCCTCCATTGCAGACGGCAGCATGGTGTGGGAGTGAGGTAAGTATTTGGATATTTTCTTTGTCACTAGTCCTAGGCAAACTATAACTACTAGGGCACTACAATGAGGCATTATAAACACTGGGAGCATTACTTGGTGCATTATAGCTACCGAGGGCACATTATAACTACTTAGGGCACTACAGGAGGCATTATAACTGCTGAGGGTACTAAAACGGGAACACTGTATCTACTGGGGACACTATAGGGGGCATTAAAATTCCCAAGGGCACTATAGGGATGCTTTATTGAAGGGTTTCATTACTGTTAGTGGGAACATGGAGGGCACCACTACTAGTGGGGTACTCTTGAAATGCATTATCACTATTGGGGCAGTGATTGAGGCACTATTACTAATGAGGGCACTCTGGGAGAGAATTACTATTGATGGGACGTATGGGAGCACCATTAATATGGGTAGGACTCTCTCTATGGCACTATTATTTTTGCTTTGTAGTATTCAGAACTGGTAGCAACCAGGTAACACTGTTGGGGTACCAAGAGTGGGAGGATGATGGAAAAGTGAGGAATCTAAGAGGACTGTGTGGCAAACAGAGATGAGATGTCGCTGAAATATGTTGTCATGGTGGTCTGCTCCCAATGGAGAAGCTGAGGAAAGAGAGCATCTACATTAGAGGAGACATTGCTGGATATAATAGGGATGTAATGCTGTATTATCCTGTATGGTTAGTAGCTCTGAATGTAAAGTCCATCTAAATTTCTTTAGCTCTAAGACTTAGGTGTGTGTGTGTGGAGGGGGTTACTGTGCAGTATTCTTTTTTTTTTTTTCTTTACTCGTGGGGCCCAACCTTGAGAGACAGGCCAGTGCCTTACGTTTTAAAAAACTGAAATCTTTTTTTTTTTGCGCTTGGATACTGAGCCACATAATAGGATGACACTTCCTGTTCTGCAGAGATCACTTTGTAGAATTAAATAAAAAAAGGTAGCAACATACAAATTGATAACACAGGATCATGTTATTCACAATAGGTCATTGTCACAGTTTTCTCCCTCCTCTTCCCTGTACAATGACCTCTGCATAGGTCATGGAGCATACCTACAACACTTTCCCATAGAAGTAATTGAACATCTCTGGTATAGAGTTTCCTAATGTCAGATCAGAAAATGAAAACAGATTTATCAGTATCTGGTTTTAATAATATTTACCATATTGTTTTATGCCTCTTTTTCTTTAGAGAATACCTAAATAAAATCCAATCAAAACATCATACTTAGAAGAAAAGATCCTTTTCCTATATTTGATAAGTCCTTTGTTCTCAAGAGGTATAGGAGTTCCCTTGCTCTTGAGTATCTGGAGGAGATTTATTTCAAGATTAAAATCTTCAAAGCACTTTTTGTGAAAATCACTTCATCTCACATACAACTTAGGATGCCATTATTATACTACCATTAACAAAGCAACAGCTCTACTGTCTAGACTTTTTATCAAATGAGGAGAAAATGCTTCAAAATGTGTTGACAGATGTTTATGAAGACACTTAGCTTAAGAGGAATGTATCATAAGGAATTTACAGTGCTAGGCTTTAGAGATAAGCAAATTTCTTGCAATTTGTTTGAATTGAGTCTACCCAATTTGAAAGTCCTCCAATTGGCCTGAAAATTGGTATTTGACATATCTAAGGTCTTCTTTGAGTGACTTTGACATATATGGTTATCGCTAAATGCATGGTTGATGGTGTTAACAAATGTGTTTAAAAACACTGCCATCGTATTTGTTATGCATTTTAAAATTAAAAACATGGCGCGCCGGCATGACGTGAAGGTGTGCAGGTCCGGCTGTAGCTCCATCTCCCTTCCTCTGCTCTGTGATGAGCGCGCTCGATTCAAGCGCATGCTGCTGGATGCTGGCGTGTTCCTTATGTGCCTCTCCCATGGCGATCCCAGGCTGGGAAGAAGTGCTCAGGTCTCTGCTTAGCTAACCTACCTCCTTTTGTCCTACCTTCTGACGTGTCGAGGGATGCTGCTGTGTGCTGCCTTGTGGTGAGCGGCTGACTGTGGTTGTGAGGCGGTAAGGAGAGGAGATATCACTGTGTGGAGGTCAGTGTTGGAGTCATTTACTATTGGCGGTTGGTGTATTCACTTGGAGGAGGAGGGTCGCTTAGAGGAAACTGGCATTATTTCCCCCATGAAAAGGGGGTAGTGCCATTTGAACTTGAGTAAGGAGCGTACGCATGATTTTGTTATTTATACTTTTCTGAGATGATAAGGAGGATGCATACCAGAGGAATTGGAAAGCGGATTGGAAGTTACAGATTGGTGGATGAACTTTGGTAGGCCACCAGAACTTAATCAGGAGTTTACAGTTGCAAGAAAAAGTATGTGAACCCTTTGGAATGATATGGATTTCTACACAAATTGGTCATAAAATGTGATCTGATCTTCATCTAAGTAACAACAATAGACAATCAGAGTCTGCTTAAACTAATAACACAAAAAAATTTATGTTACCATGTTTTTATTGAACACACCATGTAAACATTCACAGTGCAGGTGGAAAAAGTATGTGAACCCTTGGATTTAATAACTGGTTGAACCTCCTTTGGCAGCAATAACTTTAACCAAATGTTTCCTGTAGTTGCAGATCAGACGTGCACAACGGTCAGGAGTAATTCTTGACCATTCCTCTTTACAGAACTGTTTCAGTTCAGCAATATTCTTGGGATCTCTGGTGTGAATCTCTTTCTTGAGGTCATGCCACAGCATCTCAATCGGGTTGAGGTCAGGACTCTGACTGGGCCACTCCAGAAGGTGTATTTTCTTCTGTTTAAGCCATTCTATTGTTGATTTACTTATATGCTTTTGTCGTTGTCCTGTTGCAACACCCATCTTCTGTTGAGCTTTAGCTGGTGGACAGATGGCCTTAAGTTCTCCTTCAAAATGTCTTGATAAACTTGGGAATTAATTTTCCAGGGACTGACGCAGCAAAGCAGCCCCAAACCATGATGCCCCCACCACCATACTTCACAGTTGGGATGAGGTTTTGATGTTGGTGTGCTGTGCCTCTTTTTTTCCACACTTTTTCTTCCAAACAACTCAACTTTGGTTTTATCTGTCCACAGAATATTTTGCCAGTACTGCTGTGGAACATCCAGGTGCTCTTGTGCAAACTGTAAACGTGCAGCAATGTTTTTTTTGGACAGCAGTGGCTTCCTCTGTGGTATCCTCCCATGAAATCCATTCTTGTTTAGTGTTTTACATATCGTAGATTCGCTAACAGGGATGTTAGCATATGCCAGAGACTTTTGTAGGTCTTTAGCTGACACTCTAGGATTCTTCTTCACCTTATTGAGCAGTCTGTGTTGTGCTCTTGCAGTCATCTTTACAGGACGGCCACTCCTAGGGAGAGCAGCAGCAGTTCTGAACTTTCTCCATTTATAGACAATTTGTCTTACTGTGGACTGATGAACAGCAAAGCTTTTGGAGGTACTTTTTTAACCCTTTCCAGCTTTATGCAAGTCAACAATTCTTAATCATAGGTCTTCTGAGAGCTCTTTTGTGCGAGGCATCATTCGCATCATGCAATGCTTCTTGTGAAAAGCAAACCCAGAACTGGTGTTTGTTTTTTATAGGGCAGGGCAGCTGTAACCAACACCTCCAATCTCATCTCATTGATTGGACTCCAGTTGGCTGACACCTCAATCCAATTAGCTCTTGGAGATGTCATTAGTCTAGGGGTTCACACACTTTTTCCACCTGCACTGTGAATGTTTACATGGTGTATTCAATAAAAACATGGCAACATTTAATTCTTTGTGTGTTATTAATTTAAGCAGACTGTGATTGTCTATTGTTGTGACTTAGATGAAGATCAGATCACATTTTATGACCAATTTGTACAGAAATCCATATCATTCCAAAGGGTTCACATACTTTTTCATGCAACTGTATATTATTTGTACAATTCTCAAAGGTGTCTGCCTAATTGCTTAACTAACCTAGGGATCCTGTGAGTGACTGTTGTTCTGCTTTTCAAAACTATTTAATCATCTGCATTACCAACCATCTGTTTTATTAGTGTCTGCATTATTAACCCTCTGCTTTAGGCCTCATGCACACGACCGTTGTTTACTTCTGCGTCCATTCGGACAATTTTAGCGTTTCAGGTGTGGACCCATTCATTTCTATGGAGCCGTTGAAAATGCGGATAGTGCACTGTTTTCCATCCGCGTCCGTTATCCGTGGTTCCAGTCCGTAAAAAAATAAATAACCTGTCCTATTATTTCCGCGGAAAATGGTTCGCAGACCCATTCAAGTCAAGGGGACCGCTAAAAAACGCGGAGGCACACAAGATTGTCGTCCGTGTCCATTTTATTCCTGACATTTGCATGGCAAACCTGTCTTAGACTTTTTTTTACATTCCTTTATGTTTGGTGGTCCTCCAAAAAAAAAGGAAGACACACGGAAACAAAAACGGAAACGGATCACGGAACAACGGAACCCCATTTTGCGGAACGGAACACAACAGCGGTCATGTGCATGAGGCCTTATGGAGTGATTTTGGTGAGGGACTTGTGGTTTTTGGCCTAAAATAGAGTGCCAGAGGAATTGGAGTATGGGTTGGTTGTTGCAGAGGCGTGGATGTACTTTGGCAGGCTATTAGAGCTTAACTGGGATTAAATTATTTTAACAATCTACAACGGTGTCTGCCCAACTGCTTAACTAACCGTGAACCCGAATCCTGCACTCCTGTGTTTTATTGTCGCTCTGCATTTCAGAATTAATCTTTAATGCTTGGATCCCCTTCTCATCTTGGTGCGACATTTTCCCTTGAATATATTAATCTTTAATGATGTCTGCCTAATTGTCTAACTAACTGTGAACTTTTGAGAGTGACTGTTGTTTTGCATCTTAAAGGATAACTGTCATATTTTATTTTATTTGCTATTTTATTAGAGCTAGGCATGAATACCTGAGTTAGTCTGTCAATGATTGCCAAAAGATCTGTAATTACCTTATAATAACAGCTTTCATTAATGTCTCCTGTCCCTTTCCACTACTTCCTTAACTCCTTAAGGACCCATGACGTACATGTATGTCATTTCTTTCCGGGACTTAAAGACCCGTGACGTACATGTACTTCATGGAGATCGGGTGGGTTCAGGAGCTGGGATTCGCCCGATCCGCAGCAGGGGTTCGGCAGTCACTGATAGCCGGACCCCTGCTGCATGTGCCGGCATTGGTGAAATCACCGATGCCGGCGCATAAACCCTTCATATGCCGCAGTCAACGCTGACCGCGACATGTGTGATGTCGGGCGGGGATCGGAGCTGCCATCGGGTCCCCGTGCTGCTGTGACAGGGACCCGATGGCATTGAAGGCAGCGCGATGCCTTCCTTAGGCATCGGGGCTGCGTTCCGGTGGAGAGCCTGTGAGATTTAGCCCCCTCACAGGCAGGAAGCTGTATGAGAAATACACACTGTATTACACATACAGCCAATGCATTTCAATACAGAAGTATTGTAATGCATTGTAAAGGGGATCAGACCCCAAAAAATGTAAGTCCCAAAGTGGGACAAAAAATAAAGGGAAAAAAAAGTTTCCTCCCCAAAAAATTAAAAGTTTCAAGTAAAAAAAACAAACGCAATTTTCCCCAAATAAAGTAAAAACATTTTTGTAAAAAATAGGGAAAAAATAAAAGTAGACATATTAGGTATCGCCTCGTCCGTATCGACCGGCTCTATAAACATATCACATGACCTAACCCCGCAGATGAATGCTGTAAAAAAAAAAAAACGATGGCTTTCAGAATGTGGAGACACAAAAATTTTTTTTTTCAAAAATGCTATGTTAAGTAAAACTGAAACAAAAGGTATTGTCGCGTCCGTAACAGCCTGCTCTATAAGAATACAACATGATCTAACCTGTCAGATGAATGTTATAAATAACAAAAAATAAAACCGGTGCCAAAACAGCTATAGAGCAACCAAAAAGCATATGTACCCTAAAATAGTACTAACAAAACTGCCACCTTATCCTGTAGTTTCCAAAATGGGGTAACTTTTTTGGAGTTTCTACTCTAGGGGTGCATCAGAGGGACTTCAAATGGGACATGGTGTCAAAAAAACAGTCCAGCAAAATCTGCCTTCCTAAAACCTTATGGCGTTCCTTTCCTTCTGCGCAATGCCGTGTGCCCGTACAGCAGTTTACGACCACATATGGGGTGATTCTGTAAACTACAGAATAAGAGCCATAAATATTGAGTTTTGTTTCGCTGTTAACCATTGCTTTGTAACTGGAAAAAATGGATTAAAATGGGAAATCTGCCAAAAAAGTGAAATTCTGAAATTTCATATTTATTTTCTATTAATTCTTGTGGAACACCTAAAGGGTTAACACAGTTTGTAAAATCAGTTTTGTATACCTTGAGGGGTGTAGATTCTAAAATGGCGTCACTTTTTTGGAGTTTGTACTCTAGGGGTGCATCAGGGGGTCTTCAAATGTGACATGGCAGCTTAAAATTATCCCAGTGAAATCTGCTTTCCAAAAAACATATGGCATTCCTTTCCTTCTGCGCAATGCCGTGTGCCCGTACAGCAGTTTACAACCACATATGAGTTTTGTTTTGCTGTTAACCCTTGCTTTGTAACTGGAAAAAATTGATTCAAATGGAAAATCTGCATTCACAAAAAGATCCAAACATGAAGTAGACATATCCGGAATTTAAAGTAATAACTATTTTTGGAGGTATTACTATCTATTATAAAAGTAGATAAATTGAAATTTGGAAATTTGCTAATTTTTCCAAATTTGGGGTAAATTTTGACTTTTTTATAAATAAGAATTATTAGTTTTGACTCAATTTTACCACTGTCATGAAGTACAATATGTGACGAGAAAAATATCTCAGAATGGCCTGGATAAGTAAAAGCGTTTTAAAGTTATCACCACATAAAGTGACACATGTCAGATTTGCAAAAAATAGCCTGGTCCTTGAGGTGAAAAATGTCAGGGTCCTGAAGACCGTTGCTATGGCTCATCTGTCTCCGGCTAGGAAGACAGAGGGGCGGTCCTTCACACTGCATGCCTGCATTAGGCTTTAGAGTGAGGAGGAGTGTCTCTCAGTAATCCAATCTGATTGGCTGGCAGGAAGCTGCTGGCTACAGTTTGTATGTGACCTGAGGGAATGCAGTTTTGGCCTCAGAGAACTGACAGAGGAGCCAACTTGAGAAGATCCTAATGTAGGATTCAAAACAGCCGTAACTAAGGCGAAAACGCAAGAAAAACAGTGGTAAGTGAAGAAACTAAAGATTGCTTTATGCATAATGCTGCTGCAGCAGTAACATATACTAAAATAGATTTTTTTGATGACAATATGACAGTTATCCTTTAAAGCTATCTAATTATCCACTTTTTTAACCAGCTGCTTTATTATTGTCCACATTATTAACCATCTGCTTTATTAATCGTATGGACCCAGCTGGAGTGAAGCTGAACCAGGATTGAAGTATCCTAGCGATCTATAACAGGATTTGCCTAGTCGTCTAACTAATTCTGAACCCCTGTGTGTGACTATCACTCTGCATTTCAGAATTATTGAATTGTCTTCCTTATTAACTATTTGTTTCGCTATTGCTTGTCTTATTAACTATTTGTTTTATTAACTGCACAGATCCAGTTAAATTGCTCTATATTGAGGGACTTATGGTTCCTGTCCTAAAGTAGAGTTAAGTATTTGGATTTTGATTGTGTTTATAGTGATTAATTTTTATTTATTTTTTGTGAGTGGAAACATCTGAAAAGTAATACTGGTTAAGTAAAAGGAAGACAAGGAGAAAGGGGTGGAGCAGAGGAGATCTGGAGTATATGCTTTTCCTAGACAAGAGGTGATGAGAACAAATGGAGAGCAGGAAAGAAAAATGTATAGATTTCTACAAGCTCCAACCACTTCAGTTAACAAGGACAGAACAAGGCTAACCCCCAAATTAAAAATTTGGTAGGGAGTGGTGAGGATATGGAAGATTCTGAGGGGGCGTTATCATCTCCAACAGAGACTGTATACTCCCCTACATTATCTGACATTATGTCAGCAGTGTCAAAATCCAACTTGGTGTTGGAGACGATAACAAAGCAAATGGGAGAATAATTGTAAGAATGTTGGCGAAAGAGTCAGCTGTGCAGAACAAAGCATAAGTGAATTAGAAGATCAAATGGTCGGTGTCATTAAGGATTTTAAGAGCTTGAAAGGGGAGAAGATAGGGATAGGAGATCAAATATCAGACTCATAGGTATACCGGAGAAACTGGAGGGTGCAAAATGGATCACTGAAGTGGTTGGTGGGGAAAATCTTTCCATTTTATTTACAGTTGAGAGAGCACATAGGATACGAATGAAAAAAGTAGTGGGTAATTCTCCAAGAACAATAATAGCAAAAATAATATTGTTTAAGGACAAAGAGGTTGTTATGCGTAAAATAAGATCATTGGAAGGAGTGGAGATACATGGCTCAAAAGTATTTGTTTATCCGGACTATTCCTCTATGACACAAAAAGAGAGAGAGAAATATATTGATGTTAAAGGTAGATTACGTCAGGCGGATGTATCTTACTCTCTTTTGTATCCTACTAAACTTAGAGTTGTATATAAGGATCAGACTAGGTTTTTCTCCTCGCCCCAGGATGTGAATAAATGGTTATAAACCGTGGGTTTATGATCAGCCTAGTGGTATTATAGTAAAGGAGGCTAAGTAGATATTTTATGTTTATTAGGAGTGGTTTGGGTAGGGAAGGGGAGGTGGACTTTGCGTCAGTAGGAGGGTGTGAAGTTTCCAATCCGGAGTGACACACTAGCGGGGGTGGGTGGGGTGAGAGCAGGAGGGAATGGGGATTTTTTTTTCTCTTCTTGTATATAAAGGATAATGATAAATAAAGTTATCAGTGATTAAAGTTTTTTTCTGGAACGTAAGAGGTTTGAGGGAGAAAATTAAGAACTTTGCTGTGTTTAATGTAGTAGGGAGATATCTTCCATCCATAGTATGTTTAATTGAGACCCATATGGTAAAGGATAGTAGGGATAGTAGGGAGTAAGGATAGTAGGGAGATATCTTCCATCCATAGTATGTTTAATTGAGACCCATATGATAAAGGATAGATTGGGTCTTTTTAAAAGGAAATGGATAGCTTATCAATTTCACTCTGTTTATAGTGGGTATAGTAGAGGGGTTAGTATTCTGATTCATAAAGACATCCCGTGCACAATTATTTCTCAAAGGATTGATGCAAAGAGGCGTTATGTCTTCCTGTATGGATGTTTTGAGGGAATAAGATGGGTAGTGGCAGGGATTTTTATACCATCACCATATAGGCAAGAGGTACTGTTAAAATTATATGTTTTTTTTTTATAGGATAAGCAAAACTGTCCAATGTTAGTGTTGGGAGACTTTCATTGTACAATGAATGAAGACATGGATAGATTAACCAAAAAGAATAAGTCACAAAAGGTGGGGCTTACGCCATTAATGAAGTTAACCCAAGAATTTGGTTGGTGTGCTATATGGAGTATTCACAATCCGGCATTGAAACAGTATTCTTGTTATAGCAAAACCCATGAATCTCTTTCTAGGATTGACTTGGTATTTGGAAATCAGTTGACACTTCAGAGTAGAGTGGTGGTCTCATATGAGCCGACATGTGTCTCAGACCACTCCCCAGTATTAATAAAGGTGGAGACAAGGGTAAATGCTGTAAATTGTATTAATAAACTGTACTCGGTTAATCCTGTTTGGCTTAACCTAATGGGTTAGGAATATAATCTTGAAAGAGAGTTAATTTTCTTTTTTGAAATAAATAAGGATTCTGCTGGGGTTAATGTGGTCTGGGACACTGCCAAGGCTTATGTGCGAGGACTACTAGAAGTAAAAAGATCAAACAAAAATGGAGGAGAAAATTATAACTAAAAAATCTGTGGACTCAAGAGAAGCTTGGGTGGTGGCATCTAACAACTATGATAACTATCTTAGAGAAAAAGCACAGAATATTGATTTATTTATTAAATCTAGAAGACACTAAGTTTAAGATTCCTAAACTTAGTGCTAATCAATGGGAAGTTAGATATATAGCCCCATTTCACTGAATGAGGTGTTATTGGCAATAGCTGAATCTCCTTTGGGTAAAGCAGTGGGTCCAGACAGCTTGCCTATAGAGCTATATAAAAGGGACAGAGATTTCTGGGCGAACAGACTGCTGGAGTTTTTTTTTACATTCTAATAAGGTGGAGCATTTACCTGCCTCAATGAGGGAAGCAACAATAATTTTAATCCTAAAGGAAGGGAAGGACGGTTTGGACCCAGGTTCATACCGTCCAATATCATTTATGAATGATGATTGCAAAATCTTGGCTAGAATCTTGGTGAAGAGACTGAAAGGGGTAATTACGCAGTTGGTGCATGAGGATCAAAATGGATTAATCCAGGGAAGATCAACTTCCTTAAACCTCTTGAGAATCTTCGCAAATATTCAATGGGTGGGTAATGACCATGCTGAAGGTTGCTCTATTCTGTCTCTAGACATGACAAAGCTTTTTTTTTTTATAGTGTGGAATGTTTTTTTTTTGTGGGAAACGCTGTGTTACTTTGTTTTTGGTTCAGAGTTTATTAAGTGGGTGAAGATTATTTATGTTTCAAAGGTATTTATTGAAGTTTTACACAATAAAGAGGTATAGAGCACAGTGTGTACATAGTAGAGGACATATTGTCCAGTCAAGTAAACAATCCAGACAAATAAAAAAAAAAAAAAAAAAAATAACATAATGTCAAGCATTGATGCATCGGTTGGACTTCTTCTCAGGTGGCATACGTTAGCGAGGCGGCCCACAAACCCATCCATCCCCTAGTTGCGTACAATACATACTGAGTCCTATCAAAGTTCTGGATAGAGAGAAAGGTTAGCGGAATGGGGGGAGGTCGACCAAGGCTCCCAGACCCTCTCCAATAGGGTAAATGTATCCGTACGGATTGCTGTCAGCCTTTCAAATTGGTAAATCCTGTTGATCCTATCAAGTACCGCCTGATAGTTTAGTGACAGGGAATGCCACTGGGAGGCAATATGGATCCTAGCAGCTAACAAAATATAT
The DNA here is from genome assembly GCF_014858855.1 of Bufo gargarizans. NCBI lineage: Eukaryota > Metazoa > Chordata > Amphibia > Anura > Bufonidae > Bufo > Bufo gargarizans. Next base: position 511,337,652 of record NC_058081.1, on the reverse strand, counting down.
TGGGTCAATTTGGTCAATTTAAATTTGGCGTTTGTCAACTTATATGGTTTATCGCCCAAAAGAAAGACAGAGGGTGTAGGGGGGAGGGTGTGCCCCAACAGGGATTCAAGTAGATTGCTAATGTGACCCCACAGCCTGGAGGCTTCGGGACATGTCCACCAGGTATGTAACATCGTACCCTCCTCTCCACAACCCTGGAAACAAAAAGAAGGGACCTCTGGGTAGAAGTGGTGTAATTTGGCCGGCACTAGATATGTCCGATGAAGGATCTTAATTGAGGTCTCTGCCAGGGTGGTTTACCACGACCCCCTGGAGAGCATCTGGGAGCGTTGGTGCCATCTAGATACACTGGATTCCTCCAATAGATCAGCCTCCCACTCTAACATGTCACGTAGTTTGGAGTCTTCTGGGGGCGCATTGAGGATAGTATAAATCCGGGACAGTAGACCCTGTTTATATAGAGAGAAAGACATTAGCCTTTCAAAAGGAGTATAATCAATCTTATGGGAACCATTTTTTAAGGAGTGGAGAAATGATAAAACTCTCCGGGCATTAAACTGTTCCCGGACCGGGGGGGGGGGGAAATTTCTCTATGAAGTCTGGCAGGGATAGAATTTTACCCCGTATTAGGAATGCCCGGAAAGAGCACAACTTTTTTTCAACCCACCACGAAAAGGCCCCAGATTGAAGTCCAGGGGGGAAAGCCGGATTACCTAGAAGGTATTCTAAGGGGGACGGCTTAGACTGGAGAGAGTGCTTGAACCTAATGGATCTCCATAGGAGTATTGAGTAGTAGGAGAGCAGGGATTTGACGCAGAATGAAGAGGGTAACGAGGAGGTGGTCCAGATAAGGTCTCTCCAGGAGTATGGTGCTATCAATGATTGCTCAAGGGTAATCCATATAGATTGAGCTTGCGCAGAAAGGTGTGTCAGAAATAGTTGGGCCAATCTGGCTGCTTTGTAGTATCGTGATAAGTCTGGCATTGAAAGGCCTCCATAGGCCTTGTGGCGGCACATAACAAGTTTAGAAATGCGAGCTCGTTTATGAGCCCAAATAAATTTAAGGATGTCTGCCTGGAGAACCCTTAGGTCAGGCGCTGGGACCGGGATCGGGAGAGTACGGAACAAGTATAGGAGCCGCGGAAAATATCACCATCCTCACTATGTGGATCCTACCCACCCAAGACACCGGGAGGGATTCCCAAGCTTGTAGGTCCTTCCGTATCTGAGTGAACATGGGAGGATAGTTAGATTTGTAGAGGGAGTCAAGTGTCTTGGTTAACGATATCCCCAGGTATGGTAGGTAATGCGGGTTATCTTGAAATGGAAACCCGTCCCGAAGGACCTCACGGACTTGTGGGGTGACATTACTCAACACAAGCTCAAATTTGGATTTGTTAATTCGTAGGCCTGATGCAGCTGAGAAAGACTCAAGTAGGGACAAAAGGTGGGTTTGTGAGTGTTAGCAAAAGATCATCAGCAAAAAGGCTCAATTTATACTCCACACCTCCAGCCGAGATCCCATTAATATCTGGGTGGGATCTAATCTTAATCGCTAGCGGCTCCATAGCTAAAGCAAAAAGAGCTGGGGAGAGAGGGCAACCCTGGTGTGTTCCCCTAAAGATTGTAATAGACAAAGGATGTGAGGAAGGTAGTTTGAGGCTAGCTTGAGGCGTAGAGTACAGTGCTTGGATGGTGGAGGGAGGAAAGGGCCTCTAATGTTAAATTGAGAGAGAATCCGCCAGAGATAGGTTCAAGATACTGTGTCAAAGGCCTTCTCTATATCTAATGCTAGTAAAGCTACTGGAGTTGCAGTCCTGTTCGCCTCATGAACTAGGCCCAAAACCTTCCTTATGTTATCTGGGGTTTCTCTGCTGGGGATAAAGCCTACCTGATCTTTGTGTATCAGGTCAGGGAGAATTCTATTAAGTCTACGCGCCAGAATAGAGGTGAATATCTTATTATCTAGGTTAAGGAGTGAGATGGGTACATAGTTGGAGGGTAGGAGAGGGTCTTTATGTGGTTTGGGGATCACAGTGATTTTGGCCGATAGAAACTCGGGTGGAGGTGCGGAGCCTTGTAACAGATGATTACAGTATTGGGTAATGAAGGGGGTTAGCTGGTCAGCAAATTTCTTAAAGTAAAGTGCTGAGTAGCCATCAGGGCCCGGGGCCTTCCCTAGTTTTAGAGCTTTGATTGAGTAAGTCACTTCTTCCTTCGTGATAGGACTATTCAGTTCCTCCAGTGCTCCAGAGGTAACCCTTGGGAGGGTAATAGAGGAGAGGAAGTAATCTGCCTTCAGGCTGGGATCGCCAGTCTGTGCAGAGTATAAATGTTTGTAGAAGGAGTGGACAGTGTCGTATATGATGTCTGGGTGAGTAGTGGCTCTACCAGATCGTGTACGGATTTGATTGACTTGATTAGTCTCTATTTGGCCTTGAGTTGGCAGGCCAGCATCTTATCCGACTTATTAGCGTACTTGTAATAGTAGGAGGAAGTCCAGCGAAGGGCCTTTTCTGTGTTGTTTGAGAGTAGTGCATTCAATTGCATTTTGGCGTCCTTGATCTCTTTCAATAAATATAGGGTCGGCGCTTGTTGATGAGCTCTTACCAGCCTAGCCAATTTAGACTCTAGCGTGACCTGGGCTAAAGACCTATCTTTTTTGAGTCTTGAGGCGACCTGAATGAGTTTGCCGCGCATGAATGCCTTATGGGTCAACCACAAAGTCATAGGGTAAGTGTCCGGGGTGTCGTTTATCAAGAAGAAATGTTTAAGTTCTTCCAGTAAAGAATTAAACACAACCGGCCGGGTCAGCAATGACTCGTTCAGGCACCAAGTGAAAGGGACATTAGAGCTGTTGGTGAAAGCAAAGTCAGCTATGACAATGTCATGATCCGATAATGAGGACACTATGTGTCTGGCGTAGGCTAGGGAGGGAAGGCAAGAGGAAGAGACTAATATTAGATCGATTCGGGTGTATAATTGATGAGAAGGGGAATAGTAAGTATACCCCCTCTGGGGGCCGTTGTGCTCTCTCCAGGCATCCGCCAAAGATAGGGATTCCATCACCTGTTTAATTTTGATATTGTGGGTAAAAGGGTGTGTTTGAGCCAGGGGGGTGGAGCGGTCAAGTACTGGGTTGAGCACAAAATTAAAGTCACCACACCACAGTAGTTTGTGGTAGGTGAGGGGTTCAATAATAGAGTGCATAGTTACAAAAAATGCAATAGGATCTTCTGTGGGTGCGTACACGTTTACAATACATAGGGTTTCTTCTCTGTAAGTGCCCAAGAGAATTACATCTCCCATTTGGGTCTATTATGGAGCGTAGGGGTGTAAAGGGGAAGGAATTACGCAATAGGATGATCGCGCCTCTGCTTTTAGAAACATAGGTGGAGGAGTAGAAGCGCGTATATTGTGGGTGGAAGTATTTAGGGTGGGAAGTGGGCGTGAAGTGGGATTCCTGGAGGCAGATCACATCGGGTGCATGCTTAATATACAGGGAGTGCAGAATTATTAGGCAAGTTGTATTTTTGAGGATTAATTTTATTATTGAACAACAACCATGTTCTCAATGAACCCAAAAAACTCATTAATATCAAAGCTGAATATTTTTGGAAGTAGTTTTTAGTTTGTTTTTAGTTTTAGCTATTTTAGGGGGATATCTGTGTGTGCAGGTGACTATTACTGTGCATAATTATTAGGCAACTTAACAAAAAACAAATATATACCCATTTCAATTATTTATTTTTACCAGTGAAACCAATATAACATCACATTCACAAATATACATTTCTGACATTCAAAAACAAAACAAAAACAAATCAGTGACCAATATAGCCACCTTGCTTTGCAAGGACACTCAAAAGCCTGCCATCCATGGATTCTGTCAGTGTTTTGATCTGTTCACCATCAACATTGCGTGCAGCAGCAACCACAGCCTCCCAGACACTGTTCAGAGAGGTGTACTGTTTTCCCTCCTTGTAAATCTCACATTTGATGATGGACCACAGGTTCTCAATGGGGTTCAGATCAGGTGAACAAGGAGACCATGTCATTAGATTTTCTTCTTTTATACCCTTTCTTGCCAGCCACGCTGTGGAGTACTTGGACGCGTGTGATGGAGCATTGTCCTGCATGAAAATCATGTTTTTCTTGAAGTATGCAGACTTCTTCCTGTACCACTGCTTGAAGAAGGTGTCTTCCAGAAACTGGCAGTAGGACTGGGAGTTGAGCTTGACTCCATCCTCAACCCGAAAAGGCCCCACAAGCTCATCTTTGATGATACCAGCCCACACCAGTACTCCACCTCCACCTTGCTGGCGTCTGAGTCGGACTGGAGCTCTCTGCCCTTTACCAATCCAGCCACGGGCCCATCTATCTGGCCCATCAAGACTCACTCTCATTTCATCAGTCCATAAAACCTTAGAAAAATCAGTCTTGAGATATTTCTTGGCCCAGTCTTGACGTTTCAGCTTGTGTGTCTTGTTCAGTGGTGGTCGTCTTTCAGCCTTTCTTACCTTAGCCATGTCTCTGAGTATTGCACACCTTGTGCTTTTGGGCACTCCAGTGATGTTGCAGCTCTGAAATATGGCCAAACTGGTGGCAAGTGGCATCTTGGCAGCTGCACGCTTGACTTTTCTCAGTTCATGGGCAGTTATTTTGCGCCACGCTTCCTGCGACCCTGTTGACTATTTTGAATGAAACGCTTGATTGTTCGATGATCACGCTTCAGAAGCTTTGCAATTTTAAGAGTGCTGCATCCCTCTGCAAGATATCTCACTATTTTTGACTTTTCTGAGCCTGTCAAGTCCTTCTTTTGACCCATTTTGCCAAAGGAAAGGAAGTTGCCTAATAATTATGCACACCTGATATAGGGTGTTGATGTCATTAGACCACACCCCTTCTCATTACAGAGATGGACATCACCTAATATGCTTAATTGGTAGTAGGCTTTCGAGCCTATACAGCTTGGAGTAAGACAACATGCATAAAGAGGATGATGTGGTCAAAATACTCATTTGCCTAATAATTCTGCACTCCCTGTATGTGGAAAAAGCTGACTTACGCTTTCTGGGGGAGTTAAGTCCCCTCACGTTGTGTGTTAACAACTTACACATGGTAGGAAGTCAAGAAGTATGTAGGAAGGGCGGAGTCTGCCCCATGTGAGCTGCCTCAGGGTCGCCACCTCTAGCCGCCACCTACACAGCAATGCAACATGAGCAATTCCCCTGAACTGGACAAATCAGAAAAAGCAAAAAAATCATTAAACTGAAAACACATAAAACAATATAGAACTAAGCCTATGTAGGGCTGAGAAAAATAGGTGGGTGCAATAGAGCGGGGTGTGGACTCAAACGGGGCCATCCAACCCAGCCCTAAGAGCCCAAACATGGGGGCTAACATGACAGTCCAACACGCCGAGTCCCCGGTAGATGTTAAGTGTCGGGAAAACAACAGCTGTGACTGAAGGGACTACAAAGTCAAAGCTAACGTTCCATAAAAAAAATAAAAATAAATGGAAAGGAATCGTAGGATATAATGACGATGACCCTGCTGCCGTGACAGGCCAGGAGAGGGCGCTCAGAAGTCCCAGTCTCAAGCAGGTGACGACGAAGCTGGCCTAGCCGTTGAGGTTATGGAGCGGCTTCTGGAGTGGGGTCCTGGTCACATGGAACTCCTGCCTTCCGAAGGATCTCGATTCCCTCTCTTGGTGAATGGATCACATAATCCCGGGAGTTGAGTTGGAATGATAGGGAAAAGGGGAATCCCCATTTATAGCGCACCTGAGCTTTTTGTAAAGCCGAGGTTACTGGTTTCATGTCTCTGCGTCTGCGGAGGGTGGCTGGGGCCAAGTCGGCATAGAGATGAACTGAAGGGGGGAGTCCGGGAAGTTCAGTGAGGTTGCGGGCGGCAGTCAGAATTTGGTCTCGTGTGCCCGGGCGGTGAAACTTGAGGACAACGTCCCTCGGTATGGCATCTGAGCCGGGTCTTCCCAGGGCTCTGTAGACCCTATCCATCAGGAGTCTGGCCGGGTCTGCCTGTGGTAGCAGGGCCTGGAACAATGCAGAAAATGTGGTCAACAGATCCGTATAGGTTTCGGGCAGACCTTTGATCCGGAGGTTACCCCGCCTGGTTCGGTTCTCCAGGTCCTCCAGCTTATATTCCATCGCTGCGATCTGGGCCGCATGGGATAGAATATCCACCTTGTCGGAGTGTAAAGCGTCTGAAAGATCGTCAGCATGCGTCTCCAAGTCAGAGACCCGGGAGCCCAGGTCATGGATCTGGCGGGAGAACTCATCCACAGCTTGGGATAGTTCAGAGCGGAATAGGGAGGCGATGTTTTTATACAGTCCAGCCTGACCTAGATCTTGGATGTCTGGAGGCAGTGAGTTGTTGCTGGCCTCCGAGGACGCTGGGCTCAGGGATGCAGGAACATGGTCCGCCATGTTGCCGCGGCCGAGTTCCTGAAGAGCTCCGTCAGGGTTTGCGAAGGCGCTGCTGTCCCCATCGATTTTGGTCTCCCTTTGTTGCAGGTCATCATAGGTGTCCCTTGCATGAAGTTTGAAGCCCGTGGAGCCGAGTAATCAGCGCTAAATGTGGGGTAAGTTCGGCGTGAGGAGCGGAGCTCAGGGGAACACGTCCACCATGCGAGCTTTGCGCATGCGCCTCTTTGGGTGAAGATTATTTATAATGATCCGAGAGCATGGATATCTGTTAATGGTCAACTGTCTGAAGAATTTTGTATTGAGAGGGGTATGAGGCAGGGATCCCCCCTCTCTCTCTTACTTTTTGCCCTAGTGGTGGAACCATTAGCAGCTAAGACGAGACAGAATGTATATATCGAGGGATTTGGAGTGAAGGGAAGTGAGGATAAGATATCACTTTATGCAGATGATCTTCTCTTTTTTTCTTGGGGACACTAAAGGGGCTTTAAACCATGTGATGGCATTGATGGATGAATTTGGCAGTCTCTCGGGTATTACAATTAATCAGAATAAATCAATATTATTTCCACTGTGTGATAAGGTCGAGGTAGTGGATGAAAGGTTAGTTACTTTGGGTTCCCAGGATAATTTTAAATATTTGGGTTTGGAAATAGCAAAGGATACTTCTAGATTTATTGAATTGAATTTTGACACATTGTTGCCTAAGATGAAGGATAAGATTAAATCTGGAATAAACTACCAATAAATAAAGCAGATAGGATTAAAATGTTTCTCTTACCCCAATTGTTGTATGTTATTAGAAATTGCACTACTTATCTAGGTAATGTTGTCTTTAGGGAAATCGAGAAATTGTTTAATGATCTCTTGTGGGCAGGTAAGAGAGTAGGACACGAATCACAGTTATACATGAATCACTCCTTTTTGGTATAGTTGCACTATGGGGGATGATACTTTGAGGAGGCCAAATACTGGATAATGAAAGGTTTCAGGTATTTATCACAATATGTTAGGGATGGATCACTGAAATCAAAGGAAGAGTTACTAGGGAGTTTAGGTGATGATAGCCAGAGTGTGTTTCGATATTTACAATTATTGGCAATATTTTAAACAGTTAGAGTTAGGATACCTAGGATGTTATGTACACCTGCAATATTGGATTTTGTTTTAGAGTGCAAGAGTAATTATAAATTAGTGTCACTATTATATAAAAATTAAGAGTAGTCATAGATAAGGGGGAAAGGTGTATTAGAAGTTACCATGGGAAAAGGATTTAGGCCCAATAACCGAGGAACAATGGAGGAGGTACTAGACAATTGAGTAGATCTTTGAGGAATCCAGCGTATAGAGTAACTCAATTTATGATTTTGCATCGGTTATATGTGACTCCCATCTGGTTCCAGAAATTTTCACTAGGCACTACAGCTGTATGTCCTAGATGTGCAAACTCCAAAGAAGACATTATTCATATGTGGTGGCGTTTTCACAAAATGCAACCATTCTGGCAAGGTCTCTCTGAAATCATTGGAGACATTTTTGGTTCTATTTAGAAAGCTAATTATATTAAAATAAATAAAATGCATATCCATCAAAGATTATGGTGTAAAAAGAAGATATTCATGGAGAAGTTTAAAGGTTAGGAAGAAAAGGAAAATGGCAAAAGTTTTTTTTTTTTTTTTTTTTTTTATCCCTCCTGCTCTCTGAGGATGGTGGGTGGAAATGTGGATGGGTATTTTTTGGTCAAATGATAATTAAAAGGAGAGGGGGGAAAAGGGAAAAGAAAGAAAAAATACGAATATGAATTACATGTATATATATTTGATTTAAAAAAAAACTTTTCAAAAATTGTTCCTTATTCAGGGCAGATAGTATTTAAACACACGCATACACACACACACACACACAGTAGTATTGAAAAAAGCAGTAGCTTGTTCTAAACAAGCATCCAAAAATTCTCCCTTTTTGGGAGCAGTACAGTGTGAATGTGGAAGGGGTAAGCTGTGTAGGGGTAATGGCGGCAACAATAGTAGCGGCAGCAGTAGGAGCACAGCATGGAACCTAACAGACAAGACAGTAGATGTGCAGCTGTATAGGGGTAGTAGTAGTAGTGCAAGGCAGGAGATGTGCAGCTGCGCAGAGGTAGTAGTAGTGGCAAGGCAGTAGATGTGCGGCTGTGTAGTGGTAATGGTAGTGGCAGTAGGGTGATAGCAGTTGCAGCAACAGCTATACAGTATGGAACATAATGGTAGGGGGACAGCAGCAGTGGCATGATCAGGTCGGCAATAAATAGCCACTGTCAGCAATGGTAGATCAATTCATCAGCCTCAGCCGCAAGTGTGTGAAAATCCTCACACATCTATACCTAATTGATTTTGACAAATGTGTGACTTGTGGAGGACAAGTTTGTCCATTTGGGTGTAATGACACCACCTGCCACTCTGAAAAGCCTTTCTGAGATGATACTGGAGGCTGGACAGTACAGTGAGAGTAAAGTGGGCCAGTTCCAGCCATGTTCGAATTTGCCTGCCCAGAAGTTCATAGGGTCAGGGAACAGGGTATGTTCAGGAGAAAGGCCACAGTCCAGGTAGGATTGAACCTGGTTGTTGAGACGGAATATATCCATTTCGTGATTTGAGTCAGCCTGGTGCAGCAAATGCAGAATTGCTCCATCATGTTCATGAGACTGGACTGGCTGGTGTTGCAGCTTCTGCTACTTGTTGTTGCAGAGATGTATATAACAATATAGCTAACAATTCTAGACCACCTTAGTCATACAGAAAATTGAGGTAAGTGATCAATTTAAAATTTAATGCGCAAGGTCACCCCACAAATAGTTGTGGCACTCAGTGACCAGAACACACTTAGATAACAAGAGGTGCTCGGCAGCACCAAAAAAGTAACCAGGTGGTCCTACCGCTCTGATGAGGTGCTCCTTGGTACAACGAATGCCTCACTGGTGTTGGATGATACACGTACACCGTTGCTGGAGGCAGTTGTCAAACACAGAGTTAGGGATGCTAGGCTAACTGGCCCTAGTGATGCCCTAGGGACCTACACTGGCCTAAGTGACCTGATCACGGATCCCCTTGACCGGGCACAGTCAGAACCTAACCCTGGAATTAGTGCGCCCTATAAAGCCATCTTCTGCCTAGTCCTTACACGCATGTTTCACTATAAAGATGAATGTAAAGCTCATCAGGGGAAACAAGGGAGCTTGGGCTATTAAACTGAACCGGGTACACTCGCAAAGGTATCAGCCGTGTCCCCTAAACAAAAACAAAGTATGTCCACGATCCTGATGTAGATTCAAGTGGACAGACTAGCAGTAGAAAAGGAAGAGGACCCCTGATGCTGGACCCCTCTCCTACTACCAAAGTGCTGGCGCATGGACTGATCTAGGCTCTGGACTGGCTGGTGCTGCAGCTTCTGCTACTTGTTGTTGCAGAGATGGCAGAAGGTGGGTGATTCAGCGAAGAGCGGAGAGGCACCTACTGGTCAGACAGGTTGGCAGCAGCTGTCTGCTTGCCAAAAGCTGCAGTAAGCTGTGTACACACTGTATCCTGGTAATACAGCAATTTCGCCTCTCTTTTAGAAACAGAAAAACATTCCTCCTTTCCTCCAAAAGTTTCTGATGAATCCGAATTGTTTAGAATGAATTTGCTCATTCCTACTAAGTTTATTCTAAATATATTTTTTCAAATGTTTGTTTTTGTTACCATCTACAAAAAAAGTATTGAAATATTCACACTTTCACACTGGCCACTAGTGCAGACACAAGAGCCTGGAACTTCCTGTTTTTTGTAGCTTTTTTTTTTCAGCTTTGCTGTATAGATGGGAATAGAATGAGCAGAGTCATATCATCATCTTATCGAGGGTGGTCGATTTAATGACAGACATCATACTGCAAGATGACTAGTCACTGGTCTTATTTCCTTTTCTAGCAGCTGGCAAGAACCTGTGCAAGACTTTTGTACAATGGAACTGTATTGTTAATAAGTGTTGGGGTCTAAAGGTTATGGTAAAGATATGGAGGAGAAAAGAAACACTATACCCTTCTGTTGTGGTTGGCAATTCTTGGCACCATATTAGGGGGTTCATTTTGATCATCTCTATAGGACTCACACTCTTTTATGTACACCAAGATAATCACTTTCTAGGCCCGTTTTTGCAAACACTTCAATTTCTAACTGTACAGGTGCTCAAATTCAATGGTAAACTATGGATTTGGAAATTACCGTACTTGGAGGCTACTTAAAGGATTGAACTATATATGTTAAAATACTTTGTTCCGTCATTATGTGTTTTCCGCCCTGTAATATTAGACAGGGAGTATTGTGAAATGTTACTCATGTTCTATGTATAGCAGGGTAAAAATGTAAGGAATGTGACGGTAATATTATTTTCAGAGATTGTTTCATGAAGTCCTTTAAATAAAACACTGATCTATGAGTCATATTCTAAGTCTTATCTAGTGATTTTGGGTGTGTAATAATACCATAGCCAAAACTGAACTGTTGCTTTGATACAGAATTATGAATAAATGGTATGATATATCCTCCCTTTGTTATGCATAGACATCCATGTAGTACATTAGTTCAATTGGATCACTAAGTTAATCATGAAATTACAGTGAAATCTGCCATCATTGATTTAAATTCTTGTTCGTCTCTGTATGTCATATAGTCAAGGCTGTCAATCACTGATAGGACTGCCTCTTTAATGTCAATCTTATAACTTTTACTGAATCTTTTACCACTAGACTATAGATCCATCTGCTCAGCTCCTCTTGCTCTTCAACTTATACATCATGTTTAATGACAGGTTCCCTTAACAGTATCTGTTTTAGGTCATGGTCTACAATTGTATCTGAAGCCTATAAGATGTGTATTTATATACACATAAGAGTAATTTTCTTCATGGATTTAGGATATTACCGGAAAATTTTGTAAACTTTTTGCCCGCTGTCACTTTTTTGGAAAGGAATACTCAATTTCTTTTGAAAAGTGACATGTTAATTGCCATTTATGCCACATAATTTATACTCCACCATAGAGTGGGTGGTGACCATGAAACCCTTGGAGAGGATCATGGTTTCTTTAAACACGTTATGCAGTAAGAAATTATTTTAAAATAAAATCACAGCTGGACATTTGGTTCTTTCCTTTTGAGGTCGACCTTTTTCCAAAAACAAGGGACTGTTGTTTTCCAACTGATATGTATCATATTGCCAAATGCCATATTGCCATATGCCAAACACCCATGTCTGTTCCTTTCTAAAATATGCAATTTGTGGTGTAGTCTTGTTTTTAATTTTTGTCACACTGGTGAGGCTAAAATTCCCAGAATCGCAGAGGACAGTTAAAACCAGTTCTCTGCAATAATGTTAGATATGCTGTAGCTTAGAATTTTGCTTAACCGGTATCCAGTCTTAGGCCTAATGCACACAACAGTATGTATTTTGTGGTCTGCAAACCGTGGGTCCTATTGTGATAAGGGACAAGAAAAGGACATGTTCAGTTTTTTTTTTGTGAGATGGACATATGGACATACAGATGCGGACAGCATATGGTGTGCTGTCCAAATTTTTTGAGGCCCCATTGAAATGAATGGGTCCGCATCCAATAAGGATTGGTTCCAGAAAAAAATACCACCGTGTGCATGAGGCTTTACCCCTAATACTATAGTTTTACAGATCTTATGTCCAGTCAATTTTATAACTTCTGGTTCTCTAACCATTTTGGTTCGAGGCATTGTCAATGTGTCGCCTATTTGTGGGAGTAGAATGTTCAAAGTACACTCTGTAGTTTCTGAAACTTAGCATGGGGAATGCTGTATTAGCTCACAATGTGCATAATACAATCAACACTATTCAATAATACATGATTCGGGCAGTGCTATTTCTCCATATGGAGAGCACCTAGTAGGTGTAAGGAATCATATAGGCCAGGCAATGTTCCTCTGTGAAGAATGTATGAAAAAGATCTCTCCTTCCAAACAGAAAAGAAAGCTGAGCTTCTAATGCCACCAGATGTAAGATAGCTAGCATATAAGTCAATGCTCAACGATCAAGGATTATAGCTAAGCCAACACCTCATCTGCAGAGAGTTGTTTTAGGTTGATTGCTCTTCATCAGTGCAGAGAAGAGATAACTAGCTTAGCTGGGTGAGAGGGCTCAGGAGGTACTATTTTTTTCTTATGGAGACCTATTTGCATACCTTCTTCGAGGTCTAAAGGACTCATAATGCCTATTAGTCACTTCTCATAAGGAGAAATAGTACCCTCACATCTTGACAAAGTCCTCTCATCCAGTTAAGACAGTTATCTTTGTTCTTCACTGATAAGAGGCTATCAACTAGCAACGGCTGTCTACAGATGAGGTACTGGCTTAGCTGTTATCCTAGTTATGTCTCTAGGCGTGTTTTAAAAGATGAAGCATTGATTTATAGAAAAGCTACCTTATACCTGGTGGTATCAGAGGCACAGCTTTCTTTTCTTTTTGAGAGAGCTAATTTGCATATCATCACTACATTTTGTGTCTAACCCACTTCCATAATGGTATTGATGAATATAAAACATTTTAAAGGCACAGTGGCATATTTATTAATTGATCTCTATTCACAGCTGCTAAGGGCTTGAGAGTAGCTACTGATTAGTTATTGTTGCACTTTCAAGATCATCTGATAGTTGATAACGTTTCCAATGCTAGCAGACTGGATCAGAAGGAGAACTGTATGACTGGTCAAATGAACCCTTTAGGGCTTGGATCCATTGAAATCAACTAGTTCCATGCTCCTTCACTCTCAGTTAAAATAATAAATTACTGCCTTAATTGGATGCCTTGCGAGAATCATAGATATGCAGACCGTGCAACTGTCATTGGGTTCTAGCAAACAGAAGGCCCAGCCTTGGTTAGTCCGATTTCTTTTATTATTTGGTGGTGAGAACCAATACAAAACTCCACATCTGCAAAGGAGAATAGGTCCAAGCATTATGGATGGGTGTGAAGAGGGAAACAAACATATGGTGCTTCTGTCTTGGAAGTGTAATTGAAGCTCTTCTAGATCTTTTCTATGGGCTTCTTTCCCTCTGTTTACACCACTTATAGGGAACAATACTTACATACCTCTACATACAAGAAACTGAAATATTGGAGAAACATTTGTCCCAAGACAATTGTCTTAATGAATTTCCACTTAAGCCAGCCTTATCCTGACTTACAGCTACCATAAACTTGGTGCAATCTGAAGACATTTTGAAGACATGTCCTCTGTGTTGTGAAGCATTCTTGCTGCAATTTAAGTCTTGTTACAGTTAGGAGTATATGAATTGCTTACCAAGGTCTGTGATTGAGGTGTTTGTAATTTACCTCTACAGGCTACATTCATGTTGACATCTATTTTAGGGTAACGACAAGTGGTGGGTGTGTGAAAGCCCCCAAAACATTTCACTTTCCCTTCTGATAAATTCTTGTGGGTGCCCGCATTTTCTTACAGCTAGGAGCTTGTGAAGCTTGTGCTAAAAGTATCCCTGTCTAAGGTTTCTATGCCTTAATTCAAGCAGCAGATGTTTTTTGCTGTAAATGTAATCTTTGCCTTACACAAAATAGTTCTTCTATTTATGATTTATACGACTTGAAATAGAAGTGTTTACATATGAAGGTATTACTTCCAATCAAATGTAGCAGCTAATTAGTTTTCTTCTGAAGCTTTCAGTATCAGAGCTAGTGGGTTCATTTATACCATCTAAAGCTAAACTACAAAAATCAGCAATAAATAATAATGATAAATAAGTCGGTTGGGCTTTTTGGTGTACTTTTTTTTTAAACATCCTACTTCAAAGGGAATTAAACAGAATGGGGCACATTTATTAAGACCGGCATTTTAGATGGCGGTCTTAATAAGCCCCTGCGCTGGCAGTGGTTCGCCGAAGTTATGTAGAGGTGCAGGCCTCTCCATAACTTCTGTGTAACCCCCCACCCCCCAATTCTAAATGTAAGACAGCTTCCTTTCTGTCTTACATTTAGACCAATTTCTACGCCTAAACCAGACACAGAAAATGATAAGTGAGACCGGCCTGCCGGCCTGTCACCTTCAATGCCGACACCGTGCCCCCTTTTTTAGACCTGGGTTGAGCGGGGAAGAAGTCGCAGATTCTGCCGCAACATGGCATGCGACAGAATCTGCGCCAGGTCTATGCCATAAATGACCCCCAATGTGTCTTTCATCTGCTACACTGCAATACATTCGGAAAGTCTTCAAACCCTTTCACTTTTTTACATTTTGTTATGTTGCAACCTTGTGCTAAAATAAAAATAAAAAAGTTTTCCCCATCATTCTGCACTCAATACCCCACAATGAGAAAGTGAAAACAAAATTTTAGAGAATTTTGCCAATTTATTAAAAAGGAAAAACTGAAAGTTCGCATGGACATAAGTATTCAGACCCTTTACTATGACACTTGAAATTTAGCTCTTTTACACATTGATTGGAGTCCAGTTGTGGTAGGTTCAGTTTATTGGACATGATTTGGAAAGATGCACCCCTGTCTATGTTAGATCTCACAGCTGACAATGCATATCAGAATCAAACCGTGAGGAGGGAAGAACCTCCTGTAGAGTTCAGAGACAGGATTATATGGAGGCACAGATCTGGATAAGGGTATAAAAAAAATCTACTGCATTGAAAGTTGCCAAGAGTACAGTGGCCTCCAGAATCCTTAAATGGAAGATGTTTGAAACAACCAGGACACTTTCTAGAGCTGGTCATCCCACCAAATTAGGCAACTGAAGGACAAGGGCCTTGGTAAGAGTGCTGACCAAAAACCCAATGGTCACTTTGGCTGAGCTCCCATCTACTTGTATGCAGATGGGAGAAACTTTCAGAAGATCAATCATTGATTGTAAGCTTTTGCAAGCAGGGCCTCATTCCTCTTGTTTTAATTGTTGCTATGTTATTACTCTGTTTGTACATGAATCCCCTGATTGTAAAGTGCTGCGGAAAATGTTGGCGCTATATAAATAAAGATTATTATTTCTATTATTAACCATGACTGCAGCATTCCACCAATCTGGGCTTATTGGAAGAGTGGCACCTAAAATACTCTCAGACGGAAGAAACCAGGAACTGCTCATCACCTGCCCCATACCATTCCTACAGTGAGACATTGTGGTGGCAGTATAATACTGGTGGGAAGTTCAGCGGGGAAAGGGAGACTAATAAGGGTTGAGGGAAAGCTGAATGAGGCAAGACAGAGATTTTATTAATTAAAACCTAATCCAGAATGCTCTGGACCCCAGAATGGGCTGAAGGTTGACCTTCCAACAAGACTGTAACCCTAAGCACACAGCCAAGACAACACAAGAGTGGCTGAGGGACAACTCTGTTACTGTTCTTGAATTGCCCAGGCAGAGCCATGACTTGAACCCAATACTCTGTAGAGAGCTAACAACTTCTGTTCATCAACAGTCCCCATCCAACCATTAAGAGCTTGAGTGGATCTGCAGAAAAAAATGGGAGAAAATGCCCAAATCCAGTTGTGCAAACCTTGTGGCATCATATCCAAGAAGACTGGAGGCTGTAATCGCTGCCAAAAGTGCTTCAACTAAGTACTGAGTAAAGGGTCTGAATACTTATGTCAATGCAAGATTTGAGTTTTTTATTTTAAATAAATTAACAAAGATTTCTAACATTTTGTTTTCACTTTCTCATTATGGGGCATTGAGAGCAGAATGATTGGGAAATTGATTTTTTTTTATTTTATTTTAGCAAAAGGCCACAATATAACAAAATTTGAAAAACGTGATAGGGTCTGAAGACTTTCCGAATGCACTGTAAGTTTTCAGAAAATGCAGTTGAGGATTTGTTCAGGAGCAATGATGTTGTTGATACTGAGAAATTCAGGCAGATCCTTACCCGCGGGCGACTTGGACCATAGTTTTACATGCTGTTACCAAAGTTTTTGTTTTGTAAGTAAATAAATGTGTTTTTATGGGATCAGCTGTTGCAGGGCCATGCTATGTGATCTATTCCTAACAGAGGGTGTCTGCACTCAGATTTCCTATCGCTGGTTGGTTGCGATGCATTGGAGCAGCGTAAAGGGAGTTGGAGACCGAACAACATCAGGGTGGAGAACTGTACCGAGGTTGGCAAGAAAGAAGCATACTTATCCCTTAGAGACTCTGCCTGATTTCAATGGCGCGGATCTGGTAACGTTTTTATTTTTTTGAAAGTAGGAATACAGACCTATTCCTGTGTTGGATCCTGCAGCATATAGTGGATACTCATTTGAGGACAATAACAACTACATTTTTATCCCTTTAATGTAGAGCATATAATTAATGAGTAGGGGGAACAGCTGTTTTTCAGGCCGTAATGAAATGTTGAAGGGGATCGGCTCAGCAAGTAACTTCTGCTTTTCTGTTCTAATTTTACAGCAGTGATGTGAGGTATTTGCACAGTGGCAGATACGTGTTTTTGTCTAAGGCTGCGCAACATCAAAGGAATACTGTACATGTCTATCAATCAAAACCTATCATCCTAGATGGAGATGCTTGCATGCTTCCAAGCCAGTTATTTCACACACGTGATTCAGGTTCTGGCTGCACAAGAAATGGCGTCAAGAGATACTCCCATTTCACCTGTATCATCAATTAGTTGTTAAACGCCAAGTAAGTCATCAGCTCTGACATCTGAAGCTCTGATTGCTCTTTCCTTGACGTTAAAGTGTATGGTCCCACAAAATGAACATTTACCCATAATCTTGTACAGTATTCCTATGTTTTGCTTCATCCTTTTTATGGAAGTGTCTCTTAATATTTTTCTTTCATTTTTTATCTGCTATTATTTGAGTCTATGGAGTGTATTTGTTGACAACCTGGTCATTAACTAACCTTACATACAGTGTCGGACTGGGGTGCTTAGGGCCCACCAGTAAAATTTATTTTGGGGGCCCACCGTATGGATACATTCAAAAAGTACCTGCTCACACAGCAGCAAGATGATACCAGATGATTGAATATGGGGGTCCCTGCAGCAACTTTGAGAAGGTAGGTCCTGGGGAGAAGAGGACACTGGCAGCTTTCCTCTATACCAAAAAGTAATCTCAGCTCTGATTGTATCTATAATAATAAACTGGGGAGTTTATTTAATAATCTATCAAGTTTTTTATATGAACATAGGCTGATTGAGGTGCTGTACATTGAATATATGCTTGTAGTGCAGGAAGTCTACTGTGCTATGTGCCACTTGTGCAGGGGGTGGGAGACTAGGGGCCCACCTTGCTCAGGGGCCCACCGAGGGATTCCCCTGTACCCCTGTGGGCCAGTCCAAGCCTGCTTACATACATTTGTTTACCTTCTGTTCTAACCTCTAAAGTGAAACATACTTACCTGCTTCCCGTAGCTGGGTTCCGGCTCCTTCTCTCCTCGACATCGGCTGTCTCGCTCGGGTCCCCCACTGTCAACATCCGCTTTGATACAATTGCAGCCAATCCCTGGCTAAAGCAGTGACTTGCCCTCCAAGCATCATGTCAATTGGGCACATGGCACAAAAGGAGAAGGTCACCACTGCGGCCAGTAACTAGCTTCAGTGGTGTCCAACTGGATGCTGACAGCGGGGAACTATTAGTCATGTCAGTTGGACACGATCAAGACTGCATTCACACGAACAGAAAAATGGTTGTGTGACATTTTTAGATTCAATTTAAGTCAATGGAGCTATTCACATGGCTGTTTTTTTAACGCTTAGTGAACAGTGGCCATCAAAAAATAGAATTGAAATCAATGGGACAATTTTTAATGGCTATTTAGACAAGAGTGCAACGGTCTAATGGCCATTAAGAATGGGTACAAAGGGCTTTTCGTGGGTTAAAAAAAATACCTCATCCACGTGAACATAACACACGCTCCTTACTGGATACAGCAGAAAATTACCTGCACTCCCAGCGTGATGATGTCATCACATTGGGAGTGAGGGTCCTTTCCTGCTGCATTCAGTGAGCAGTAGGGTCCTGGTGCATTTAAGTGGATTAGGTGAATTTTAGTTTTTTACACAAGTAGAATGGGAGATAATAGTGGGGGGCACTAATGGGGGCATTCCTAATAGTGGGAAACACTAAGAAAGGCTTAATTAAGAATGGGGGCCACTAATGGAGGAATAAAAAATACTTTGGAGGCACTAATTGGGGCATTAATAACACTAAGAGCCACTAATGGGGGCATTATTAATACTGGGTGCCACTAATGGGGGCATTTATCATACTGGGGGCACTATAGGGGACATTATATTTACAGAGTGCATAGCAGGGGTTGGGATAAAAAAAAACGAAGAATTTAATTCAACTGTATTTAATGGTCGTGTTAAAAATGGATGCAAAATGGATGTTTAGAAAAGTCAGCTGGCCTGAAAATGGATTCAACAATGGTTTAAAATCAGCCATGAAAAATGGACACTGGGGGAGAGTTAACAAAAAATTTTATGTGTATTTTCTACAGATTTCAGCCTACGGATTGCAAACAATGAAAATGCAGTATAAGTTGACCTCCTGTAAAATGGACAAAAAAAATAACGCACCCAGATACAAATATCGGATTTCTGCAAAACTGGACATGCAGTTGTGTTTCAGGCAGATATGTAAATGATTACAGTTGTTATCTGATTAGACACTGGGCCTTGCCACAAGAGGGCATAAAGTGCTGGCCTATAAAAAGGGTATCAGAGGCTACTTTTAGATAGTGTACCTCTTGGTAAGAGATTATTGACTGCTAGACATGACTTTATGACTCACTTAAAGATATTTTGCCCAGCTGACACACTTTGAGAGGGGGCACATCATTGGACTGAGTGAGGTAGGATGGTCATTTTGACGAATTGCACGCCATCTTGGCTCTTCTGACCTAGTTGTTAGGAGGCGTTGAAAGCAGTGGTTACATGAGGGTTACAAGCAGTGGTTGCACAGGGAACAAGCTTTAGATGGACCAGATAGGATAGTTAGATCGAAGCATGAGCAGCTCCCACAGTTTTGTTGTCCATCACCAAACACAGGCCTGGACCATTTCCAGACGCTTAGCAGAAGGAAATGTTGGTGTCATGATGCCTATTATGTGTCCTCCCATTGACAGCCAGCCGCCTTTGCATTGTTTGCAGTGGTGTCATGAATGGGCAAAATAGATTTTTTTAGCACAAGGTCACAACATACCAATACATGAAAAAAGTTAAAGCATTTGAAGACTTTCCAAATGCATTGTATATCATCATTAAATTCACACATAGAAAGTTTAAAAAACTCCTTGGTGCATTATTTTTTGTCAATGAGCGTACATCTGTATTATGAATTCATTACCTACACGTGGTCGGAAACAGCTGATCCTCAGTTGCTATATTATATGACAGCCTCTAAATATCTTTTACATGTAAGAAGTTTCTTTGCCCTTCCCTTGGGAGTAAAACTCTGATGAATGTTCATGTCAATGTTATTGCAGCAAGTACAAATGAGAAAATGTTTGTTCACTGTGAGGGGCTAATGTAATAATCCCTGTCTCATTCCAGTACAATTATAAGTGTGAATTTATTGCTGCACTGGTGCTGGAGACGGCAGCATACAATTCCCCCTTGGCTTTCCCATGCCTTGTCTATGCTATTCAGTTTTCCTAATGTTAACTCAGTGAACATACTGATGAGGAAGTGCTTGCAGGATTATCATTGCTAAGTGATGAGGTGAAGAACCGTTATAGCTTCTTGCACTCTAAATAAGGAAGCTGCCTGTCAGGCATATGACCATTCAACCAATTTGGTTCTTGGAGCTCCCCTTCAGATATAACGTTTTCAGAAAGTTGTCTCAAGTAATTCATTCCAGCTTTGGTATCTCTTATCGGACAACCGTCAGAGGTGGCTGCACAGGTTAGTGATGAGGGTATTTGTCTACAGCTAGTCTATCCTTGGCATGTTGTTGATGTCAGAATGACGATGGGGTTTAGGACAGCCTCTGAAGTATAAAGATAGGCCAAGCAAATATATCTGGCTGCCCACTAGTACTCGAGAGCTACAAAACATGGTCCACACCACTTTCATGTTTGCTGGGCTCTATGTATTCTCTACTCATTTTCTCCCAGGCTTCGGTTTCATGTCAGCAATCCCTTTCTGCCTTCCAAAAATAAGCTCCCACCGCCATGCTGAAGAGAGAAAAACAAGGAGGGCGGTATTTTTAGGGCCATTAATTCTGACCACGTGTCCAGAAGGTGAACCGGATGGCCATTGCACAAAGACTACTCATCACTATGTCCTACGGAGCTAGAATTCACTGGACGTTGCCTGTTTTTCTTCTGTTGAGTTTTGTTGGGGACATTGTTTTGTCATACCCTATACCCTACAGGGCTAATGGAACATTACTGGAAAGGACATTGGAGTCTTTTTTCTCCAGGTCGATTGGAATGTCTTCAAACAAATTGGATGCAAAATGGAAGAGTGATTACTTGCAGGGAATTAAGAGACAACGGAGGCTTTACTGCAATGTCGGAATTGGGTTTCACCTGCAGGTCCACAAAGATGGAAGGATAGATGGTGTGCATAATGAAAGTCCATATAGTGAGTTACATCCTGAAATTCAATGCGAAAATGATGCCATACATGTAAAACGGAGCTTGTTAGTGGGTCAAATAATTATTGTTTCTATATGAAACATAATGGCTGTATAAAGAATACCAGACTGCCTTCCATGGTTAAAATGAAAATAAGAATTATAGTAGCTATAAATAATATTGATATTTGGGTTTTTATTGCTTTTGTTACATTTTATTTTTTTATTTTTTCATATTTCTGTTTTATTATTAATTTATTATTTTTTATCATTGGAGTAAAATAATAATGTAATAATTAATTTTAAAGTATTCCCTTTCATTTAGATTTCTTTCCTTAATATTTGATTCACGGTAATTGCCACAAACAATTGTTTGCACATCAGCCTAATATTAAATCAATCCTGAGGGGGGGAATAGTAATTAGAGAACTAAAAGAAAATGTCAAGAATGCTTTTTTTATTTTTTATTTTTTTGTTAAGGGGAGGGAAGGGGGGTTAAAAAAAATACTTACATCGTAGTAAAACATGTTAGTTTTGTAGACATAAGGGGTTAAGATGATAGAATTAGGTCTGGTTCTACAAAATACCAACTTCTACATCATGTAAATCTCACTGAAAGAAAAAAAATGATGTATCCTTACAACAAATCTAAAGATGAAAAATAGTTTATACTGTATATGTGTTTTTCTATTTTTAATATAGAGGTGTATATTGACGTATTGTGACATTCTATTGATTGGATTAAGATACTAAAGCATATCTATCACCCATATATTTTATGATATAGTTAGTGTTTATTAAATACATCTTAATAGGTAGCTTCTACATTTTAGATATATTATGCACTTTATATAGATATTTTACTTGGAAGAATGTGAATATTTATGGTTTTAGACATCTTTATAACGGCTTTTACCAGTGATGGAAATATTTAAAAGAATAAAGTCCCA